>NC_080565.1:644166-962500 GCF_030253575.1 Rhododendron vialii | reverse complement strand
CCTAACCAAACATCATCTAACGAAGAAATCATATGATATTGTCGGAGGCCTAAATTTGAATGAGTATTTGGCACAAATTATATTGGTGGATCATAGACTGTAGTGTCTGGATTATGAAAAGCTCAAAATCTGAGTTTGTGAAAATGTTTGCTAAAAGTGTGAAAAATAGAGTATGGATTTGTGAAGCCTTTGGAAGTATAATCTGATTATTGGATTGTGGGTGAATATTTGACCTTAATGGCCTTGCTATTATGCGGCTGGTTTGGAAACAATAGGGTTTTTCTATGGGAGAAGCCAAGGAAGCCTAAGCTTTGGGCCTAAAAAAGAAGAAGCTATAAATAAGGTCTCCAAATTCTTAGAACCCCTATTTATATTAGGCCGGCATATATTTAATCTAAACCTTCTCTACATAAAATATGCCCAATTCCAATTTTTTAGTGGTAAATCTTTTGTAATGTGGTTATTATGAAACTCTTTGTCAATCAACTTATCTATGAAAAATTTAGGGGGGGTCTCATTCAAGAAATTCGCTTCCAACCCCCAAAAGTTACAAGCCGGCTCTGACTGTAACAACGTATTCGGGGAATACTGAGCTTCAAAAGGCTATGTGTTTGGACTTTGATTTGGGGCCTAGATACTTTGGAAAGAGTCGAAGTTTTTCTGTGGAAGAGTTTTAAAGGGACTTGATCTTTTTGGATCAAAATCTGAGCAAATAAAAATGTTGCAAGCAATCTGAACCATCAATCTAGGGCAAAATAGATCTGAGCCCTTAATTTGAATGCATATTTTCAAAATCAGTCCTTCCTCATAACATAGATTCTTTTTCTATTGAGATGATAATACAGTGTTTCACGGTTATGTTTGAAGTATCTTCTTCGAGTGGCCAATCCATAGAATTCGGGACCAATGCGTTTTATCTCATCCAATCCCTCCATTTCAACAACTTCAAGATGGGGAAAATGTCCAAGTGTTGGGACTTGTTCACACACTTGGCAACTCCTTAATTCAATCTTCACCAAATTTTGAAGGGACTGGGGATTGGCCTTGGTCTGGAGAGATAAAAATTGACTTGGAATAGTTATCAACCGAGGACAGTTGGAGATTAGCAACTCTTTGAGATAAGGAAAGAACTTTATCTCACTGGCGGCAGTTGCTGGCAAGGATGATACATCTGACCATTCTTCTAGCTTACGCATATCACAAAGACTAAGTTTTCTCAATGCTGGAAATACAACTGTGGGCACGCGCCCCAAAATTTTCGATTTTTGTTATCTTAAAATCGGGTGCGGCCCTGTCTGAAAAGCGCGGCAAAACGCTTCGATTCAGAGTCGCCACTCGGATTTTAGCGGTGAAAACACCCAAGGAACCGAACTCGAAAACGTTTGCTACGTTCGTTTGATTTTTGAAAAGGCATAGACTGGTCCGTCGTCACCTTCGACATCTGAGGTTCGGGAGCCAGGTTACGAGAGGAGAAGGGTTTTATGGCACCCCTCTCGCCCAATCAGGATATCGGTCTCTACTCAGGCATTTCGTAAAACGTTTGCATTTTTTTCTCATTAATCATTTTTAGCCAGTTAGGGAGGGGGAACAGTTAATGGGGATTAAAACTGTAACAAGTTGTCATTATGTGATAAAATGTTTATGTATGATTTGCTTGCAATAATAAACATAGATTGAGAACAAGCACCGAGAGCAGTTTGAGTAAGGTGGAGTATGCTGCTCTGAGGGATGTGAGCAGGTATCGCACCAGTATGCACCGGCCAGGCTACTGCATACTAACGCAACCTGCGCACGCCACCTCATCACTGGCGTACTCCACTTACCATGAACTCACAGTCTTTGTTGGCAACCCTCTGGGCTTTGGAATGGACCAGCGCACACCCAGAACAAACCACGCAGTCAATATATTAGCGGTTATGTAATTACAGACAGATGAAATGGCTTTAAGCCATGAAAATAGACGGAACACCCCATAAACAGTGTGGGAACATAAACGAGGCCAAGACTAAGCTAAGATGCAAGGGCTAGCCACTGGATCTTAGCATAACTGTCGTACGTCAGTCATATGAGACCGTACGCCAGTTACATCCCTTACCCAGTGCTTGGCTTTGCATCATCTGGGCTCTGGAACATGACCAGAAAGCATCCCAGAGGCCCTCCAAAGCAAATAAAAGCAAATATTGAGTGCTACACCTAAACAGCTCTAGGATACGAAAAGCTATAAAACTGGTTATTAGCATGCTAAGGTGATGACAGAAGTGTAAGCAAGTAAAAATGGACGATCAATGATCCCCACGCCAGTGGTGCACATAATGTCATGACCGGCGTACGGCATGACATACTAGCGTGCGCCATAGTTTATCTCACACTATTGTTATATTTTACCAGTTCAAGGCCAGGACTAGTATTGATTGCTAGCCTAAACCTTGCTGGTTCCCCTCAGGGGTCGAAAACAGAAAGCCACACAAATGTGGTATACCTTTTTGTGTTAAGGTTTGAAGATGGTTTTGAGCTTTAAGGTTGAAGATGGAGGTTGGATGGTGACTGAAAGACAATGGGGTGTATGGAAGTGGGCTCCTCTTCTTTCTCTTTCAATGGAGGAGAAGAGATAGAGAGCAAGAGAGGAGAGTAAAAAAAAGGTTGGACTCTTTAATGTGGTTAAACCCATGCAAATAAATGCAAAGGGGGGGGGGGGGGTATTTATAGAGGAGAGAGGGACTGAGGAAGGGCCTTAACCAGTTGGGTTAGGGCTGGTTTGGTTAAAGGGAGAGCCTCCCATGCATTAAATGCATGGGACTTGGCTTGATGGAGGGTGTAGGAGAGAGGGGGAACGGGCCAACCGAATGTAATCATCAGGGACTGTAGCCCACGTCAGGGTGGCACAAAAGTCTCGTCCATATGGCTAAATAAAGTTGATTTGATTGGGCTTGACTGGCGTGCGACATGTTTTGACATGCGTGCGCCAGTGATAACTGAGCCAACGGTCGATGAACGACACGTGACAGATCACTAGCGCAAGCCAAGAGAACACTGGCGTAAGCAAGTAGGGTTTTGCTGGGGCCATTTGGCTCGAAGGGTTTAAGGATGGAATTCTAAAGGGTTTAAATGAGAAATGTCCAAAGCTCAAAGCTCAAGACCTGCCATCGACCTCGGAACGTTCTCGACCTTTAATCATCATTGGGGCAACAAAAAGACCGTAAGATAGGTTTATCTGGATAGTTCAGAATAGGGTGTCTACAACAACTCCGCCTCTTGCTGCCCCACTACTGCTGCTACTACAACCAACAATACCTTCGTCCAATCCATAGAATTCGGGACCAATGCGTTTTAGATTATCCAAATGCGCCATTTCAACAACTTCAAGATGTGGAAGATGTCCGAGTGTTGGGACTTGTTCACATACCACGCAGTACCTTAATTCGAGCTTCACCAAATTTGAAGGAACTGGGGATTGACACTTGTCATCCATGATGCAAACCGTTTTCCTTCAAACATTTCGAGTATTAAACCCTTAAGGTTCTTGTGGGGTTGAAGTCCTTCCAAAACATTTGCATGGCTACTGAACTTACTGTGAGATCTTCCAAGTCCAAAGTGAAATACCGGCTATCACATTGGCCTTTTCTGCTTCTTCCCTACCTTTAACGAGCATTAGATTGTGAACACATAATCTACCTCTTAGCTAGTTTAAGCTTCCCAACTCTTCAATCCTATGGCCCATATCCTCATCCACAACAAAGCATGGTAATGTCTGCAAAGAAGTCAAATGCCCTATCATCGGTTGAAACACCTTCAAATTAATTTCTCTTTCATCCATACATAGATGTCTCAAGCTAACCAACTTATGGATTTCTTTTGGAAGCTCTTGTAGAGACGATGGCAAACGCAGCGTTTCCAAATTGTAGAGACTGGTGATAAAGTTGGGTAGTTTTTCAATTTTTGTGTTTGACAAGTCAAAATACCTCAAATGTATGAACTTGCGCATTGAAATTGGCAACTTTTTCATAGGGGTTTCAACTAACCTTAGGGCACGTACACATTTGACAAAGTCAGTTTTCTAGGGGAGATGTCCAGTTAAAAGTAGTGTCCTCAAGTTTCCAACTTTTTCTTTTGAAATATCTAACCTTGTTTCTTCCCCAAGGTTCAATGACAGATGCTGAACATCTTGATGGTTCTTAACTTCACTAGTTTCCAAAGTCAAACAACTGCTCTCTGCAACATGAAGTGCAAGATCGATCATGTACAAGGTCATGCATCTTGCAGCTGGTAATATCATTGTACTCATTTAATTCAACTTCTTGAAAAAAAGAATTACGTAATAAGATATTGAAATATTTGTTACCTAAATCTTCCATTTTAAAGTCGCTTCCTGTAAAAGGATGAAGATATCCTAGACCCATACAAAGTTGAATCAACTCATTCTTATTGATGGTAATGTCCTTTGGAAAAACAAAACAATATGCAAAACATTGTTTCAAACATGGGGACGCTAAATGATCATAACTCAGCCTCAATATCGGAAGAATTCCGTCTTCATTCGCAAGTGACTTCCATATTTCAGTCTTCTCAATTAACTCTCATTCGCTTTCATGCTACTTAGAATACAATAAGCCTCCTAAAGAGTTTATCGCTAATGGCACACCCTTACATTGTGCTACCATTCTTCTACCAGTATCCACCAAAGTTTGATTTTCTCTTGGTCCTGTATTACCAAATGCTCTTTTCCTAAACATATTCCAACTATCATCGGACGACAGCCGATGGAGACGTTCGCATGGTTGACACCACCTCCATACTATGGGTTGTGACTATAATTTTGCTTCCCTTGCAACCACCAATTCCTTGCAAAAAATTCCTCATCGATTCCTTTTTTTTGTACTTGTGTTCCAACATCATCCAATACAAGGAGATATTTTTTTCCATTTAGTTCCTCGTCAAGTTTTCTTACTAATCGTTCAATGTTTGGTGTCTCAGATTTATCGCCTGTTAGAGATTGCATCATCTCATTCAATAGCCTTTGAAGATTGAAATTATCTGACACAAATCCACATTCTCTGGTTACCAAAACAGTTCACCACCTTCTTGTCTTTGTAGAGTAGCTAAGCAAGCTAGGGTTGTCTTTCCCTAGCCCAGCCATTCCTACAATGGCAACGACAGATAAATCATCTTCTGCGCCAGAGCCAAGTGACATGTCTCTCACCATAGAGACGTCATCATTCCTTCCCACAACTGCTGAATCATCTACAGAGGGGTGAGTCAGCCTTGGGAATTCACTAGGCTGAACAACACCAGCATTTATGAGCTGATCTCTGCTGGACTAAGGCCAATATCATCCTCAATGCATTATTTGAGCCCTGCAGAAGCTTCCCAAATGGACCACCAACTAATAATTCTAACCAAGGAAAAGTAAAAAACTTTGAGCTTTGGTCTACTGATTGAAATGTTGTTTCACCTTCTTTCTTTTTTTTCTTGAATTGAATTCAACAAATCCAGAGATTGAATTGTGTGAGTGATTTTCTACTTCCAACCTGGGTCTATTGCTTTGCCCCGGCAAAACTGATCTTATCTGTTCCATTTCTTCTTTTAATTATGCCTGAAGAGGTATCCAGGCTCGAGATGAAGTGCTGGCTAAAGATTTCTGTTCATCCGGAGAGTCTAAACCACGATGTTGTAGCATTTTTCAATAATTACTTATGGCTATTTTTCTCCCCATCGCTCTTTACTCTGGCTTGTTTTGTTTTCGTATTATAACGATTCATTCGCAAAAAAAATGGAGATGATTGTTGGAGAGTGAAATTAAAAAGTGGCTGCTTAAAATAGATTTTGTACATTTTACCTATGCATTTTGGCTTACATGCTCCAAACGAGAAGCCTGCTGGGCGATTTTTAGAGGAACCTTTTGTTAATATAGACGACTGTCAACTTTGTGTGGCTCAGAATTCTTCGATCATATGTGCCGATGGTAGGAGAAATGTCATAGTACAAGGTCCATCACTTCATCAACATTTCATGATAATCATTCAATTTGTTGATCACATGTGATATACATCAATAGAAGTGGCTGCCATGAATCCTATACCAACGTTGTTTTTTTCTCTTAGGACCACTTCATAGCGTACACCAGAGTCGCCAAATCAGTCCAATTGGTGTTGACAGCTATCCTCTCTAGTCTTCCCCAAACACCATTGGAGTAAATGGATGAAGGCTTTCGTGGCAGATGAATCGGGTTAAGAGAAATTTTTCAGCGCTTAGCGGGTACCATGTGGTGCCCGCTCGGTGCATCCGTGCTGTCCATTTCGGTTTTGGATGGCCCGGATTTGGAGAGAGGAAGATGAGAGAGAGTGTTTCAATTTTGGCCATCCAATACACTTTTGGACTGCTCGAATGTGCCTGCTCAGGCACCATGTCAGTCGGATAACGTGGTACGCACCCGGCACTGAAAAATTTCTCATTAAGAGAAATTATGAAGAGGGTCCCCTCCTCCTGTTCTTAGTTTTGTATCAGAGAGTGACAGAGACAACCTGCTGGGAGTGTGTGAATTTGTAAATCATTCTGATGGAGTGTGTAACTACATGGTAAAGCTCTCCGTGGAGGTACCCGTTTTTTCGGGGAACCACGTAAATATCATTTGTCTGTGTGTGTGTTTATGGTTGGTTTGAAACCATGTGCAATTTTCAAACTGTATTTACTAAAATAATTTTTTAATTTTTTTTGCACCGTTCAAAGGATCACATCGAGATTTATTAAACAAGACTCATATTGCACCAAAAATTCTTCGGTAAGTATATTAATTTCAAGCTTGAAAACTGCACGTAATTTTGTAGGAGACTAACTTTATGGGACGGAGGGAATAGTTTTTATAACGAAAGTTGTCATAATAAAATGGATGGTGATAATGCCAAAATTCTTATGCATAAAAGAATTGTACCATTTAAAGGTTATATAGGTTATAAGACTCTTCTACACCAAAAATTTTGACGTTAACAAACACAATTTTGACATTATTATTTTCCTAATAAAATAACCCAATTAACGATTTTTTTTTTTGAAAGGCCAATTAATGATTCAAATACCTTGATTTTTGCTTGTCGAATCTTTCCCGATTGGTCTACATCATCAACCGATATGGACCAGTTTGTACACTCATAGCCTGCAATTTTAGAAGATCTGGTCACCACACTATATGTGGTCAGTTGATGATTATGTAGATACTAGAGAGAGAGAGAGAGAGAGAGAGAGAGAGAGAGAGAGAGGAACAAATGGCTGGAAAAACTCATGTTCTAGTCATTCCTTACCCATCACAAGGCCACATAAACCCAATGCTACAATTCTCCAAGCACTTGACTTCAAAAGGTGTGAAGGTCACATTATTACTCACCCCCGGAGCCTTTAGCACCAACATCCAAGTCCAAGCCAACTTCGTGAACATTGTGTGCATTTCCGATGGCTCCGGTCAAGGCGATGAAGCTGAGGGCATGGTCGCCTACGTCGAGCGCTTCAGAGCTGCAGTGTCTCTGAGCTTAGCCGAACTCATCGATAAACAAAAGAGCTCTGACGATGACCCTGCTAAGGTATGTTGGATAATTTTATCCTAGAACTTGGATAAAGTGTTAACTACCTTTGGACATGTCATTTCTTTGAACAATATTAATTTTGTGATGAATTCCCAACAAGGTACTCGTGTATGACTCGGGTATGCCATGGGCTCTAGAAATAGCGCAACGCTTCGGCCTCCGTGGAGCTCCATTCTTTACACAATCCTGTGCTGTTACTGCCATCTACCATCATGTGTACGAAGGGAATTTCAAGCTTCCGTTAGAAGGGGTTATGGTTGCGTTGCCTTCGATGCCACTACTGGAGACGAACGACCTTCCGTCTTTCATTTCTGACACGGGCACGTACCCAGGTCTGCTGAGCCTAATTATCAACCAGTTCTCCAATATTCAGAAGGCAGATTGGCTCTTGTTTAACACCTTTGACAAGTTGGAAGAAGAGGTATGTACCTTATGGCATCCAGAAAACTCGCTCCTCTTGTACCGATGCACGTACAGCTGCTGCCTGCAGGAAGTGATGGGAGAATCGCAAAATTACATATCCTGAAAAGACCGACTTTTTAGGAAATACTGAGTTTTTGGTCTTTTTTATCATCTTATTATCTTATATGAATTATTTTCGACTTTGGTCTAGTGACGAAAAGAGTGACATCTTGGCAAACTAGTAGGGAAAAGTCACTGGAAAAGTTAGCCTTAAGGACCCCGAGAGTGCATTAGGACAGATTTTTGGCAAGGACAATCTCATATCATCTTTCAATGCATACAAACGTAAAGAGTGACATCTTGGCAAACTAGTCATCCCCTGCCCCAAATCCTATGCTCTCTTGCAACAAATTGAATACAATAGTAGAGAAGTAAAATGTGAAAAGTGCAACGATGAGTTCCTTAATAATTATGAATCCCCGAAAGAGAGAACCAATCAGGGGTAGAGAGAGTAAAATTCTAGCATATAAAATGGATTGGGTAGGCTGCATTTTCTTCATATTTGTGTTTTAACCATATTGTTATCCATGTTGCAAACTTTCCATCTACTAGGTAGTGAACTGGATGACAAGTCAATGGCCTATAAAGACAATAGGGCCAACCATTCCATCAATGTATTTGGACAGGAGGTTGGAGAATGACAAAGACTATGGCCTCAACCTCTTCCAGCCCGGTGCTGAAGCTTGCATTAAATGGCTAGACACGATGGAAAAAGGTTCGGTCGTTTACGCATCGTTCGGGAGCTTGGCGAGCTTAACTGAAAACCAGATGGAGGAAATTGCATGTGGCCTGAGAAACTGCGGCAGCTACTTCTTGTGGGTGGTTAGGGATTCTGAAGAGAGCAAGCTTCCCCGCGGTTTCGTGGAAGAAACATCAGAGAAAGGTCCACATTTAATTTTTTATTTTTTTTTTCTCATATTAGCTGTTGCCTTCCGGTAGGGGAAAAAAAAAGATGTACAGGGCTGTTCTATTCAATTTCAACATTATGGCTAGAGATGGGACGTTAGTGAATTAGTTTACTTTCGAGGGATGTTGATATTGCTTCATCAGCTGGAAAATTTTAACTGTAGGCCAACGTTTGGAAAATGCATTTTTAACCTCTTGTTCATGATGTGTTCTCAAACGTGTCGTAAAGTGTCCAAAATGGGTTCGACTAAACAAAATGTAATAAAAACTGGACATGTATCTAGCTGTGTCCAACACTTATTCAGAAACTGTCGTGTCATGTCCGTTACGTGTTGGACACAAATACGAGAGATCGGTTGTGTGTCTATGCTTCTTAGACAGCACACCTAGTTCTGATTTTCTGGATACTTGAGAAAGATTTTTGACACTCCTGTTGTTATGATCTATGTGAAAGGTGCACTAGGAGATTCATGATTTGTAAGTGCCTGTACAAAAGGAGGCAAATATGCCTCAAAGACAATGACACTTGTGCTGCCTCTGAACCTCTCGCAGACTTCATAGGCAACTTTCCTTCATCTCTCAAGTCTACTAGCTTATTGCTTCATTAATTTCTTTGTCATTTTTGGTTCATAATGCTCTATGGCATGTAGTTCTTGATAAATCGATTAGTGTTTTAACCCCACGACAGGTCTAATTGTCAGCTGGTGTTCTCAAGTCAAAGTCTTGGCTCACCGGGCGGTGGGGTGTTTCATGACTCACTGCGGTTGGAACTCAACGCTCGAGGCTCTAAGCTTGGGGGTTCCCATGGTGGCTGTGCCACAGTGGACGGATCAAGCGACCAATGCGAAGTTTATTGTGGATGTGTGGAATGTAGGGTTGAGGGTAAAGGCCAATGACAAAGGTATTGTTACTGGAGAAGAGATAGAAGTGAGTGTAAAAGAAGTCATGGAGGGAGAAAGAGGGAATGAGCTTAGAAGGAATGCTGCTTGTTGGAAAGAATTGGCCAAAGAGGCAGTTGATGAAGGTGGAAGCTCTGCTAACAACATTGATCAATTTGTTTCAGAAATTGTGCAACTAAGTAGTATCTGATACATACAAGTACTCCCTCGGTCCCATGTTCTCCTGAACGTTTCTTCAATATTCTAATTATCTTAAAACTTTTTCCGCAAGATCTAATTGAGATCTTATCATTTGTGTTCAAAACTGAAAAATCCAATCACACAAAAGTACATTATTTGTTTTTGTTAAACTCATTACTCGCCTCAAAAGTATTGTGTTCGTATGCTGCTAGCCACACCCTTCCTAGCCAAAGGTTGCCATATACAAAAATAGAAAACAACTCCTTCGAACCAAGCTTCAGCTTACTCAAGCTCGGCTCGTATCCTAATCAAGTATTCTTGCTTGAGCTTGTTTGTTAACGAGACAAATCAAGCCCTTACGGAGCCAACCTCACAAACAGCTCAATTCCTTTTAACCACCAATAGCCATAATTATTATTTTCCTAAAATCAACAAGCATTTAGTAAGTAATCACGCACAACTGAATACAAATCTGCAGGCGGTCGTTTTTACCACCAAGTATGAGCATATCTTAGGCCACACTGAACGTAACTCATAAGAACGTAGAATTAGGATGTGGTGCAAATTTACAAAATGGAGAACTTGTAATTCTGTCAAAGTTATCAAAATTGAAGAAAAAGGGCCTTTAAGAAACTTCAAGATATTCAACTAAATTCAGCATAGAAGACAAACCAGAATTACCGATTATACTCAAACATGCATCAATATTTGACAAAACTTTCTCATGTCAAGTACAAAAGATAATAATTATGAAGCCAAGAACTAGGAGCCTCCGTGTACATAAACGTCATCTTGCTACCACAATTTCACCACTGATTCTTATAGCACTAGAAAACGCACTGTTTTTCATAAGACTGCTAGAAAGAACTGCTATAAACTCTCTATATATCACTTAGGAAATATAGCCCCTGGGTAACAATAGTAAAAGATAGTTGAAAAAATATTGACAGTCGTAACGAGAAGCACAAGAGATTGCCTCCTATCCTAATCTACCTCTCCCCAGCTTCAGCTGAAACGACTTCTTCTGCTCGACTTCCCAATCTCACAATGTCTTCAACAAGAATCTTACCATCTGTAGATGAAAGTTTCACACAAACATGTACCTCAAAAACTTGAAAAAACAACTGAGATTTAGCTTGAAATCCACACTTTTATCGATAGGGAGAAAGCTATGGTACACATGGTGTGTAACATAGGGATGTTTTTGTGGTGTTAGTACGAAGTTTTGTGGTTTAGGTATGAATAGGTTTATAGCAAAGAAAAGTTGATTTGTTACAACAATATTCTGTGGCGTTTTTGTCACGCCGGTATGTATGGTGCGTATGAAAGTGTTACAAATAATTATAGTTACGGGTTATGGCAACGAAAAACGTGGTTTAGAGTGTACCATTACTTCTCAGGAACTAGAGATGCATGTAACCAATAATTGAAACTTCAAAGAATAACTGACCTCCGTCTTTGGAAAGGTTGCTAATGAGTTCTTGGACCCCCTCCTTGCCTAAAGTATCCTTCAAGTACATAGCTGCAGCTGCCACCTCCTCAGCAGTTACTTTGCCATCATGATCCCTGCTCATATAATTGCAGATTTTAACTTTTTTGGAAAGAGACAAATACAAAACCAAGGTTTATATACGAGACCAACACCAGACCAACATACAAAACAAGGTTCAGGAGTAACCAACACCAGACCTACATTTCAGTTACCACGCACAAAATCTCAATACAAAGGATATATAAGCAGGACAGTGAATTAGGATTCAGGATTAGTCTGGCCCAATCAGATTATATAAAACAAGGTTCATATGCGTGGATATTACACTTCTGTGTCCCAAAAGACTGCAAGAAATTAGAGCTGATGACTAAACCAGAACAAGATCAGATACCTTGTATCCCAAGGTCATCCAACATATAATCTCAACAGTAAAAATATTAATCAACTTGTAGAACTCGGGGTGGGGGGGGTGGGGGGCGGTGGGTGTGGGGATTGAAACAGGGCATACGAGTACATAGATGACTACGAACCTGTCAAGTAGCCGCCATCGGTCGCCAATTTTAGCATCCACATCATCAATTTCCTTTTCAAGGTTCTGAAGCATAGCATCAACCTGCAGTATAAAATATGACATTAAATAACTAATTTGTCAGATGCTTCAGTTCTATCACCCTTCGTGGCCCAAAATAGGAAAGATGAGAAGGCGATTTCACAAGAAAATGGAGATACTCACCCTATCTATGAGTGCTGATGAAACCTCATCACGTTCAGCCACATCAGGATCCTGGTCGCTTTCGTCACGTACTGCTCTATATGCTTTCATGGCCTCGCCTTCGTCTGTACCTTCTTTCTCTACCATGCTATTGTAGAGTTCTATCTGAATATATTACAGCTATCTAACATTAGTGCGTTACAAAAGAGAAGCCATATAACTTTAGCTTTGAAGAAAAAAAGAACACAACAAAGAGGAAAGACCGAAAGGTTGATCTATGTGGGCATGTTCACATGCACCCTCCTTCCCCTAGGATGCAAGAAGCATTAGAGAAAGATAGGCGCATAAAAAAGAACAAGAAAATGATAACCAATGTACTTAAAGTCCGATCCACCTGAAAATAGCAGAAGTATGAACCAACTTTCCAAACTGAAAGTCTAGTGTTTATCCAAAGAAACAAAGTAAACAATAACAAAAAGGAAAGCCTAGTTGGTTGACCAAAAGGAAGACATACAAGAGCTAAAAATGGATATTGTGCCAATAGGAAATTTACTGGGACAATTAATAAGTTTGACCTCCCAGAAGATTCGAAAGTGACATCAAAGCATTCATGTGACTTAACATATGGACGCCATGTTTGATTGGTCAAACCACTGTTGAGGTTACATGTGATCCCATCAGATGGGTGTTCTCACCGTACTAATAGCGAGGGCACATACCGCAACACATATCCATTTTGACCAGTCAAGGAGGAAAAATTGGTACATTCATTTTTTTCCCCTTCCTCCTATATTCAAAATTCAATCACAAAAGTGGAGGAAAATACATTGATGTTAAAAAAAGTACATTGTATTTCAAAAAGACGAGTAATTTTGGAATGTCATATACTGTGAATACTAATGATGATGTCACCTTAAACTGTTGGAATCCCAAAGAGGGGCAAAAATTTGGGACGGAGAGAACATATCTTATTTTGTGGGATTGGTTGTCCAATAGATTTGTGAACCCTTCACTGATTGTTTGCATTCAAATTCAAGACGTGCGATCCCACGAAATTTGTAGCCCAATCCTATGCCCGACTATGTAACACCAACACTCCTAGAGGCCGGCGTGTCCCTGTGTCCAACAAGACACTCCAATAAATTTAATAAATTTTCTTAGAGGGACACGTATGGGTACACAGCAAGAGTGAAATATGCAATTTTTTAAAAACTTTGGGGGGTAAATGTGTAATTGTTTCAAATATTTTGGAATAAATATTTTGTTTTACGATGAATATATGATGCTTGCTTATAAATATTGAAGCTTCATGCTTATACACCTAACTATATTTTCACTTGTACACAACAAATATTATTTATTTATTTATTCCGTGTCCCCACTTTTTAAGAAATCCCATGTCCCGTGTTTGTATCTGTGTCCGAGTCCATATCTGTGCTACATAGATGCCCAATGCACAAGTACGAGACAATAATTAAAAAGAACTCAGATCCAGCACATGTTCAAAAAAAACCCTTTATCTTCAAGTGGGATACGTGCACATGGGGTTTTTCTTTTCTTTTCTTTTCTTTTTTTCTATATTGTTGCCTCTTTCCTTTTTGGTGGGACAGGAGGGTTTCTCTTAAGAATCGGCCATAAAGAAGCATGAAACTATCTTTGAACGAATATACAAAAGAGTTCCTGAAAATAAATGCTATTCGTCAAGAGCTACAAGACATATCAATGATTCAGAATACCTCTTTATTTACTAGCCGCAGGAACTCTTCACGCTCAGTACTGACTGACTGCACAGTTTGCAGCAAAAAGGAAATTAGTATGCAGAGGAGGCCAACAAAGCTTCAGAAAGCTTTACAGTCAAAGACAACAAGGTTAAATCAGTTGGTCCTTAATCTTACAGATGCAGAAGCTAAAACAGCCAAAGCACGGCTGATTTCACAAAGCTGCTCATGTTTTTCCATTGTTCTTGCTCTAGCTTGATCTTGTGCTTCCCTCGCTGTTGGAATTGCCATCTCTTTCAAAGCCACGTCCTCTTGACTAGTAGCAGATTCCGTCATCCTAGCTTGCTCCACTTCTTCTTTCTCTTCCTCCTCCTATAATCAAGTAGTTTAGAGCCATAAAAACTGGTTGAAACTGCTCCTTCATTAGAGATGCTTAAAAGACAATGAGGCTCAAACTTAAAGATGAGCTTTAAAGTAAATAAACCGTACTTTATCAGCAAGGCACAAGCTTTCCACAAGCTCAAGCCTTCAAGATAAAGTCTTCTATCACAAAAAAAATGCTCTCGAATTTGGTGTTAAGCTCATTTCATAGCAAACCCTATTCTAACCACAGTACTGAAAGCGTTAAACAAGTTTCCCATTTTCTGTTTGTGAAGGAATCAGAGCTATTACAGAACATAAGGAAAAACAATAAATTTCTTAGGTAGAACTACTGTCCTGGCATATTGTCAGAAAAATTATAATCCCTAACCTTGATGAGTTCTTCCTGCATTTCAAGGTACTCCAATTTTCTCCTCCTTTCTGAAACAGAATCTTCAGATGGCAAAGCTGTGACACCAACAGTATCCACAACCTCATCTGGGAGTGAAGACAATGTAGCCCCAACAGCTTCCTCTGGTCTTATCCTTCCTGCAACATGGAAGGCTCTGTGCAGAGTACCAAAACAGAGAATTAATCAATTGCAGTCCAAATTACATATAGAAGCAAATTGGTGGAGATTCCAACTTTAATCAGAGAACTGAAAGAGCTTTTAAAATACCTGGAAAGGATCAGAAGTGATGATGGTACAGAGTGATTGAGAGATAAATCCAACCAATCACGAAGCTACAGAAAGAAGTTACTCTTCATTAAACTTGTGTCCATATAGAGATTCATTGTAGCTGAGAAAGATCAAAAATATCAACTACATGCTAAACCTAAAAATTCGTTTGTTTACCTTTCCAAAACATATGATAAATGGCGTCCACACATGAACACCAATAGCACAAAATCCAAGCAACCAACAACCATTTCATGGCCATAATCGTAAACTAGTTTTGATTCATGAAATTTATGTCGTAAGTTTGCCAAACAAACCAACCCAACAAAAAAAAAATGTAACAAGAAAGAAAATATGCATTCAGCGAAGTAAGAAGTTGATAACTTGGTACACCCATGACTGGGTGGGCTGTTTGGATTTTAGCACAATCTTCTTGGTGCAACAATAGGTTATAACACCATAACCCATCAAATATGTACTTTACAAAGAAACACCAATAAAAGCCACCATGGCCATCCACATAACTTCATATTGATTTCAAAATTTGTTGGGTAAATTTAGTAATCCAATCCACCCACAAGAGGGGAAAAAACGGAAAAAGAAGAAAAAAAAGAAGAAAAAAAAACCCCAATTCAAGTTGGCAAGGCAATAGTATTGGATGGGCTGGTTCGATCGTACCACAAAAACCCTTTGGCGGAACAACAGGTTATGCAAAACTGTTTATTTAAACATGAACTTTCTGCAAAGAAACCACCTATGGAACCAGAACATAATGTCTGTAGCATGTAAAACCATTGGGGTTGGTATGAGAAGTCACAGCCACATTCAATAGACAGTAATCTACGTAATTGGACAGAATTCAAGCTGAAGGCATCTGTTTGAATGCAGATTGACAAGCCTAAACAGAGCAATGCACCGTGGATCCAAGAGTGAATAAAGTGACAGGAAAACAAAAAAGAAAAAGATAATACCTGTTGGCGCATTTCTTCAACAGAACGTAACCCAAGCATGCCTCGCTCTCTACAATCTTCACGAAGTTCTGCTTCTGAAAGAGACTCCACACCCTCAGCTTGTATCATTTTGTCATCATTCTTTATCCTTAAATGCAAATAACAAAAAAAAAAAAAAAAACAATAAGTGGAAGATATCTAACATTTATCTCAAGTAAGCCCTAAGAGCATCCGCAATGGGTTTGTTAACTAGTATGTTAATTGTGTGTGTTAAGATTTAACAAACAAAATTGTATTTTTTGTGCCACAATGCTTGTGTGTTAGAGTGTACTAGAGTGTGCTAAATGTAGTAGTGTGTTAGTATGGTTATCAAGTTTAGCAAAGAAGTTAACAAACAATAAGTGGGTCCTATCCCTATAAATTCAAACTTCAACCATAAAACATAAATGCCCACACTACTTTCTTTTTTGAAAACTTACCGTTAGCTTGATTTACCGTTGCCTTTTTCATTGTTTTTCTATATATGCGTTGAATACCAAAGGTCAGAATAAAGGCAAACTAGACAATGAGATTTCATGCTCTAAACATAATTCTTTTAAATGGGAAGTGGAGTGGCAGGAACATGGCGGTTGGCCTTTCCTTCATTACAGAAAAATGACGTTGGTGATATATAGTCATTGTAAAAGTTTTTATTATAGCCGTTGTTTTGATACATTATTTTAAAGAGTTAACACACTCCTAACTAATCCATTGAGGCACTCATATATATACTAACACACTTTTAAGTTAACACACATTTGTAGGACCCATTTTTTATTCTAACACATACTTTAACAAACATTTTGATACACAAATATAACACACCCATTGCGGATGCTCTAAGGTGATTTCAAACCACCTGAATGTCAGCAGGTCTTCATGCAATTATCCTTAAAAAATAATACTTTTAGCAGCACAATATCCGTTAGTCCTCACAAACAAAATAACCATAAACCAAAAAGGAGTTCAAAGATGAGCTTATGCATATGACCATGTCCATTTCTGTGAACTAGGTCCGCTGACTTTTTATCTTTCAAAGCTTCTGCATCAAGATTACACTTGAAAGAGGCTTTTCATACATTTTCAGTTTTTTCCCAGAGACACAAACAAAAGGCGAATATATCTGTTATCTAGTGCTGAGGAGCCAAACCTACACAAATCCACACTACTTTCTGTTACCGCATTATGAACTATCCCAGAAACCTCATTTCAATTTGTTTCCAAACACTACAACCACAAGAGTAGAACAAAGCAACTATGTCTTTCTTCCCAATTTGAGCGAGAAATCAAGAACATCGATAACTCATCAATTCAAATAAGAGCAGAAACGGGTCAAAAAGTTCAAAAGTAAAGCTCAAAAAAGAGCCCGAGCTTTACCAAGCAGGTCCTGACACCCGTCTTAATTCTATACTTCTGTCTAACGAGCAATCTCATCTTTCAGCCACTTAGGATTTAAACAGCCACTTGTACGCATACTGGTATGAATTGAAAAGCAGCATAAATTGGAATCATATAACTCACCATTGTAATCTTTTTCGAAGCATAAAACGCAAATATGCATCTGTTCCAAAAGGATTGATTCCCATATACTTGCACATGTTTACTAACCGAGGCCTGAGCAAAGAGTCCAAAAGAAGAAGGAAAAGACATCACACTATGAATCTGTAAGCAGCAAACAATAGAAATACAAATTCCAATTAACGTAAATGTAGCATAACAGACAAGTAACGGAAGTGAAGTTCAACCTGCTAATATTATCCAGTGTAAGTTCATCATTGAACAACTTAGCAAAGCCCAGAATTTCATCATTGGATACGCTGGAACCGGTTCTAACCTAAATCAACATACCAGGTCATATATGCTGTGATTACCAACAGGAGGGCAAACAAATTATAACAGGCACTGAAATTTATAACAGTCAGTGACTGACCTTGCTCAAAAATTCATCAAGATCTTCAGCTGTTTTCTTAGTTTCTCCACTCCGCGAGTTTTGGACTTCCTTCGCCATTTCTTTAACAGTTTCCTGAAGAAATTTTGCATATTCTATTCTGGCTCTTAGCCTCCTTTTTAATGCTTCCTACAAGTTAAGCATTTGACATAAATCAACTGTCATCCTTGAAACAGGCGCAAAGAGGAAACGCATGACCTAGGTGACCATGATGTAACAGTTTGTGTGCATGCAGAAAGTACATGAAGGTTTTTGCCCCTTAATTGCAGCATTGTGGCATGGTCTACAATAGGATCACTTAATTCAGTTCCAGAGGTGCAAGTTTTCGTTATGTAAACAACCATACAAAAGACTCCAAGAACAAGAACTTAATCAAACCTTCATGCATCTATGGAACCATACCACATGGTAACCCAGTACCAACATTGCAACAGCTCTCAATAAGATCTTCCAGACAAGAAGCATTTTACACAGTACCAAAAAAGAGAACAACGAAGAAAATGCAGCACTTTTCCACCATTAAAAATAGACAGAAGCATGGAGCCCGAACACTAAAATTCCAAAAGAATCAGTACCTGTTCTTTCATTTTATCTTGAAACGTTGATGGCAACATATTGGGAAATAACTTCAGGAAAACTGGGAGCAAGAATTCCATGAATGGGATGATGATAAAAACAGCAACGGGAACTAGCCTGAAAATATCAGCTGTGGTTCGGGTTAGCTGTTGCCTCTCCCTCCTGGATAGACTCTTCCCACCAGCAAGTTTAAGCAGCAATCTTGAACTGATCCTCACATCAGCCCAGAGTAGCTTAGAACCTAGCCAATAATGTTGCAATGTTGATATAAATTCATCCTTCCAATGAATTAGCTTCTTTGCCCAATCTTCCCTAAAACGCAAAAAAGTGATCGACTGAGCATGAATGTGACACATGTTGGCTCTATAATGGACAAATAGATGAAGAATGGAAGTCGTTTTAACCTGCTCATTGACGCAACAGCTCTCAAAGCTGGACCAATCCCAAGTAATATAGCCTTTACTCTTTGCAAGATAGATTTAGCAACCTTTTCAGATTCCTGCAATCGTTTGGCTTTAGCTTTAGCTTTCGCAGAACTCAGACCTTCAACTGCTTGATCACATTCCTCAGGAGATGCTTCCTTTCTCTTTTTAGCAGCCAAGTCTTCATTGTCTTCATTATCACTTCCCACATCACGTTGACCTGCCGCTGCTGTAGACGCATAACGTACAGATTGTGGCATAAACCTCATCCCTGTTGGGGAACCAAATTGTGAACCCCCAGTCACATAACCAGATACCATATCCCCATAGCATTTACGCCTAAAGAGCCCCAATGCCGAAAAGTTCAGTAAATCTTCATTCATAGGTAAAATTGTATCCCCTTTCTTCATGCAGTCAATATCAACAGAAGAATGATTTGCAGCAGACTTCAGACCATGAGAATCTGCATGCTGACTAGATAACCCATGTCCCAGGCTTTGAAAACATTGAATTGAGCGGGCAGAGACATTCAAATAATCGGAGACAACCTTCCTCTTCCTTAAAATTGCTCTAGAAGCCATGATTAGAGTTACCCTCTCCCCAAATTGACTCACAGCCACATTTCACGAGCATCAACTTACTTAAGCTAGTCAGCAAAAAAATAGCAAGGTTAATCTGTGACCAATTAAAACATAAAAAACAATAATGCCTTCCATAAGAAACTAGAATACTATGGATATGTCTCTTTTTGGAGTTTACGGTTCTAGGGTTTTTTTTCTTCGTACCCCCTTGATGCTCTTTCAATAGAATCTATTATTTATAAACAAAAACTATGACAGCATATGCACGCTATTATCTCTTGTAATACTACACAATTGATTAATAAAATCTTTTTTGCCTTTCAAAAAAAAAAACTATGACAGTATATGGATGCTATAATCTCGCAAAACCTTTAGATATCTTTTAAACATTCCACCTCTTGCCAATTGTTAATTGGAAGGAAATTCCACAACAAACAGAAAAACAATGATACAATCGAACAAAAGAAAATTTTATGCAGGGATTAATTGACAAAGAGAACTAGATTTCTTGCACATGTTAAATAACTTAAACATATTCATCTGAAATTTGAACCGCCCAAAAATAAGGTAGTCTTCAAGGATTGGAGCTAAAAAACCTTACACTACTCGTTCGAGAAAAAAGGAGGTGGAACCGTGGACATCAAGAAAATACGCAAATTCTTACGTATTCCAGTTGAGGTACAGTCCAGTCCCACTACGTCCAGTCCGTCCCGTTTGGTTTTTGAGGTCCCATCCCAGGCTCAAAACAATGATCGGGACCGTTCATTTTGCGAGCTTGTCAAATTTTCCAATCAATGCCTTATCGGAACACATTAATCTTGAAACAAAAGATGAATGTGTTCTCACAAGGCATTGATTGCTATCCGACTAACATGATTATTTACATGGTTCAAGTGCTTGACGATCTCTACAAAATAAACGGCTCCGATCAATTTTGCGGGCCCATATCAGGTCCAACAAAACCAAACTGGGGGGGGACAGGATGGTAGGGTGACTGGACTGGGCCTGAACCCTATTCCAAGAAATCAATTTCAAGAATCACAACTTCTTCAATCGAAGCAACTGTATCTACATACGCACACATCATATATCTTCTCCGCACCGCACTTACGTATAACTACGCAACTCTGTTCACATAAGCATATAAAAAAATATAAATAAATTCATGTACGAACCAAAACAACCAAATGAGGATACAAAATTGACAACAGAAGAGAAATTCCAACGCGAGAAAACACGCAGGCAGTCTCGGCGTAATTCTTCAAATCAGTAACAACGCGATTACTCTAAGAAGTACGTAAACATCAACGGTAGTCGCATACGATAAGTACTTACAGTTGGTGCGAGAAACAAAATCGGAGCAGTAAAATCGCCGGAAACGAAACAGATGAAAGGTGTGTTGTGAATGTGCTTTTAGAGAGAGAGAGAGAGAGAGAGAGAGAGAGAGAGGTTTTAGGGTCGCGCAGTATAAACGAGCGAAGGGGGGCGAGAAAGAGTTTTCAGAGGGAGAAGGTGGGGAGTGGGAGGGATCGTCTGCGACGGAGGGCCATGGGGTCTATATGGTTTGCACTGCTTGATGCCGTTGATGTGTTTTGTGAATGGGTGCGATGGGAGAGATATTTTAGGTGGGTCCCCGGAGGATTGTTAGTCAAGAGAGATCCGAGAAAGAGGTGCGTATATCCGAGTGCAATTGCAAACCAAAATGGGGGAAATTACGTTATTAGACATTGTAGTAGTTTTTGTGATGTTTCTTTATACTCTCACTCTTCTGATTTGTTTGTCTATTTTTTAAACAACTTTTTAAGGAAATATAATGATTGCTCTTTAAAACTTTTGATTTTCTAAGAATGCCCTTCAATTTCCTAGCATTAAATGGGAGTGTACATTCTCCCGTGCATTATTTTTTGAAAGAGAGAGGGCATTTTAAGAAAATTTTAACAAGTCAAACTCATATTGGACAAATATTTTGGGACACTTAAAAGTCAAAAAGTGGACAAACAAATTGGAACGGAGGGAGTTGTTCGTATGATATGAGAACGATACTTGATTTCCGTTTTTGATGAGTCAGGTTTTCGAAGAAACTTATGCACATATTGACTAATCTCAGGAAACCAGTCTCACCATCCACTAGCTGAGGCTCCCTCGATCTTACATGTTTTCGTTACAATATAATATGTTTGTGCTCAGCCATAAATCAAGAAGGACATTTGAAATTAGGGGACGAAACTATGTATGACCAAAAAATATAGATATGACTAGCTTGACTAATTGTTTTTTCTTGAACTAGAATTGTTGTGAAAAATCTAAAAATACTCTACGAAATTAGTCACTCAAGTTGAACGTATGCTTTTGTGTTTGAAATGATAATCGAAGATAATGGAAGTCCAATTTCAGAACAAGAAACAAAAGCTCTAAAATAACAAGGACCAATAATGTAATTTAAACATACTTGCGACAAACCAAACTTGCTCTAAAATGAGGACACTTGTACGTTTTGCAATTTCATTAGACTTGAAGGGCACGAATGCTTTTGATGTCTTCATCTCCAAGAAAGTCAAAAAGTGTATTTTACTAGTTTTTTTTATACTAATAATAAATACATTTTCATTCCATACCCAAATATGTTTGAGAATAAATTCTTTACATTGTCGGTGTAAATATTTGTTTCTTCCAAATCAATTACATTGCGTCATATTGCAAAACAGTGATCTTAATCAATAAAACATGATAATGTGGTGCAATATAATTAATTTGAAGAAAACAAATATTTACGATGTAAAAATTTTTTTCTCAATGTATTTTCCCTCTCTTTTTCCATCCAAAGCCGCAGGATCAGGATATACCTTTTTTTAAAACCAAAATTCAGTTGGACTATTGTCTTTTCCCACTTATTTGAGAAATGGTGTCACGAATGACGATGTGGGGAAAGAATTATTTAAGGCCGTTTTCAGCCCTTTTTGCCCGAACATTTACCTAGATTCATAAGAAGACAACGCTCAATTGAAAGTTTCAAATTTACTATACATAAATTCGTGTACAACTTCACAATTAATAAATGCAAAATTGAAAACCTCCTTAACCAATTATCATATCGGGCTCCAAAAATTTGTCAACTTTGGGTCTCCGGTTACATACAAATTAGTTATACAATATTATATAACAAGTACTAAAATTACCATTGTTTCACTAATAGTAGTGCCGAAGCCACCCATAGACTAGTGGGGCATCTCCCGCTCACATTTCCTTTACATTTTTTTTCCCCAAATTATGTATGACAATTGACCTGTCATCGATATTGTCCCTCAATACACTCTTTTGTTCTTCGTAGTGTATTTCTGTTATAGTTTAAGAGGAGGGGGTACTTAATACATTTTCAGATTCACATTCAGGAAATAATTGTGCACGACTTCGAGAAAACAATTCTTATCTAATTGTGTTTATTGGTCATACCTTATAAAAGTAAATTTTCGAAAATAAATGTCTTATAGCAATGTACTAGTTGTACCTTTTATGGCATAAAATTTCAGAGAAGTTATAACAGAGTTTGAAATAGTGTAAAGCAACCGGCATAAACTCTTTCGGATTAATGTGTTATTTTGTTTGGTCCATTGGTATTTTGGTATAACAAGGATGAAACATTAACTCCAAACTGACCTTAGTGAAATTAAATCCTGCTCCACCACTAAACTAGTGTGTAGACGACCGACAATTGGCTTCACTAAACAAACAAGACCAGTAGCCAAAGCTCCCTCCCATGTTAGAGGTCGCCTTAGGCTCAAAAATTTCATGACCGGCCTTGGTTACCAAATATGACCGCCAAGACAAAAGAAACCATCTTTCACATCTTCTTGTACCGTCTTCCTTATAAGCATCAACAATAACCATTGCACTAAAAGAAAAGATCTTTCACATATTATACATTGAAAGGAACTGTTCCAGCTCCTGGAAGAAAACAAACAACAAAACGTGACACTAATTGCATTCAGGCCCAGATTATTTTCCCCCAAAATACTTTTTTTTTTTTTTGGAGGAAAAAATCCTTTCTTGTAATTTCACATTAATAACATAATCTGAAGCTCCCAAATAATTCTGAGTATATAAAGGGGGCGGCCCCCACTCTTATCATTTTTCTTTCCTGTACCTGGAGTAACTAGATACCTCCTGTTATATCCTGCACAACATGGAAATGATAGGTATAAGAAACGAAACCAGAAAATAATGGATAAAAAAAAATTTATAGCTTTTTTTTGGGTTCTTTTTTCCTGTCCACAGAAGATTTCTTGTCATATTTGATCGATATATTTTATTTTTCTAATTCCTGTAGTCGGAAGAGTATATGAACAAAGCATATAGACATTATCCAACGAGTTAAGTCCACTCTGTTCCTCTTTGCTTTCTATCATCATAA
Organism: Rhododendron vialii; assembly: GCF_030253575.1. Taxonomy (NCBI): domain Eukaryota; kingdom Viridiplantae; phylum Streptophyta; class Magnoliopsida; order Ericales; family Ericaceae; genus Rhododendron; species Rhododendron vialii. The sequence continues at coordinate 938,597 of NC_080565.1, read as the reverse complement.
AGTAGATGATTGCCATCAACCAAACCCCCGCATCTACCGTGAATTCGCAAATCAAGCCCATTCTTGCAGCTTTACTGACCAATTTCAACTTTAGATTGATTTATATTTATCATTACAATCGTATAGAAGAAGCTAGCAGCTGTGCTATACAAATTCTAACTCAAACATTTATTTACGCACTTTTAGAAGCTAAAACTAGCGTTGCAAGTGCGCAAGAATCTACCAAACCCACCGAGCCTTAAGTCTTAATCAATTGAGGTTAGCTACATGAACCCGTTGTTGCTGTTACTGTTAATTTTGTCTTTTTTGAATTGGCAAGCACAACAATGCATTAGGGGTTAGTAATTAGTGTGGGGAGAAGGGCAGACTGCGGACTTGAACCCAGGATCGAGTCCAACAGCCTGGGTTCCCATCAAGCTGGGAGGAATCTTCATTGATCAATAAGGCTGTGTTTGGATCATTGATAGACGAGAAAGGAAAAGTATTGAGGAGAAAAAAAAAATTAGTTTATTCACTTCAATATCATCTTATGCTTTTCTTTATGCCCTCCTTAACCTCTGAAAATCCCTCTGCATATCCACAGTAGAGACACAGGTTTAGTTGGGGTTGGATTTGAGAACTACTATATTTTAAAAAATGCAACTAGCTTCGCAGGAGGGCCCGGGCTTTTCTAGCCGGACTAGTGCATGTGATTCCTATGTCTTAACGATCTGTTTCTGAAAGATGGTGATAAGCTTTCTAACTGAGATTGAGTTATATGTATATGGCATGGTGCAGCCTCAGCAAATGCGATGAGCATTCTTTTGACAATGAGACAGTACCCCTTCCAAATGGACGCTTGTTTGTTTGCGTGAATATGAGCAAAGGACTGGACTACAGATCTAAGGAGACCACATCTTCCAAGTATAGAAATTTTTGCAGCCAGGATTGACAATCCGTTGGACATGAATCCTATACAACGGGAATTAAAAAACGGTGGGACGTGATCAAGTTACTAACACCATCAATATTAAGTCAGGTGAGACCACATATCCTAGGGGATGTTTTATACACTTCACTATCAGCCCAGTAGCAAAATGGGCTCAAAGGGTTTCCATATTAAGAGCTGGCCGGATGCTATCCTAGGATAGAGAGAGGGAGTGTGTATCCAGCCATAAGATAGCTAGCCTTGGGGCTTTCGACATAAAAAATCCTATTTGCCTGGGCTTGACTATCGCATGTCATATTGGATATTCAACCAGTCTCCAGTCATCAAGTAATCAAATACTTGACTCACTCACACCTGTGTTTGATTTTCCTTACAATTCTTCGGAACATTATTCAAGTGGAAGGCAGGGGAGATCAAAGGGTATAGATAACTCTGCAGATGATTTTTTCTTCTATGCTAACCCACAATTTCTATCATCCGAACCTTTTTTTACCACCTAAGCATAAGGCTATTAACAGTAACAAAAGCTTGTTCTACAAACAGATCAAGAGCCTTCGAATTTTTTCAGAATGTGAAAAATGTGTCAGCATCTTCTTTACAGGTCTGTTCATTTTGTGTACAACTTAATAAGCCCCCCCAAAAATAAGAGTCTACTTTATTGTACCCTTGGATACCCAGCAAGAGAAACATACCATGGGAGCTTAAAGGTGTCTTTCCAACCTCCATGTTTGGAGCAGTTTGCAACAATTTTGTCCAACCGAATGATTATCTCCGAGAAAGTCGGTCTAATGACAGTTTCGGGATCCCAACATTCTTCAATCAACCTATGCATGAAGGAAAGTAAACAAAAACCATAAAGACTTTTCCTTTTAACTTCTGTCCAGAGAATACAAAAGCCATGGAAAACTATATAACATCACTGAAAAAGGAGAAGATTAAGAATCCATAACCAACTTATGGTAACAACTTGAATTTCAACTTTGAGACATTCCCCACATCAAAAATATAAGAGGGAAAAGGGAGACATAAATCGAAATATCCATGCACAAAATTCATTGTCATCTTGAACTGGGTGGGCATACGGAAATCTAATAGAATAAGAGACAATGATGGTAATCAAACCACCTCATTGCAATAAGAGCAGAGACAAAAAGCCACCCGCATATCATTGAAGAAGACCTAGTCCCATTTGCCCACAGTGGAAATGTGCCAAATTAACCACCAAGACAGGATGAGCTTTTGGATAGTCAAACTTGAAACATCTCATATGATCAATACTCTGGACTTTTGATCAACCCTAATCTCTAAATAAGAGGTAACACCTATGGGTAAAGGTATGCTATGATTTACTGTCATAAGCATTACCAGCTAGGGTTTCTGTGCAGTACATGATACTAACTTAGGCATCGGAGAGCCATTGCCGACGAGAGGCAAAGATGCGCTCACGGTGGCTTCTTTTGCAGAGCTAAGGTTCCGGCGAAGGGCACGTGGAGTTGGTCTCGTTAGGTGACGTACGACACTATGCGGATTTTCTCCCCGTACAAAATGTCTGTTACAAAACTTTTAATGCATCAAAGGGAATCCATACACCACAATTATTAAGTCCACGTAAGTAATCCTTTCAGGTACAATTTCACTTTTGGGATAAGAACTTGATATATGGTTAGTAAAAATAATTCCAAACTAGTCAAACAAAGTTGCTAGGAGTGTACTTTCTACTGCTATTAACTAGACAGAAATATAATAGCTTAAAACTGCAGCAAAGTACGCAACTTCTCACAGGAGAGCGACTTACTCTTTCAGATCCGGAGGATAATGTTTGCTTTTTGTCTTGAATGGTGGTCTCTTTCCTTCCAAACACATCAATTTAGCGGCATCTTCTGCAGACCTGGGGTGAAATGGTTGGACTCCCTCCACCATCTGAACCCAATAGGAAGGTAAATGCCATGGAAGAAACAACTAGTAAATGGCTTTTTTTGTTTGGGTAAGTTAACTAGTTAACCACTTTGTTCTCAACAGAACTATGTGCTTAAATAATGTAAGGAGGGGAAACTAAAGAAGAGTCGATAGTTAAATTAGTCGAATGAATGTCAGAGTTTTGTTCTTACAAGGGAAAAAATTGTCAAGTTAAACTGCAAGTCCAGGTAGCTTAGCTAGTGTACCAGTAAAGTAGTACAAACATCTGGAAATTAGATTTTATTTCGAGAAGATAAAATACAATCAGTCTTTACATACATATGAAAATAAGTATTTGGAAACTACGCCGTATTTATGAATGACAGGACAAATAAATAAATGGAACATACCTCATAAAGAATAAGACCGAATGAGTACACATCCACACTTCTGTCAAATATTTCGTCTCTATAAACCTCAGGTGCCAAATACAGACCTTGAACAATAACAAGAGATCAGTAACTAAACACTACTTAAGAGTAGCACAACGATTGCAAACCCAGGTTCTTCAGCCAAATTTACGATGAAAAAATACCTTGTTTTATTATGCATACAATTCTTGAGTAGCTTACCTCCAGAATATAATATCTAACTAGTTATTGGGATTGGGAATTTATCAAAGTGAGTGTGTTACTTTTACTCCAATGAAAGCAACATACTTGAAATTTAAAATCACAAGCCAATCAATTGGATGTATCAATCTCCTAAAAAAGAAAATTTTCATCAAGAAAAAGAAACAGCAATTGCCACATTCAGACCATAAAGCCTTTCACTCACTTACTTGATGCCTCAAACAGTCAAACTTAACATTGACTTATGCTAGAACAAAGAATGCTCCTTTCCAAAAAAAACAAGTTGACTGCCAACAATCAGTCAGTTTCACTGATCAGCAGAACACAATTGCAAGTATGTGATGACACAAGCAAATTTGAGTACTTTAAGTTGACAGTTTCGGTAGCAATGCTGAATGCTACTTCCATGCCAAATGGCAAGATGTTGTCCAATGTAGGATAACTACCATTATGCAAGGACCAACCAGAAAATGTTGGTAAAAAAGTATGGCGAGCGTAAAAACTTACTTGAACGGTCAATCTGAGCTTCTGACTGCAATAGCTTTGCCTTGTCTGATGATAATTTAGACAATTTTATCAAACCAAATCCAGCTACTTTCAACTGACCTCCAGAGTCCAGCAAAATATTTCTGGCACCTTACCAAGGTTTCAAATATTAAAAACAGCGCATAACTCTGATTTCACAAATATACACATCAGAATCAACTGTTGCATTTAGTTGCCTTACTTAGGCTTTAAATCGCAGTGGATAATTGGGTCTGGTTTACATCCTTGAAGATAATTCATGCCCCTGTGAACATGAAATCAAGCAAAGACAGCACAATGTAACAAGATGGGGACTCAAACAACTAAATGTTCAAATGGAACAACCATCAAATAGTTTGTAAGCGAAGTACAGACAAAAACAAAGGAGCAAAACACCAGTAAATGCACAGAGAAAAAGAGAAGAAAGAAAATTGATTATTAACTGAGCAGAATCAGGGGAAAAACATTGGGAGTACAAAATTTACTCAAGGAAACTTGCACATGCCTTGAAATATCAAGAGCAAATCTTAGAGCTTTAGGTAGAGACAGACGCCCTTTCTTTTGAAGATAGCACCCTAGGTCACCCTGAAAATCACCATCAAGGAGAGCAATGTGAATCTGCAATGCACTTCCTCATACATAGAAAATCAATCTAAAGTAAGTAAGAAATCATTTCAGACAAAAACTCACACATGCTTACTTTAGAATGATACTCTGAAACAATCATCATAGGTATATTTTGGGTAACAGCTCCAACGAATTGAACAACATTAGGATGTCGGACCTTCTCTAACAAAGTTAACTCATGTTTGAAAGCATTTCTGCAGAGAAGCGAATAAGTCGTAATGTTAGAGACATGCACTTAGACAATTATGCATCAATTATCCCGCATTCCCAGCAAGGCGTAGAGATCAACTTAAAACAGCAAGAGGTGAAATTTAAGCACTAAATATGAGTGACAAAATGAAGAAATACACCTGCTTCCAACTCGCACAATTGCGAAAAAAGCAGCACCAGAAAAATTCATTGGATGCCGAAAAGATAAAGACATGGGTCTGAATTTTCTGCTTTCTTTAGTCTTTAGATAACATGAAGTGATCAGACTCTACTTCTTTCTTAGCAAGAACGTCCATTAAAACAAATATAACTTGACAGCCTAATGTTCTTCTTAATAAACTACAATACATAAGGTTAACCAAAAATTAAACACTAAGAGTGCGGAAGGAGGCATCTGTGTTATCAAGCGCTTACATGCTTTCAGGGTCTGCATAACGGTCCTTATCAAGTATCTTTACAGAAACTTTTGTGCCATTCCATTTAGCTACTTGATATGTCCCCTGTGATAAGGCGTGGAAGACATTTAGATACCATCCACATATAAACAGTTAGCTCTAGAGAATCCACAAAGGAAAACCGAAGAAGAGGAAATAAGGACAAAAACCTTCACACAAACACATCAACACACACAACCAGGCACACAGAGAGAGAGCGGACATATACAAATGTATGCTCTTTATCAGGTGCCTGAAAGATCCTTTAACCTAAATGCACCTTCTCAAATAACAATGACTATGCATGACACCTTAGAGAACATTTCACAAAATCACACACATAAGAGATAAGAACTAGTCACCTAACATAAACTGTCTGAGGTTCCTATACACAATTCAAGCTTCCAACAAAATAACTATGATCAATAACACCTTTTAGGAGCTTTAGATGGACACATAAGTATTTCTAAAGTATAGGATATTGCAGAAGGATAAATAGTCACAATCTTCAAATCATTTGACAAGAAAAAAAATTGATCCATGACATGCAAGAAACGGTTTATGAGAAGAAACATGCTTCCTGGAAAAAGAACATCTTGGAAAAAGGAAAAGGTTCTGCATGATAAAGCTTGAACACATTTCTCTTCCACAAAAACAGAACTACCGGGAAAACTTCTTGATATTTCATATTCGTGGACATGAGTCTCAAAGTAGTACTGAGCTACTTAAAATGAACAGGATAAAGAAAATACCTTTGTAATACCATCACTCTTGCGAACCTGAAGCTCTAGAGGATTGAGCTCATACTCTGGAACTTCTCGAGGATTTGCAACCACCATTGGTGTCTTTCTGACTTTCTAGGAATGAGAAACATGTTTGCATTAAAATTTGCAAACTTCAAAGATTTTCAACCAAAGAAAAATGAGTTAGTTTCACAATTACCGGAATTTTGGCTCCACGGGCCTTCAGAATATTGTAAACTTCTACATGTCCGTAGTATTTTGCATCAGCGGCTGCCTATAATAATAAAAGAATTAATTGCATAAAGGCCACATTAATGTGCAACCGGAGGGAACAATACACAAGTCCTATTAAGATGGAAATACTGGAAAGCTAGAAATGGGAGAAGGGCCAATGTATCACATTCCCTGCCTCCTCGCCTTGGAGCCTTAGACAAGTATTAAAGCACTGATGTCCTATAAGATTTTTGTCAATTTCGTTTCATTTTTTTATACTTTTCTAATTCCTCAATTCCTCTCATTGAGACAAACGATTGCTACTAAATGTTTGACAAAAAGTTAAAAAAAAAAGACCACTAAAAGTAAAATAATAGAGACTGTTAATTTCGGCAAATGCACCCAATTCCCTACTGCCGCTCCAACAATCGTTTCACTGGAGTTTGTCTTAGAGCTTCACCACCAGTCCAACCCATTCCCATTGGATTAAAAGCATGATTATCAATGGACATTTGCAAAGTATAACTCTTTCGACTCAGCAAAGCAAAAAACGAGAAGAGCATACATACCGTACTGCCCCACCGATCGCGGGCATCAATATTAGCCTTCCGGGTGAGCAACAGCTTCACAACCTCCACGTGCCCTTCGCAAGCCGCAATGTGCAGAGCCGTGCGCCCATCCAAATCGATGCTATTCACGTCAATGCCGCTGTCGTCGAGCAAATCCTGCACTCCCCTCTCGTCGCCCCTGCATAAATGTACCTAACATACGTAATACTCATATAATAGTATGCTGTTATACATCTAACAATCCGTTATACCAACAACATACTCGTTTTCATAGTTTAAAAGTCCATCAAAATAGAAGTATAGAACATAAACGATTTAACGATCTACAACAATGGAACTCGACATTGTTTCAAATCTTAAAACTATCCATGATTGATTCTAAACCAATTTCAAAGAATTTTCTTATATAAGCAAAATGTCCCGAGAGAAAATTGTACTCCTTTTCTGTCTGTCCACCGAAGCAAGTCCACCAATGTCCCGAATCCCATGCCAGAGCAAAATTTGGCATCCAGAATGGCAAAACCCTATCCACCCTTGCACCAAACTGAATGACAAATTTTTGACAATGCCATTCTTGGTGCCAAATTTGGTATCCAATTTTACAATTGACAAATTTACCACATCACCCAAACCAATCAATTTGCATCGAATAATGGAATGAGATTAATTTAATGGTCCAGATTTGAAATTGTGCTAAAATGACACCAAACCGATGCCATGACATTGCTATCTTCGGCTTTTTGCTAAAAAATGAATTCCACTATGTCATTTTGGCACCAGAGGGTGGACTGCTTTTATCGCGCAAAGCCTTTTTGATTTAGAAATTTGGTGGCGCGTGGCATTCCCCTCCCCTTAATTGCGTCCAGCCCTTACCTACACGCCATGAACAGCAGCTGCATCGTGCAGTCGAGATTCTCCGGCACCGACAGCTCGTCGTTGGCGGGGCTGCTCCGCCGGATGGGGTCAAGCGACGACTGGCGCCCGAAGCTGAACCGGAGCGTGTTGCGCCGCGGGTCGAGCGAGTTCTGCCTCTTGAAGCTGAATTTCCCGCTCAGGCGCAAGGACCCCGTCGAGAATTGACGGGATATCCCCCGCTTCAACTGCGCCGCTACCTCCATTGAACACACAACCACTCTCTAGAAATTTTGATTTTTCACCAAACAAATCAATAATTCCTTAATAATTAGCCCCTGTTTTAATCCCTGTTCTTTCTTTTTGGTTTCCACAACAAGGTGATCTCTCTCTCTCTCTCTCTCTCTCTCTCTCTCTCTCTCTCTGTGCGAGTAGAAATTGTGATTTGTTTTAGCCCGAAACGGTGTCGGGTCAAGGGGATTGGTGGGGAGAAAAACTACATGGGGAAATGTGAAAGAAAGAGAGGAGAATGAAGGATTCGAGAATGTGTTTGTAGTGAGGGGGAAGATAGAAGAAAGGTGGATCGAGAGCTCAGGGGGAAGCTCTCGATGGGAGGAGTGAGGAGGAGGAGAGAAGTTAGATTCAGAGAGAGAGACAGAGAGAGAGGACTTATAGATCCGAAAAAGACGGTGGAGAGAGAGGCAGATAGAGAGAGAAACGGGGGGAATGGATGAAAGGCAAGTCCGAGTTTTGCGTATTTCCCTCTCTGGCATCCTACGGAAACAACTCCGACAAAAGCTGTAACGTTTACTTGTTTACTCCATTTTTCATGCAAGTGGACCAGTGGGTTGGGATCTACAGTATCTCTACCGCGCCAGATCGAGACGTCGTTTTGGATTACGTTTCTCGTTTTGGGTAGGGACGAACGCGGCAACTTTTCCGATTAAGGATTATGACTTCATTGACTTGGCATTTACACATTATCACTTGCGCTCTAAATTGTCCTACTTTTTTTTTTATCCGCTAAATTGTCATACTTTGCTCGCACTTTTAATTCTCGTATCGTGATTTTTAATATGGGATAGCATCTTCTCCAATTCAAGTTTTAAACCGGAGAAAACAGTTTAAATTTAAACCGTACATTGAAAAAATAAATGGTTCAGATCTGCTCAAGTATCTTCCATGTAGAATACTTTTTAAAAATTAGACCATTGATTGTAGGGATGGACGACCGGGACGGCTCCAGAAATTTCCATCCAGCGATGACATAAACACATAATGTAAATGACAAAAAACTCTATGCAAAAAATAAGCTCCAACACGGCGAGGTATAGCATAACGAAGTGAAATGTATATAATGATTCCCCTATTATTTGTTTACCAATCTATCTTTTCAGATTCCAAAATTTATTGGAGAGCTTATTTTGGATTGATAGGCTATATTATGAGTAGTGCTAGCTGCACCGACCAAAGTGTAGGGAAACCGTACCGACCGCCGCGCGCGGCCGTCTCCGGCCACCGGACGGCCGATCCGAGCCGTCCAAAAATTTTAAAAAAAAAAACCGAGGGGCCCAACGCGGGAATCAACGGCATCCGAGGTGTGTAAGGTGCTTGATCCGAGCACCCTTTTTTCGTGTATATATGTATATTCCGCGAATATACATATATACACGAAAAAAGGGTGCTCGGATCAAGCACCTTACACACCTCGGATGCCGTTGATTCCCGCGTTGGGCCCCTCGGTTTTTTTTTTTAAAATTTTTGGACGGCTCGGATCGGCCGTCCGGTGGCCGGAGACGGCCGCGCGCGGCGGTCGATACGGTTTCCCTACACTTTGGTCGGTACACATAGGATTTCTGCTATATTATCTACTTACGCATAATTGGATTTCCAATTAGTCGACTACTTTATTAGTTACCATCACACATCCACAACTACGCGAACGTATATATCAACCCACACATGTAAACAGTTAAACACATTCACATTATGGGTGCAAAATACTTGAATCATACTCACATTATAAATGGGTATGCAAAGCAACTCTGCAAGTGTTTGTGTAAATGTGTGATATACTTTTATTTATTTTAACTCTGGACGAGTGTTTTGTTTCGGTGCCGAGTCTGCCAACAATGCAAATAAAATTCAATTCGTAAAAAGTTTGAAGTAAATAGCGGGTCTTGGTAAACGGTGATTTGACAAAGAGGGGGAGGGAAAAGGGCGGGTCCACAAGGAGCCGACAGTTCGTTCGGCCGCGTAGATAATCCATGGAGTATATTTTTATAATGGGGAGGTCATATCAACATGAAAAAGACATGTATGAAGGCCGACATTTTTTTTTTAAAGGCCGACTTTTTTTTTTTAATGGCCGACTTCAAAAAACAATACTACATCTGTGATCCGTCTCAGTTTGTTTGTCTAATTTCGACATATGTGCCTTTTAAAAAATTGTTCATATCTCACAATCTATAATGTTTTTACATAATTTCGAAAACATCATATTTTAAATATAATTAAGATCTATCAAATAAGATCCATATTGTATAGAAAAAAATATTACAAATTGAAATATATAGACAATTTTGTAAGAGGTCCCAAATAGTAAAAATGGACAAACAAATCGGGATGGAGAAAGTATATTACTATTCGTTTTGGTATTTTGAATTTTGGATTCTTTCTTTACGAATAGTCCTTAAATAAATTTTCTTTCGATCATTATTTTCATTTATCTCTTTACTCAAAATTCAAATACCAAAACGAACAAGGTACTCCCTCCGTTCCTATTCCTATTTAATTGTCTACTACGATTTTACGTACATTTTCAATGGCTTACATCTCTCAACGTACATTGCTAAATATATGTAATATGGATCTTGTTTGATAGATCTCAATTCTTTCTCTAAGACAATGATTTCAAAAAGATAAAACATAATATACGTCGAAAGATATAAGCCGTTGAAAATACACGCAAAATTGTAGTTGACAATTAAATAGAGACGAATGGAGTATAAAACTACTAGGACACCTTGGGGTACACCAAATGTACACTACGTTGTGGGGGACCCATTGCAGGATCCCACCGAAGTTATGGGTACAGTGCAAAATGTACAAACGTGAAACATATTTGGAGATTTCACACTAATTATTGAAGCCTTTAAGTTGTTTAAAACATTATTGTAAGTCCTCTTGTAAAAAAAAAGAACTTATTTAGATATCAGTAAGAGCTTAATCAATTCATTTAATTTTTGTAAAAAAAAAGAACTTATTTAGATATCAGTAAGAGCTTAATCAATTCATTTAATTTTTGTCCCGACGTATTCAAGGAGGAAAACTAATCAAAGTCACTACCAATATCTGCATGAACTGAATTTTTTTGTTTCTACACAAACTCAAAAACATATAGTACTCGTAGTACTATTTAACAAATTGAATGGCATGAATAATTTGTGTGAAACCTCAAGATGAATCTCACACAATTCTGTGTGCATTTAGTGCACACCAAATGATGTACCCACAGCTTTTTTAAGGATATCATAGCTCAGTTTAATTTGTTTAACTTTATTGGGACCATCCTCTCTTCAGCTTTGGGGGAAAATTTGGAGAGGTTCAGTTTTGATTCTCCCCCCGTCTCTCCTGGACTAATATCCCTGTCCCTGATCGAAATACACTCTGTAGATTTTGTCGAAAAAACAATCATGCCAAAGATTATGTTGATAAAAAAAAAAGGAAATTAAAATCTACACTCCCTTTTTTCACATCTACACTCCCTTTTTTGGATTTTAGTGTTGAAAGTGTATGTAATCTTTTTGTTAGAAGACAAAAAAAAGAGTGTAGATGTGAAAAAAAGGAGTGTAGATTTCAATTTCCAAAAAAAAAATCCATCGTTTTGAGTTCAAAACACATTTATAAATACGGGGATGATTTTTTTTCATATTTGATTAACGTGATATTTTGCATGAGTAAGTTTCTCGACAAGTTCTACAAAAAGAATGACGATATAATCAGCGTAGACTCGAGGATGGCTATTAGAAGACAAATATGACTTTAAAAACTGTAGTTCAAGTGTTCAATTATCTCCGAAGACAAACGCAATGAAACCATTACCTAAGACTTCTCTGATGAGATACAATAAATCCCGCCGTCTAACAATAACATTGAAGGAGAGATCAGGAAATTCCTCTGTCCATAGAACGATTAAAATTAACCATTTTGATTGCAGAATGAAATTTTTAATAGCAAAATGTGAGTTGATAGAGCTCTTTTTTTTTTTTTTGTTAAAGGAGCGTTAAGTAGAACTCTTTAGCCTCAAAATAAGATTTTTTTATTTTTATTTTTATTTTTATTTTTATTTTTATGATAAGTAGCCTCAAAATAAGATGCACGCCCATAAAATGTCAAATATTACTTCGATGCATAACCATGCTTCCCCACTGGACCCTCAGCCGACAAAAAGGAACGATAAGCAATATGAATATAAGCTTATGTGCATTGAAAACTTAGTAAAAAATCAAGGGAACAGCAACATGTAGCTAGCTATTATATTCTTCAGTCTGCATAATCGTATCCGCATCTTTCTGCAGACACATTCACAGTTGTGGTGTTGTAGATAATTATGGCATAAGACCCTTTCGAGGGAATGAATCATTGACGATATACCACATCAACAAGAACCCGTTTTTCAGTTGACCTACAATGGTAAAGATACCAACTGTGAGAGAGAGGCATAACCACATCTTGTATACAATCAATCAAGGGAAGTGATAATTTCACACGTGAATCTAGGGAGAAACAAAGATATTTGTATGGGCCAAGCTCTTGTTTGTGTGGAATGTTATTGAAGCTGCTGGGAGATGCCTTAGGAAACTTTACGTAATAAATTACTTGACACGGAAAATTGTATAGATTACTTTCTTCATTAGTCGGATGAGGGAGGTTCAGTTAATGTTGAGCCGGTGCTTTTCTTTTTGCAAGATGAGAGTTTTGGGAGTCTACCCTCCTATCCCCAATACGCTGAGATTTTTCTTTCATCAACTTGCATTTTTGAGTGGAATGTTATTGAAGCTGCTGGGAGGTGCCTTAGGAAACTTCATGTAATAAACCACTTGACACGGAAAATTGTAACCAAGAGTCGGTCTCACAAGTTTGGGCTAGACATATGGCTATGGCATAGTAAAAAAAGAAAATTGTCTTACCGCTCTCAGTTGTTGAAGAGACTTATAAAACAACTTTTTGGGTACACATGACTATCGGATAGTAATTTGCTGCTACTCTCCTGTCATGTTCACGTTTTCAAAAAAGCAGACTTACGGTGGGTCCCTGCATGTATAAACATGAAAGTGTATATGCTGTTCTGAAAATGGAGAAGACCAACATCAACACTTAACAATAAAATGCATAGCTTGGTTGTGACAATGTGGCAAGGTCAATAGGTGGAAAATCACCGAAAGTAGCTCCTTGAATTCATTTTCTTAAGAATTCAATCCAAACAACTAGTCTCAAAGAAATATCCATCACTTGAATTGTAGCCTCCCTCACCTCACTCAAAAATCACAAGTGAAATTAAAAAATCACTCCATCCATGGCTTTGTTCCTGACATGAAATTATCGGGCTTAACACTTGAGTGAAGTGTTCAAAAATCCTCCTATGTGATTGACCAGATCATCGCGTGAAGTGTTCAACAACCTACATTTGGAAAACCTTGGCATGTCTCTTATGACAACAGGTCTAACACATGGAAATTAAAATGATCTCATGTACTAATAAAGACGATAAAACCCACCAATTTCCTTTAGTGACCACATTTCATGCAATTCAAATGCATCAAAAGTGCATGGGTCCATTCAATTCAAGGGGATGTCCAGACACCCTACCTAACTTTTTTTAACTTCTTTATCCAAAAAGCAATGGTGGTCCACAGGCAAATCCTCAAACCACACACACACACACACAGCGAGAGAGAGAGAGAGAGAGAGAGAGAGAGAGAGAGAGAGAGAGAGATTCACCTGAAAGCCTGACAATGATGTTTGGCTCAGTACTCTCCTCCACCTCCTCTGCACTGGTTCCCATCATGTTTGCAGTAACCTGAAATGAGCAGAGTGAGACAATGGCAGTAAAGGAAAACGGAAACCATAACACAAGAACAAAATTCTGTAAACCGTGAGCTGGCCAGCTGCCCTCAAATGTGCCTCCAATCTTTCAAGGATTTCATGAGAAATGTCCAATACTCCTTTCCGTTGGGTCAAGGACTTCCTGCTAGCAACAAGAACAGCCTGAAGACAAGGTTAGAACATGCAGAGTCTGTACAGACAACTTCAACTTGATAGAACAAAGACCCACCATTTTAATAAATTCTCGAAGATTGGTTTTACATGCTTGGTTAAGTCAAAAGAGACTAAATCTGGGTTTCCAATATTACTCCACCTTCGATTTCTTTTAAATTATTCTATCGCAATGTGGTTCCGCTACTCACAAGGTCCAGGATAGCATCAGCTATGCCCATCTAGATTAAGAAGAAGCCAGATAACATCAATACCATCAGGAACTATTAGATTTAGCATATTTTATACTATCTACATTTAATGTTGTCGGTGACTCAGCGTAGCCCATTGCATGTTACATGTAAAATTCTATTGCTTGATATTAGCTGGAAAATATCCTACTATACATGTCCACATATCTGATACCCTTACCCTACTGTCTAATTGTTCAACTGATCCAAATCAGCATGACTGCCCCCCTACCCAAATCAAGAACTTAAGATGCAGGGATCGCGTAGCTGTACAAAATTATGAAATATATTAAGATGCAGAAAGAAGTAACTCTCACCGTTGGAGCTGCGCCTCTAACGTTCCATCCACGGTCGAGAAAGTGACATGCTTCAGTCCGTTTTCCTTCATAAACTAAGGGGCCAGCTGTCACAGAAATGGAATAGAAGCTAAATCGTATGAAACTTCTTATCAACAACTCACCAAGAAAACTGATATAAGAAGGAATAGTTGAACAGAAGATTCTCAATAAAATTGGAGCACTATCTTTATGATTCCTCAGAAGATTCTCAATAAAATTGAAGCCTTGTTGAGATCTTTTTTCTGGACTGGAATCCAAATGAAATCTAGTGGTGCAAAAGTGACTTGGGATGCTGTCTGTTCTCCAAAAGATGAAGGGGGTCTGGGCTTTAGAGTCCTTAAAGACTGGAACGAGGCTGCTATGGCCAAGCACTTATGGGCTCTAGCCTTCAAAGTGGATACTTTATGGGTTAAGTGGATTCACACTTACATAATCAAAGATCATTGTCTCTGGCACATTCCTATTCCTTCTTCTGCCTCTTGGACGGTCAGAAAGTTGTTGAACCTGAGATCTCTTGTTCATCCTTGGATAACTAATGTGGTGGGTAATGGAAAATCTACTTTTTTATGGCTGGATAACTGGCATCCTTTGGGCCCCCTTTTTGCCAGGTTTGGTTCTAGAATTCTCTACAATTTGGGCAGGACTCTCCATGCCAAAGTTGATACCATTATTGCTGACCAGTCTTGGCAATGGTCACGTTGTAGGAATTCTGTGACTAGGGACATCTTGAGGGCCACACCTGCTCATCTTGTTCCTCATCCTTCTCAAGAGGACACAGTTGTTTGGAATCTCACCCCTGACCACAAGTTCTCTATCAAGTCAGCATGGAATGCTATTAGAAGGCAGCATCCTAAAGTTAGTTGGTCCACAATTATTTGGTATAAGCATCATGTTCCTCACTGGTCCATTATTCAGTGGCTTGCACATCTAGGGAGGCTTGCTACTAAAGATAGACTCCTTAAATGGGGTATGGCTATGAATGATCAGTGTGTCTTTTGTTCTGCTTCTGTAGAAAACCATGAACACCTCTTCTTTCAGTGTCCTTTCTCTTCTCAACTTTGGAAAGCCTTGCAAAAGGACCTGAGACCTCAATGTCCTGTTACTAGTTTGCCTCAAATTATGGACTGGATGATTCAAGTTGACAGGGGTTCTCTGTTTTCTTGTTTGTTTTCAAAGGTTGCTCTTGCAGCTCTTTTGTACCATGTTTGGGGGAGAAAGGAATAGCATAATCTTCAAAGGTTATGGGATTACTGTGCAGCAATTGGAAATCAAAGTGCGAACTGATATCCGAGCTTGTGTGAGCTCCTGGAGGAGAATTAAGAGGTCAAGTCCTAACATAGCTCTCTGTTTTTTTTGTGGAATATCCCATTTAGAGTTTTTGGCAGTCTGTAATTTCTGTTGTGTTCTGTTTGTCCTGTTTCATGATGTGGTAGTTCAGGCTTGTTTTTGGTGTTGATTTGTATAGTTTGTTGGCTTGGGGTATGCCCCTGATGGGTGTAATGTGTTTTCTTTTCTAATAAAATTTTACCTTACCCAAAAAATAGTTGAATAGAAGCAGATATATGACATGACAAAATTGAAATACTACGTACATAGGTGAAACCATTTGCAACTCTCAGAGGTTTCTCAGGTTTCCATTGAGGCATCTGTGCTAGCTCCCACAACGAATTTATGTTCTCAAAAAATCCCGTATTTGGGTATCTACCAAAAGCGAAGGATGTATTAACACTACAACTGTGACAATCATGGACAACCTACATGACACTAAGTAATGTTAAAGGAGGACAATAACTTACTGTCAAGGATAAACGGCAGTCTCCAAAGTTGGATGCATCATGAACAAGAATTAGATCTTCATTCCCCTACAAAAGATAATTGAAAGATTAAATTTCCAATTCTAATATTTGCATGTAGAATGTTTCAATTGCCCCACCCTCAACTTGCCCCAAATGTATTCTTTGGGTTTCTCTAATTGTTCCCTCCGGATATCCATTTCTAATTTGGCAGTGGAACTCCCACTCCTTTACATTTGAAGCCTCAGGAAGATTCAATATTTCTGGTTTAGGGGAGAGAGTACATTTAGGTCTAGTAGCTCCGGTAGCATTAAGCAACATTTTTGAATATAGAAAAATATGGTCACGACCAATTAGCATGAAATTCCAAAGACAGAATAGGATCTCTCCCCAGTTGTTGGGCTAAAAAGAATGCAACGGACATCATCATCACCAATTAGGAAGTTATCATTCTCTTACCTAGAGATTTGTTGACGAATGGAAGGCATCAAGAGGGAAATGCGCCATATACATACATAGAAGGGAGAATTTTTCCCAGGTCCACTATACCACTTTCCAAACCCACTAAGTCCATTTCTAAATTCTATAACCCCCTAAGTCCACTAACCTATTAGTAAAGATATAATAACCCTGGTTAGTCTAATATACCCCTGCTTTCAAAAAATCTTTTATCCCATTTTTTCCTCCATTCCCGTTTTTTTCTCCCTTTTTTCCTCCATTCCCGTTTTTTCCTCCCTTTTTTCCTTCATTCCCGTTTTTTTCTCCCTTTTTTCCTCCATTTACGTTTTTTTATCAGATTCATCCATTATAAAACCCATCCTCCCTCCCCCCTCCCCCCCACCTACCCCCCCCCCCCCCCCCCCCACCCCTTTCCAGAAACTCCTTTTTTCCAGAAGAAGAAAACTCGGCAGAAACCCAGACGAACGAACTTCTTTGTCGTCACTTCTTGGTAGTCGGCAATCTTTGTCCTCGTCGGGCTTCTTCGGCGTCAGCCCTTCTTCGTCGTCGGCCTCCTCCCACGTACGTCTCCGTTCACCCACGTTCGTCTCCGTCGCCTTTGATTCGCCCTCGCTTCAGTCGGAAGCCGTCGCCGTTGCCGTTCTTCGCCTTCGTTTCTCCATTGCCTTCGTCAGATCCTACATCGCAATCGAAGGGAAAGAAGTTACGAGATCTCTTCTTTTTTTTCTTTTTTTTTTTTGAGTTAGAAAGGACAGAATCTCAAGTATAAAGTTATAAGGTTATATGTTTATTTTTTGTCACACGTATTACGTTTTTTTTTGTATATTTATTTATGTGGCAAAGTAATCGAAACACATATAAGGTTCTTTGTTTGTTTTTTCATTGTAAACATATATAAGATTATTTATATGTTCTTGCATTGTAATAAAAAAGATTTCAGAAGCTCATACATATACGGTTATCAGAAGCAAGTCAATGAGGCCGCTGCACGGACCAATTCAATAAAGTATATAACGTTATACATGTACAATGACGTTACATTGACATTATATAAGGTTAAACCTAAACAACCAAAATCATTTTAGGTTTGCATCCTTAATATCGTTATATGTGATCTTCCGTCATGAGTGAATGAGTATATAACGTTAAATGCGAGCTGATAAATGAGTATATAACGTAAAATGTAAGTATTTCACATTAAATGTGAACCGATGAACGAGTATATAACGTTATATACAGTGTATCAGAAAAGGAGAATCTTCTGTCGCTCTATTGAGGCCGCTGCGCGGACTAATTCAATAAATTATATAACCTTAATAACGTTATATATGTACAACGACGTTATATTGACATTATATAAGGTTATATCAAACTCTAGTCATTATATGTTCTACTTTATTGAATTGGACCGCGCAGCGGCCTTACTGACTTATTATTTGTGCAGTAAAAAGATTTCAAAAACTCATATAACGTTAAATGCGAGCCGATAAATGAGTATATAACGTAAAATGTAAGTATCGCACGTTAAATGAGAACTGATGAACGAGTATATAACGTTATATATGTACAATTACGTTATATACAGTGTATCAGAAAAGGAGAATATATAACGTTATATACAGTGTATCAGAAAAGGAGAATCTTCTGTCGCTTTATTCCAACGTAACTGCTGGGATTTCAAACGTAGAACGGATAATGGGCTAAAAATATGGGATTTGAATGGAAAGGGTAATCTTCTCTCTCTCTCTCTCTCTCTCTCTCTCTCTCTCTCTCTCTCTCGTTTGGACTCTGTTTCCCTTCTGGATATGGAAACAACGTGAATATGGGAGATTTTATAGGAGTGGGATATGGGAGATTTTATAGGAGTGAGATATAGCAGATTAACAGTTTTTAAAGGTAAGGGTATTTTAGTCTTAAATTAATTCCTTTTTTAATTGAATTGGACTTAAGGCCTCACCAAAACCTAATTAGTGGACTAGAGGGGTTATCAAAATTTAGAAGTGGATTTAGTGGGTTACAAATATGCTATAGTGGACTTCCCAACAATTTTTTATACATAGAAAGCCAAAAGCAAAATGGCTAGGAATCCTCTCAATCCTCAAAACCTCTCACCTCTATACATTACAGGCACAAACTACAAAGCCACATGCAAAAGGCTATGAATCCACTCAAGCCTCAAAATTCTCTACAAACCGTCAATTGTTGGGTAAATTGACCCCACACGCACCTACACAAAGGACCCATAAAAATTCAAATTAAAAAGGGTTCCTCAGACCCATCACAATATCAGCAATTTTGTTCACACCACATTTGTAAATTTCAAAATTTAACTTCATATCTAGGAGCGTGAAGAACAGCAATATAAACGAGCCACTCTCCAAAACCTTCTCCTATTTGCTTCTCAAAGTTATGACCTACCCCTTAAGTCAATGAAATAACTCTAAAAA
This sequence comes from Rhododendron vialii, assembly GCF_030253575.1. Lineage (NCBI taxonomy): Eukaryota > Viridiplantae > Streptophyta > Magnoliopsida > Ericales > Ericaceae > Rhododendron > Rhododendron vialii. The sequence goes on along the minus strand of NC_080565.1, from coordinate 919,422 downwards.
CTCGACAGTTCTTACCTTTCCATACTCACTAACAATATTCCGTCTGAATGCAAACACAATTCCAAAGAAAGCCTCAATGCAAACACAAAGTTGCAAACTTTCTAAACGACCGAACAAGGGGAGAGAGCATCAGTAGTTTAACGAATGAGATACTCCCTCCCTTTCTAATTGTTAGTTTACCGGTGCTTGCAACCCGTGTGCGTGCATGAGCAGAGAAACACGAGCGTGACTGACTCTTTCAAAAACATTCCAAACTATAAAATTCACGAGAGCGCGAGCATAGAGTGATGAGGATCGAGAGCCAGTGCAAAGGGTCCTACCGAAGGATTATGTCACTAAGCTCGCAACAGCTCGGGTCGACAAATACTTGACAGAGCTTAATTAATTAACTCAATTTAAACAGGCAATGGAGCAGAATTTCATGATCCAAAGAACAATGAAAGCTAAAGAAAATTAACTAACCGAATCCCATGAATTCCTTCCTCAGCTGTAGAGCGTGATGAAAATCCCCGAAGGCGAGAAGGCCCTTTGAGTGAATTTATTCCGCAATAGAGTAATGAGCTTGATCCAGTGTATCCAACTCTATTTTCTTAAAATGAAATTCACTTTAATACTGCCCGATTATGTGTTAATCGGCATTCGATTAAGTTGATATTCAACAAGGTTTATCGTCTTGATAAGTTCTACTAGTTGAACAGTTTGGATCAAGAAATAAATTCGGCACGAGTTCGCAATTTACAGATTACACGCCGCAGTCCCTCCGGAGGGAGCTTCAAATGGTGTGCGACGTCGTTTGACTAACTTCGCCTGTTGAAGATGCGATGATTTGTAACTCGTCTTTCGATCAAGTGCGGCAAGCCCTATTTTACGAAAACTAAATTCAATTTTATCATCTCTGATTATTTATCAATCTGATTTCGATTCACGTGATATTTAATTATTTCAATATGATTGACCAGATCTACAACTTGAACAGGTTAGATGAAGAAATAAACCAAGAACGAGTTCAGAATTTACCATTCCGCTGTTTAATGGACTTCTCATGTTCCAGATGCGAAGTCCTAGTGAATCAACCGACGTCGTTTTAATGAACCTCCAGTGCTGAAGATGCGAGGTATCTGTAAAACCCGGGTCGACGCCGTTTCTGTTCACCCCCCGCCCCGAATATCGACCCGCCCAAGGTGGGGAAGATCAACACTAGTAGGGCTGTCCATCGGTCAGTCGGGCGTTAGTGGTTTTTTTCAGGACTCACGACCACAGTGCGTACCAAGCTCTCTCTCTCTCTCTCTCGTAATGCTCGCTCTCTATCTCTCTCATGCCGGAATGGAGATTTTTTGAAAAAAATTACAGGAACAAAACCTTTCCTTCTCTCTCTCTCTCTCTCTCTTACTCTCGCTCTTTACAGGGTTTTGCCACTCGCACCGCACCCAATGAAGCTCGCCGGGCTAAAATCGGTCGAAAACGCCCACGACGACTCAGTATGGGCAGCGACGTGGGTCCCAGCCACCGACGAGCGGCCGCCGCTCCTACTGACGGGGTCGCTGGACGAGACGGTGAGGCTGTGGAGCTCCGACGAGCTCACCTGCGTCGCCACCAACACCGGGCACTGCCTCGGGGTCATCTCCGTCGCCGCCCATCCATCCGGCGTCATCGCCGCCTCCGCCTCCCTCGACAGCTTCGTGCGCGTCTTCGACGTCGACCACAACAACACCATCGCCACGCTCGAGGCCCCGCCCTCTGAAGTCTGGCAAATGCAGTTCGACCCCAAGGTAATTCAATGCCTAAACACGAGTATATGTTTGCAAACCTAGATGTATAACAGTTTCGTTGTTGATAAGTGAAGTAAACCGTGCCAGCTTAGGCTCTCCTCAACTAATCTAATCGTGGAGACAATCCTACCGTCCACTAGCGGACCTCGACTAATCCTGGGGACAATCCTACCATCAACTTGCCGGGAACCAATTAAATCGGGACAAAGTCCCTATGGTCCAAATGAGTTGATGGCACCGGGAGGTTTTGAACCTGGAGCAAACCCTAGGTCCCTGGGAGGGGTGAGAAACATGCCAAGCAAGTGATTGGTCAAGCTTGGTTTAGAAACTTGACAAGCTTCAAAAAATATGTTCAAGCTTAGCTTGTTAATGAGATTAGCTCCAGTGGCAATCTCTAGTAGTTTGAATTTTTTAGATATCATAAGTGAACGAGCCAAGTAGTAGCTTGTTCGACTTGGTTTGAAACCTTCATGTTCAAGTGTGCTTTTGTTTGGTAAGTACCTTCATGTTCAAGCTTGGTCTCTTTAGGTAATAAATTTGATCTTGAACAAACTTTTTGCAAGAGAACGCGAGCTCGAATTCGAGTAGCTTGATTCGTTTAGTAGTTCTTGTCCCAGGCCAACCCCTTGGGATTTACTTGTAGAGAAATTTAGCATCTGCATGACTGTATCTATTGAAGTTTCGGTTACATCCTTAATTTGGATTGTCATTTGGTTTTATCTTTTTTAGATGTGATGACTTGGAATTTTGAAAGATCATCTCTTGTGTTTGGTTGATGGGAAAATGGTGTTGGTATTTTGATATCAACAGTTGGATCACTGATTTACCAATTCACCCTGGGGGTGTGCTTTATTACTTGAATATTTGCATTTTCTAGATCTTATTGCCAAAAAGTTTGCAAACTTGTGTGCATCGAAACATTTTTATGGAGGAATATTGGTGCTGCAAGACCTCCGATTCAAGGTAACTAGGTTTTGACCTAGCTGGACATTGAATTGTGAGTAAGTGAACTGTGAAGACGGTAGTATGCCATGTAAATGTTGGTAGAGGAACATGAATTGTGCGCTAAAGAACAGTTATGACAGATATTTCGTGTAAACCTTGGTTGAGGAAGATCTTCTGCTTTGTTAATCTTGTACAAATTCAGGGTTCTTCCTCCTCCTCCCGATATGGGACACTTGTGCCTGAACATCTGATATTGGATTCTTGTGCCTGAACATAAGTTAGGCTTGTGATACTAATTAATTTGCTTCCATGAGTTCAATTTCTTTCTAGAGGTCACGAGTATTGTATTTGTCAGGTTTTCATGCCCTGTGTTATTAGGCATCGCAATTTGTAGGTGAACACAGTGACCAAATTCTTGTTCTTGTTGTTGTGCTTTATGGAAAGAGGACTAATTGCATTGCGTCAGACTCTCATGTGTATGGGGATATAGGAAGATTAGAAAGACATGCTGGCTGCTCAAGAGTGAGTTACATAAGATGTTTGAACATGCCACATGCAATCACTAAACCCTTTGTGAACCTAATTATTTCCATGTTTCTACCCCCTTCCTCTTGCTACCAGCAGCCAAACTCCAGCTTCATTTCTTGCAAAAAATCACAGCAAGCTCTAAAAAAGAAGATTCATCTCTGTTTTGTTGTCGTGTATGCTCGCATTCTTTCATCATTTTTCTCCATAGTCATGTGCACAGCAGCCCGAGTGTGGTACTAGGACATACGTCTCAGTGATTTAAATACGCGAGGCAACAAAGCCCTCGTAGGGGTGAGGTGAGGCGAGCTCCTCATTGAAGCGAGGCAAGCGTTTAAAAAAAAAGTAATATAAACTACATAAATGACCAATATTCACTTCTACCATCAAAACAAGAACAAACATCACCATATTGCATAATAACCAACATTCCAACATACTAAATATTAGTAAAATATGCTCATAAAATGTAACAAACTAACAATCCAGAATTCCAGATATTCCAAACAAGACATCATCGGTCATCCTTTCATCACTCATCACCAATATCTTCATCTTCTTCATCATCATTTGACTGATATCTATCCACATCTTCCTCTTCTCCTTTGTCTGAAACAATGTCATCAAATTCTTCTTCTTCCCAATCATCTATACAAAAACTTGATGCTTTTGAACGCTTCTTTGAAGTTGTTGGTTTATGAGTTGACCTAGTTACTTTGCTAGGTTGTTCAACCCCACTAGTCTCCGTAACAACATTCCAATCCAAATCTTCACCGTCAAATACAAGCTCATCCTCCAATTTCCCAATCAACCATTCATATGTTCTTCAAGGAAATCGGGTCAAATTTGCCACGGTTCATATATCGACGCCTCAATGCTCTATTGTACTTAACAAACACCAAGTCGTTGAGGCGCTTTTGATCTAGCTTATTTCTTTTTTGGTGTGAAGCTGCAAAATAAAGTTAAAAGGGATTTAAGTTAATATCACACGATTCACACCTTCAAAACGATTAAAAATCCCTTAATGTAATACTCACATGTTCGAACACACTCCAATTTCTCTCGCATCCGGATGAACTGCAAGTAAGGCTAAGGATCTTGATGGCAAATTTTTGCAATTCAGGAGTTTCACGACCAAATAACTTCCACCACTCAACTGCACATTGCCAATTAGTTATATTGTCGCAAAGGATAAAGAATAAAGATGTAGTATTTAAGGCTTTTAAGCACAAAGAGTAAAAAATTGTGATCACCTGGTGACCTTGTAGTTCTTTGCCTAATTGCATCTCCTTTTTGAAGATTCCCTCCTCCTCCTCATATAATGCTATTAGATGAAGAATTTCATCTTGCATCCTCTCAGTTGGTACCAGCCTTTCAATACAATCCACCAAACCCTTCCATACCTCTTTATCAGCTTTCATCCTTGCACCATCCTTGTAAAAAAATGCAGGGTTCAAATAGTAGCCTGCTGCATGCAAAGGTTGATGCAATTGCACTTCCCACCTCGCATCAATGATTTCAAACACAGTTTTATACTTGTCTTCATCTCCGCCAAATGTATTTATAATAGTTTCTTTGGCCCTATCCATGGCTTCGTAGATGTATCCCTTTGCAGGTTTTTCTTCACCATCAACCAAACGAAGTACTTTAACAAGAGGACATGCAAATTTTAAGGCCAGCAAGACATTGTTCCAAAATGATGGCGACAACATTATTTCTGCTACCTTTTTACCATCCGCCTCCTTTGCCCACTTGTTTTTACTCCAAGCCTCTGATGTGAACATCTTTCTTAAGTTATTCTTTGGGTAAAGTATCTCATCATGTTCAACAATGTCGGACGGTTATAGATATAACCGTGTACCTTGATCGCCCTTTCCCATGTCCTCTTCAAATATGGCAACTTGAAAATGTCTTCTAACATTAAATCCAAACAATGGGCAGCACATGGAGTCCAATACAAATGTGGTCTTTTTGCCATTAACAACTTCCCTATCATAAGTTAGAACAAGTACAATAAGATTCTAAAACAAGTACAATAAGATTCTAAGAGTAAGTAATAAAGTAAGAAATAATACATTTGAGACTTTGAGTAGTAACTAGTAACTAACATAGCAATTCATTGTTACTTGCCATCTTATTGTATGCGGCACTATCCGTGACAACTTGGACCACCCGTGACAACTTGGACCACATTAGCTTCTCCGATTCGCTCCACATACTCGTCAAGCAATCTATACATGTTGTCCCTGGTTGTGAAACGACTCGATGCATCAACCGATTCAATAAACATGCTACCTTTAGGACAATTAACCAAAAATTTATCAATGACCTATTCTTTCGATCCGTCCATCCAACACACATAAGAGTGCATCCATTTTCCTCTCTCTCCTTCTTGTGGTCCTCCATTTGTTTGTTCACATTTTCCACCTCTTTTTTAAGAAGAGGGACACGCACTTGATAATAAGTCGGCGGTGTTAAACCAGGGCCATATTGCCCAATAGCCTCAATCATCGGTTCAAAGGACTCCACATTGACAATATTGAGAGGTATTCCAGCATCGTAAATCCACCTCGCAATAGCTTGATGAGCCCGCTCTTTCAATAACTTCTTTTGCGGCGTATTATCGTCAACTTTTGGTTGTTTACCACTTCTCCTATTCTCTACCTCGATCTCTGGGTCAGGGGTGAAGTAAGCATCCATAGGCCCTTTGGTCTTGGGCTTCTTAGGAGGGGGCTTCGATTGTACATAAAACTCATCCTCATCAATGTCCTCCTCATTGCCCATTTCATCAAAATCTGGAAGAGGAGTTATGCTAGACGCCGTCTCCTTCTTCTTACAGATAAATGCCCTAATCTCCTCTTTAACTAGTTCTGGGCAATTAGGACATGAAGTCACATCAGGGTATTCCTTCAGCAAGATGTAGCTTCACTCGGTAAACACTCCCAGTAACCACTTTGTTACAAAAATTACATGTGAATTTGAACTTATTATCATCATGTCTCTTTGAATACTTCCAAGCAGGATCGGTTCTATTCGACATCTACAATATCTATACAAACAAAGGAGATAAAACATAATTCACAAAATGCAAAAACTGTAGAGTTATTACTTATTACTGTGTAGTCACAAAATGCAGAAACATAATTCACAAACTTGTGGGTTATTAGTCACTGTAGTGTGTACGTGTGACTGTGTGAGTGCGAGTCGTGACTCTGTGTGAGTCTCTGAACTTCTGAAGTCTGACCGACAGGATTAAAAAAAAAAAATGTGTCTGGGACCTCTGGGTAAGACTCGAACAACACAGAGAGAGAGAGAGAGCAGAGTGTGGGTCACTCGATCGATCAGAGAGAGAGAGACAGAGACAGAGAGCAAAGAGATCGATCAGCATCAGAGAGAGTGAGAGACTGAGAGCAGAGAGCTTACCGGAGTGAAGAGTCGAGAAAGAGGGCTTCGATGTTGATGTCAATCGCAGAGGAGAGACCGATAGAGGGCTTCGGATCGCCCAGGAGTGAGAGGCGGCTTTGATCTGATGAGGTGTGTCTGGGTAAAAGTCGTATTTTGCCCTTATATTTTGTTTGTGACCCAGCCTCGCCTAGGCGACCTTTTTTCATCGCCTCACGCCTCGCGGCTAGGCGAGAATTCACCAACTAGGCGACCGCCTCTTCCATTCTCGCCTCGCCTCACCACTGTGAGGCGACTCAGCCTCGCCTTGCCTAGGCACGATTTTTTAATCACTGATACGTCTGCTCAGCAGTGATCTTCAATTATTGTTTTTCCCTTTTCGTCACTTTTCTTTTGCTGTCTTTGAATCTTTTTCCTTTACTTTTGGATTGTCAGTATACACAGAATGGGTCGGGGATTGGGATTCTGATGTATTTTGAGCAACTCAAGCCCAACCAAATATTAGCTCTGGCTGGTATTTGTCTAGAAATTTCATTTATCAGGTCGGGCTTCTTCAAGCTGTGGTGATGGTCTGGTAGTTAGTGAGTTAGATAGTTACATTTGATTGCAGGTTCTGGTATAAACTTATCAAAGATTTCTAGTAGGGCACTCATTGAGAGAAATAACAATTCTTGTTCCCTTCAACTGTGCAGACTGCCAGACACTGACATTTAATTACCACTGTTGTTTCAATTTTTGTTTACTCTGTTTTTGTTTTGTGTGCCTTCTAGGAACCAGCTCATATTTTTCCAGCATAGGAGCTTCTTCTTTTTTTTTTTTTTTTTTTTGGGTGGGGGGGGGTTATGTTTGTGTTGTAAACTATACAAGATCTCACTTTCAAGACCCAATATCTTATTAATCAAGTTGACAACACGGTGGAGCAATGTGGACCATACGCTCATCCCCGGCCTGGTTGGCCTATGTTTGACATAATGATAATATTACCCATGTTCAGTGGCTTGCAAGTTCAGATCTAGTTTGCCCTTTGAACTTTGAAGCCTCCATAATCTGTCTTTGTTTGTTTGCTTCCTTATAATATATTTGGCCGCCAAATCATTGGCTTAGCATGAATGGTTAGAGTTGATCAAGATTTTCACTTGCATAAAAATAGTTGTTCTTTTGACAGCTTACCCACAATGTTTTATGTTTACAGGGAACCACTCTAGCGGTAGCTGGTGGTGGCAGTGCATCCGTCAAACTGTGGGACACAGCCGAATGGAAGCTGATTGCCTCCTTATCCATCCCTCGCCCGGAAGGGTTAAAGCCCTCTGACAAAAGCGGGAACAAGAAGTTTGTCCTCTCAGTCGCGTGGAGTCCAGATGGAAAACAACTTGCTTGTGGCTCAATGGATGGCACCATCTCTATCTTCGACGTTCCTCGCGCCAAATTCCTCCACCATTTAGAAGGCCACTTCATGCCTGTCCGTTCTCTTGTGTACTCGCCTGTCGATGCGCGAGTCCTCTTTTCGGGCTCCGACGATGCCCACGTTCACATGTACGATGCAGAGGGAAAGAGCTTGATTAATGCTATGTCGGGTCATGCTAGCTGGGTCTTGAGCGTTGATGTGAGTCCAGATGGGGTAGCGATTGCAACAGGCTCAAGCGACAAGACAGTGAAGCTGTGGGATCTTAAAATGAGAACAGCTTCGCAGTCGCTGACCAACCATACGGATCAGGTCTGGGCGGTGGCGTTTCGGCCGCCCAGCGGGACTGGCGTGCGGGCCGGGCGACTCGCTAGCGTGTCGGATGATAAGAGCATATCGTTGTCTGATTACTCTTGATTGATGTAATCTGTCTTGTTTAGGATGATGTTGAAGATTCTGCTTTCATTTCGGAATTGGTTCTCGTTTTCTTCTCAGCATTTACTGATAATGTATCAAGGAAAATTGTTCGGTTTCGAACTGATTTTATCTCGTGCTTATCTTTCTATAGTAGTGTTTTGTGTCATGTATCATGAGATTCTGTTAATGTAATCTGGAAAAAAAATATGAACAGTTGAGTTATCTTGGATTTGTCTACTCTATTTGATAGTTCTATGATATCTAATTTATTTTGTGCTTCGGGAGCAATGCTCTTGAGACCTTTTGTGAGAGGGAGGAGCATTCCTCTGCTTATGGAATAATACAGTAATCTCTAGAGTACGAGGGGCATAAACGGTACAGAAAAGCTACGTGCACAGCATGCTATGCACAGCAGTTGTGCACATAGCCCATTTTCTCCCGCCCCTAAATTCTGAAGTGATTTTGGGTGTTTTGTTAACACTTCTAACGATATCGAACGAAGCTCATTTTTTACAGGGACCTTAAACGATATATTTTGAACAAAATGAGCGGCTCCGATCATCTTTGTGCGACCCGAGGCGGGAGAAAATGGGCTCTGTGCACAGCTGCTGAGCACAGCTCTAAACGGTAAGATCTCCTCTTCCCGTTAACTCTGCCAAGTATATTTTATCCAGACTATATACTCAATGATGAAATTACTCCTCCTCCTCTCTGGATTCTCCCAAGGCCTTCAAGTCTCTATTCGCTCCGATCTGACTCACTGGGCCTCCGTTCTCGCCGTCCCGTTCTCCGCCGCCGATGAGTTGAAGAGAAGGGGAGATCGACTTTTTGAAGCTCATCAATGGTAAGGCAAAAGAAACGAATTGATTTTGTTTGATTGCTATTTGTTTTAGCTTGCTCTCTAGTCAAATCTGTTCAGCTTAGAGTCCACATTCAATCGCTATTCGTATTTTGAGACACGTGAACTTTCCTATTTAGTTTTTGTCGCATGTTGACATTATTAAGGTAGTTTTGTTAAGTATTAGACGGAAAGACTTCGGTTGAATTTGTAGTTTGGTGAGGTTTGTTTGCTTCAATACGTAGGTGTAGATATGAAGAAAGTACAGGTTTGAACTGACCAATTTGAATGCTTTTAGGTTAACGAAATGAGTTATAGACGACTTAGAACGGTTTCCTAATGAGCTGCATGTGAAACCCTGGTATGCTCACTGGCCTCATTTGATATGTGTTATTGGTTGAGGGGATTTTTTTTGATTCAATGATCGGGCCAGCTAAGGCCGGGGGATTTTGACAAAAGCGTATGGAAAATATTTTTGTGATATAAGACTCGATATAAACTGAAGTTTTTATTTATCTATTTTATAGTTAGTAATTTATTGGGCCTGGTTTGTGTTATTTTGTTGAGCTACGCTATCTAATTATTCACAAATTTAAGTGAATTTTATTCGTTTTGATTTCGTAATACTGATCCAGTGCAGACAATATCAAAGAAAAATCAAATTACAGATGAAAAATGTAAAAAATTTAGCACCTTTTTTGAACCAAGTGGGTTCGCTCACTTATTGCTGGGCCACCCATGAGCTAATGTGCACCTCAATTAATCTTGGAGACCAACCAATTCCACCGTCCACTAGCGAAGGGCCCAATTAAAGTTGGGACAAAGTCCCGTATAGATTGGCGCCGAAGAGTTGATAACACCTGGGAGGTTTCGAAACCGAGATCTTAGGAGGGAGAAAACCCTAACTTAGACAAACAGGTCAACTCTTTGGGGTTAGGTTGAGGGGATTAACAGTGAGGAGGGATTAGAGTGAAGTTGGTAGTTTGGTCTCATAAATTACTTGGCATTGGAGGTATGGGTTGTTATAAACATGTTTGTTTTGGTTGAGGAGTGAGGTGATTAATGTAAACATGTACCAATTTATCCCTTCTCATCCCCTGGGCATGGAAAAATTCCCTGTTCTAGAAAGTCAGGTTATGATAAAAAGAAGAAGAAAGAAAGTCGGGTTCACTTCTTATAATATTTCGTTTTTTTCAGATTAGTTTGCTTCTTTAATTTTTTTTGGCCTTCTCATATTCATATGTAAAACATATCAATTTTGCCAAGTGATTGTGATTCCATGCACCATCTATTCTAAGTGTTCAAAGTATACAAAATGAGGATAATCCACATACTAAAAGCCAACTGTTAGTCCCCTTTCAACCCATTACTACATTGAATGATTTCGATTAACAGGCCATAGCAAACTACATAGCAAAACCAATTATGAACTTCCAGCACCAAAATTTCCTTATAGGCCACCCTTTGCCAATGCTTTTTTCTTCTTCCATTTCAACAAGGGTGGGTACTCACCATTGATATCAGAGGTTGCTAAAGAAGGGCACTTTGCTGATTCAGGGTTCGCCGCTGGCAAGGATCTCAGTTGTGCGATGTGTCGGTGTGTGAGACGGGGTTGGAAGTTTTCAAAGAAGATGAAATGGAGATGTAGGCCGTAGGCATTAGGGTTAGTCATTACTGGGATTATACCACAAGCGCAGTGTGTTTGTCTTGTGAGTTTACCAAGGGCAGCGTGGGGATTTCACCTTATGCTGCACCGGACTGGATTCTCAAACCCAACCCCCAATTAGGTCAATCTGCCCAATTCGGGCCATTCGTATTCTGTCCTGACTGTCTCCTGGCCCTTTGAGAGTTCAAACAAATGCCTGTTGTGGGCCCCATGCCCCTATAAGGGGCATCAAACAGGGCACCTAGGTTTTTGGCAGATTTTAGAAGCATAATCAATTTAGTGATTCCATTAGTTACTTTGCAGTGTATGGTTATGCTTAAGTAACACTCGTTTAGAAGTGAGTACAAGACAATGGGGGTTGGAAATTTTGGAATATACTTAGATATATGGTTACGTTTTTTAGGATACAAAAGAAGCTTATTTTAATAAGATATAACCCATGCCCCAGCTAGTACAGCTGTAGCCAGAGTATGAGTCATTACCGTTCTGTGGAGTAACACTCATGTTGAACATCCTTTTAGAAACTAGCTGTAAATCTCAGGAAAGTACAGGAGTAGCATCAATTGAAGATAAGGTTTAAAAGAACAAATAAAGATGGCTTGATCAGACATAGCAATGATCATAGATGCCAATGTAAGGAAGAGTGACATGAATCACATGAGCAATAATTATGAATATTGATAAATATTGATATTGAATATTGAAGAAACAAAACTATGTACTTGTACACTTCTGCCAAGTGTATGGCAACTGGTGTGTTTGAATGGATTAGGTGTTCATTTGGATGCCTAGAGGCTAAAATGGGATTATATGCATCACTCTGAGTTGATAATATCTATTTTTTTTTGAAGTTTTAACAACCCTCTTACTCAGATTGTTCTGATTAGAATGGGATTTGCGCCCACCATCCTTCTCTAAACTCCTTTAACCGGGGATAGTGGCATTCATGAGCTTGAGATTTGTGTTAACCATCTAAATCTCTTTTCAAGTTGACCATTTTAATCTCTAAGTTCATCAGTTGGAACCATTTTTTGTCGAACCGGATCTTTTTAATTAAACTCAAAACGGAGAGGGCTTAGGTCTGTCCTCAAGGATATGTGTTTGTGCTTTGAGAATTAGTCCGTATGTTGTCTATCATTATTGCACCAAGTGCATCAGTGATTCTTATTGATCTTGACGTAAAATGGTATTAAAATCTCTAGAACTTAGTAATGGCTGATATGCTAGCAAAGGATTTGGTTATACTGTTGAATTGGTGAATGCGATCATTTGTATTCTTACATGTCAATTGTGTTTGTTTGTTTGCAGGCTGCGCCGGTTAACGTAATTGTAGGTTCACATGTATGGGTGGAGGATCCGGCGTTGGCGTGGGTTGATGGTGAAGTTATCCGGCTCAATGGTCAAGAGGTCCATGTACGGACCAGTAGTGGTAAAACAGTGAGTCCTACTAGCTTAATGCTCTTCAGTTTCTAGTCCTTATGGTCTCTGGAACTGACTGGAATTGGCTGGATTCTATGATGGTTATTTGGACAAGACATTTAGTTGAAATGGCATCTTAACTATTTCATTGTAATTGAAAGTAGAGTGCTCGAGGTTGGAGTCTTTCAGTTAAATTTTTGAGTTTCCATTCGATAGCCAGACTGTTTGAATTTTATGGAGCAAGTATTTTACTTGCAAGGGTATGACTCCTTAGTCTTACCCTCCTTTTGATTACTGGTGGGTGTGATTCTAATGTTCCAATGTGTGGAGACGCATTGTTTTGCTACTTAGCTTAAAAGAGGAACACTAAAAAATATGAAGGCGGCTATCTTGTAGGTTACTAGTGTATTGTACTGTGTAAAGCAACTTGATTAACACATCACTTCGACCTTTAGTGTACTTCTATTATTCCATTTGCTGGCTTAAGCTTGAACTGAAGCAGATTACTATGACACAGTTCTAGGAATGTGATGCTGAGATTTCAACTGCATTCAGTCTTAAGCTAGAAGTAATTCGATGGAAGTCTCTATAATTTCATTGACTTAGAAATACTATAACTTAGATTATGAATTTCTATCCAGTTTGATAACAGAAACTTCGGATCTGGACGGACTATCAGTAAGTGAAAATGAGGTTAAATGATCCTTATAAAAGTTTGACTTGTTAACATGGTTGAGATACAGTCAATGATGTACTAGTTAGTGTTGGTGGATTAGGGAGTTGTTTGGGGTAGTATGATCTGAATGAGTTTTAAAAACATACTATTTTGAATAAGTTTGTGTAAACAAGGAGGGTTAGAAAGGGGATTCGGTAGTGGTAGCTTAAGAGAATTGTGGAGTTCCAATTTGTAGAAGTTTTTTAGCTAAACCTTTTCCCCTATCAAATGGTTTTGACAGTCGTTGTAATGCTAAGGATGATAAGGTTCTTGAGGGGGGAATGTTTTCTGGTTGGGACTATGGGAGTTGAATTTAGCGGTTTTATTAGTTTCCTCTTGCTGCTGCTGCTTTATCTTAGTACTTTTGGTGCTCTCTCTCTCTCTCTCTCTTTCTCTCTCAGTACTTTTGGTGCTCTCTCTCTCTCTCTCTCTCTCTCTCTCTCTCTCTCTCTCTCTCCTGCCAAGAATTGAGGGGACACAAAGAATGAGATGAAAGGGCATTTTCTCGTTCAAAAATTACCATGGGTTTCTTTGCCTCCTAGCTTTGTTTGATGATGCAATGTTGAGAAACTTAGTGGTTAATAGTATGGGCTCATATGTGGAAGAGGATTAACTTTGCTCCTCTGATTGGTTTGCTTGGTTACTTCTGTATGGTGTCAGTTGACTTTTACTGAATTTTGGTTAGGGCTTCAGGCTTCTAGTAGGTCAGCATTAAAGCATTATAGTTGGAGAGTGCTGCCTTAGCTCTTTGATTGGAATGCAACAGAAGAAGGTCGAATTGCAATTTACCAGACTTGATGAATAATGCAATTTGCTAATGTTAGACCTCTTGGTCATCGCCTTAGTGGTTATGTTTGAGGGTCACCTACCTCTTTCTAACTCTTGGAAAATTTATGTACTCCTGAAAATTGATTTGGCTTTAAGTTCTTGACACTTCATGGTTATAGTTTCTTATCTTTTCCCATTTACATAATAGCATTCTCAGAATCTGTCGGGCTTGCCTGTTTTTCTTATACCTATTATGCAACTCAAGTAATCTCTCCAGTTTGGGAAGTCATTTTAAGAAGAATATCGATACTTGCATGAACCTTAAATCCTCTATCCGCAAAAGCTTTATTCATATGTTTATTCCACGAGTCTCATGGAATAGAAACTGATTGCAGGTAGTCTCTCAGATATCACAAAAGTGTTTCCGAAGGATACAGAATCTCCTCCTGGAGGTGTTGATGACATGACAAAGCTTTCGTATTTACATGAACCCGGAGTATTGCAAAATTTGGCTACCAGATATGAACTTAATGAAATCTATGTGAGACTTTAATTCTATTTCGCAAGTAGATTATGTGGGATAAAGCTCAAGAAACTGATATTCTGATTTGTCTTATCTTTCTCACAGACATACACAGGAAATATTTTGATTGCAATAAACCCATTTCAAAGATTACCTCACATATATGATACTCACATGATGGAACAATACAAAGGAGCCGCATTTGGAGAGCTTAGTCCTCATGTTTTTGCAGTTGCAGATGTTGCATACAGGTAAGTTTACGTTCTCTAGTAGATGTCAGTATTGCAGGGGGTATTTTATGGATGCGGTCTCATGTTTTGAAATAGGGCAATGATCAATGAAGGAAAGAGCAACTCAATTTTGGTTAGTGGAGAAAGTGGTGCTGGCAAGACCGAGACAACAAAGATGCTTATGAGATATCTCGCATATCTGGGCGGTCAATCTGGAGTTGAAGGGCGGACTGTTGAACAACAAGTTTTGGAAGTAAGATTGAAGCTGCCTTTTTTACTTGTGTTTCTAGATAATATCATATTTCTGGAAACGTGATATGTTATCTTCTCAAAAGATCTAATTGGGTGGGAATCGCCGCCTGAATTGATGTTGTTGGTGACAAAATTTGCAGTCCAATCCGGTTCTCGAAGCATTTGGCAATGCCAAAACAATTAGGAACAACAACTCAAGGTGGGTAATTGCCTTTAAGGTTTGCTAATTGAACTTCGAGAACTTCAATTAATGGCTCCATAATATCCTACTTTTCTGCTATCTTTTTTGTTTTTGTTTTTGTCTTGGGTAACGTTTGTTGTGTTTATGTAACTTCTTCAAAGAGATGAATATAATTCTGAATTAATGTTGTACATATGAATATAATGCAGTCGTTTTGGGAAATTTGTCGAGATACAATTTGACAAAGTGGGAGGATATCTGGGGCCGCAATACGGACTTACCTACTCGAAAGGTCTCGTGTTTGCCAGATTTCAGATCCAGAAAGGAACTACCACTGCTTTTATCTTCTTTGTGCAGCACCACCTGAGGTACTTATGTGTGTTTTGCAATTCGGTTATGCCTTTCTGGTTTCAAGTTTGTACAATCATTTTTAATACTTAAAATGTTAATGTGTGAAGGACAATATTTGATATTTACCTTCCAATTTCAGGTTCGCGAGAAGTACAAGTTGGGAGATCCTAAATCTTTTCATTACTTAAATCAGTCCAAGTGTTATGAACTCGACGGAGTAGACGATGCTCATGAATATCTTGCAACTAGGAGGGCTATGGACATTGTTGGAATTAGTGAGGAAGAGAAGGTTTGTCTTCTCAGAAGTTTCTGGAAAAATATGTTTCTGTATTCATATTTCATGGTTGAATGCCAATCTCAACATCATCTAAAGAAACTAAATATATGGCAAAATAGAAGTTCGTGGAAATATGCTTGTCCTCTGAGATATATAGTGAAAGTATGTAACCAATTTTTTCAGGAGGCAATATTTAGGGTTGTGGCTGCAATCCTTCATCTTGGTAACATTGAATTCGCGAAAGGGAAGGAGATCGACTCTTCTGTCATTAAGGATGAAAAGTCTAAGATGCATCTTAATATGACGGATGAGCTGCTCAGGCAAGTCTTTTCCTCCTTTGAACAGTATGTGCCTTGTATATGTAATATAATGCTGGAACCTTGAATAGCTGTTGGCTGAGGTGATATTATAGGTGTGATGCCAAGAGCTTGGAAGATGCGATGATTCAGCGTGTAATGGTGACACCCGAGGAAGTAATTACAAGAACGCTTGATCCTGAAGGTGCTCTTGGTAGCAGGGACGCGTTAGCTAAAACCATATACTCTCGCTTCTTTGACTGGTGAGGATCTTCAATACTGTATGCCTGCTGTGTTAAGTATGTGGACTGTGGAGAGATGCAAACATTCAATTAGGCATGTCTATTTTATTGAGGTTCTTACTTGTTATTCTCTATTTCATAGGATCGTGGAGAAAATAAACAATTCAATTGGGCAGGATCCAAACTCAAAATCGATTATTGGAGTTCTTGATATATATGGATTTGAAAGCTTTAAGCACAATAGGTAAGATGTTTGCAGAGATTTCATTCTCAAAAGGAATATCTAACCCTGCAGTGATGCTGACAAAATTTTCGCATAATATAGCTTTGAGCAGTTCTGTATCAATTTTACTAATGAAAAGCTGCAACAACATTTCAACCAGGTTAGCTTTTTTGTTTGCATGGGTTTTTTTCTCACTGTTTTTAACTACAAGGTCTGGGCTGGCTTAACTTAATTATGTTGATGTGTGGTTGCAGCATGTGTTTAAGATGGAACAGGAAGATTATACCAAAGAAGAAATAAATTGGAGCTACATCGAATTTGTTGATAACCAAGATGTGCTTGATCTGATTGAGAAGGTGTTGAACTGTTCTTTTATGCATTGCTGTCGGGTTTTCTGTTGACTTTATCTGAAAAGATTGCGCGACCAAAAAATTTCATGGTCATACATCTTGTACTCACATGTTGAAGCTGACTAATCTGCTTAAGAGGTCTCTGTCATTCTTTTCTGTTATAAAAACTGACTAATTTTACTTTTGCAGAAACCTGGAGGAATTATATCACTTCTAGATGAAGCCTGGTATGCAGCTGACTTCTGACCATGTTTACTATAGAGTATCCAGAATTCATACCTCCAATATTTTTCTAGGCATATGATCTTTTCTTGCTGTTTTGGATGGAATGAAATGAATTGATAACCAGCACAATTCAATGGATGTTTTCCTGGCTTTTTCTCTTTTCCCCATGGGAGGGACTAATTTTTTGTCAATTGCTGGATGCAGTATGTTTCCTAAATCTACTCATGAGACATTTGCCCAGAAGTTGTACCAGACATTTGCGAAAAACAAGCGCTTCGCTAAACCTAAGCTTTCTCGAACTAGTTTCACCATTGCTCACTATGCAGGAGATGTAAGTTCTGGTTAACCATTTCTAATATGAGTCCAGTCTTTGAGTCTTGCATTGCCAATGTTTTTCTGAAGCATTTCCCTTGTTTCCCTGGTGATTTATCAGGCTGATCTGTTTCTTGACAAAAACAAAGATTATGTGGTGGCAGAACACCAGGATCTATTGACAGCCTCAAAGTGCCCCTTTGTGGTCGGTTTATTCCCTCCACTTCCAGAGGAATCGTCAAAGTCATCCAAATTTTCTTCCATTGGGTCACGCTTTAAGGTCTTATAAACTTGCTTCTTCCGAGCTTTCCTCATCTAGATGTTTACAGTTTCTCTGTTTAGAAGCCAACTTGATTTTCTGAATTTTAAACCCCCTACATGAAATCTGCAACTGCGGATATTTCTCTGTACCATGTGGTGGTTGTGCTCAAGGAGATAACCTGAGTGCTTTCATTTTTTATGCTCAAGACTTCAGCAATAGCAATTCCTAGCCAAATAATGTAGCATATTCTCTCCCTCTTCAAACTAGTAAGCCTACTGAATAACACTTTTCTAAGGAGGAAAATGTGCAGTCCTTATGTGGCAAAATAACAAAAAAGTTGGATCTGGTGGAGGAAATGGAGATATTCCCATGACCCTGCAAATTTAACAACTTGGCCCTTTTTTAGTGCAGTTTGAAATTACTTGGCCACTTTCAACTATGAGACGGATGCTTGTACACAGAGTCATAAACAAGTATTGGTTCGTCGTGTAGCAAAATACTCAAGGTCTACAGTTAAAGTTATTATAACCATTTTGACACCAAGACAAATTTTTATCAGCAGTTTTTGTCTTCTCTGCCAAATAGCAGTCATTTTTAATTTATGAAACTGTTGTTGTAATGTGTGACCCAAACGTCTATGATTCATGGGCTGTCATTTCTCCAAGGTTGAAAAGGTCAAATTGGCTGCTTCTGTATTTTCTTTCAAAAAAATCTTCCATTGTTTCTGTATTTACTGTTTCTGAGTTTCTAGAATCTGGCTCTCTAGTTCAACAACAATTTCATGTGAGGAACATCTTGAGTTTTGGATGCATGATCAAGCGTTCAGGATGCAGATCTATACAATACTAACAACTGTTATAGGTAATATTCTGATTGATAGTTTAATACATTGAACTTTGAAATTGCAGCTTCAACTTCAGTCTTTAATGGAAACCTTGAGTTCAACGGAACCTCATTACATCAGATGTGTGAAGCCAAACAATGTACTGAAGCCTGCTATTTTTGAGAACCTCAACATAATTCAACAATTACGTTGTGGAGTAAGTACATAGTGTCAAACCCCATACCTGATATTGTGCTTTATTTATGTTGTCTACCTACAAGATTTCACTTATTAAAGAAAAATCAAAAGTAAAATTTATTTATGTTGTCTACCTACAAGATGTCACTTATTAAAGAAAAATCTATAATAAAATTCAGCCTACATCTTAAAGTTCACCTTCTCTTTCTAGATAATTATTTTCCTGGTTATTTATCTGTGCTGTAGGGTGTTCTTGAGGCAATAAGGATCAGCTGTGCAGGATACCCAACAAGGCGAACGTTCTACGAGTTTCTACTCCGTTTTGGTGTTCTTGCTCCTGAAGTTTTTGATGGAAAGTGCGTTTCACTTGGATTTTCCATATTTTTCTGATATCTTGTGTTTAATTAAGAATCAGGATAGATTTGCTTTCGAAAAGCTGTGGCTTGATCGTGTATGTAATTTGCCATGATTGTTTGTGTTGTATTTGCTTTCTGATGCCTTCCTCTCTTTCTTTTTCCCCTCCCTTCATTTCCCTCTTTTTGATAGACCATGATTACTTTTTTTGTAGCCATGATGACAAGGTTGCATGCCAGATGATTTTGGATAAAATGGGATTGAAAGGTTATCAGGTAATCATTATAGTTTGTCAAATTTATTGTCCTGATCATGCTATTTTCTCTTCTGATGTCCCCCCTCCCAAGTGACTTCCAACTTCTGTTACCTGTAAGTAGTTATAAGGTATTAGACTCATGTTTTGAAAATCTTATTTGCTTTTTTGGATTTTTTTATTATGTTTCTTTTATTTCATGGTCTCGTAATCATACTTTTTGCCCTCTCATTTTATCAACGGTCTTTTGAAAATCACTTGTGTCGGATGGAAATTTATAAATGGAGTCTGAAAACTTCAATATCCATGTGTCATTTTATGAGATTGGTTTGGCAGCTAGGCAAGAGAAAGGTCTTCCTGCGAGCTGGTCAAATGGCTGAGCTTGACACAAGAAGGGCAGAGGTTCTTGGGAACGCGGCTAAAAGAATTCAAAGGCAAGTTCGTACTTACATTGCTTGCAAGGAGTTCATTTCATTACGCAAAGCTGCTATTCAGGTGCAATCAAGTTGGCGAGGTAACTTTATGATTTCCTTTTGACGTTATGCCTCTGAATTTTGTCTTTAGCTTTTCATTGAATGTGGAGTATTTAATTTGAGAGTACATGTAACATTGTTGTCCAAAATGCTCGGGTAAAATTGTTCAGTTAGTTCCATAAGTTTTGGGGAAGGTGACGCAGGAACTCCTTGTCAGATAAGTAGGGTACCGATTAGTGTTGGAAGTGTAAATAAATGAAGACTCAAAAATCCTCCTGGACTGAGCTGGTGCATCTCTTAGCCGCATTTACCGAGAAGCAAATCAGAGCATCGACCATTTGGCCAGACTAGGTGCTGAGCAAGCGGAGGAACTTGTTGTCACAACAGAAATCCCTTTATCCGCAAGACCTTTCATGAGTGAAGATGGAATGGGGGTTGGCCATCTCAGAATTTAGTTTGCTTAAGTGGTTGGTTGTTTGTTTGTTTGTTTTAGAACTATGTATTTGTCTATTTTGACTTTGTTGGTGTGCTGAACTTGGTTCGATATGCCAAAGTACCTTTAAAAAAAAAAAAAACGTGTTTGGTGTGTCTATATTTATTAGTGGCCAAGGATTTAGAACCAAAATAAAGTTGAAATAAGTTTACGTAAGTTAGGTGACTCAGGTATGTGTTTTTTTCCCTTTTCTTTTGGGAGTTGGGGGGTCACATAAAATCTAGGTCTCTGGTGCAACTTAGAAGAGATTTTAGGTACTAAGTTAGCTGGCACATTCAGTGGGTTGAGTTAGTGTACTTGGATTACAAATTGATCTGGTAATACTGCTAACAAGAGGATGTCTTAGAAGGAATCGATGTTTGTCAGAAAAAAGTACATGATCTTTACTTCTTTTTTTAATCAGCAATGCTGGCTTGCAAGCTATATGAGCAGTTGCGTCGGGAAGCAGCCGCTCTGAAGATCCAGAAGCATTTCCGACGTCATATTGTCAGGAAATCCTACTTAACTGTACGATCATCTGCAATTACATTACAGACAGGGTTAAGGGCTATGACTGCTCGCAATGAATTCAGATTCAGGAAGCAATCTAAGGCCGCAATCATTATCCAGGTCATATTGCCATATAGTGCTAACTAGTCCATGTTATAATTTTGTTTTCAAATAACTTTATGTTGAGTACATGACCTTGTTTCTGGCTCGCAGGCTCATTTGTGTCGTCACATAGCATATTCCTATCATAAGAGCCTTCTTAAAGCTGCTATTGTTTCCCAATGTGGTTGGAGACGAAGAGTTGCTCGGAGAGAGCTCAGGAAGCTCAAAATGGTTTGATCTCAATCCGTAATGCCCTTTTTCTCCTTGTGGAAATGCATCATGTGGGTGTGCATGGGAACAACCTTTACTCATGAACTGTTTCTGCAAATTAATCTAGGCCGCAAGAGAAACAGGGGCCCTTCAAGAAGCAAAAAACAAGCTAGAAAAGCGTGTGGAAGAACTTACATGGCGGTTACAGCTTGAGAAGCGGCTAAGGGTGATGTGCATATTGTTTTATATCATGCTTTGCTAATTTATTCAGTTTTGTGGGTGGGATGGGAGTAACCATATTGGACTTACGTCCTATCCTTATTTTCTAAAATACAGACTGATTTGGAAGAGTTGAAGGCCCAAGAAATTGCGAAGTTACACGATACTTTGCAGGCAATGCAAATACAAGTAGAAGAGGCAAACGCCAGAGTTATCAAAGAACAAGAAGCAGCACGCAAAGCTATCGAAGAAGCGCCTCCTGTAGTAAAGGAGACCCCGGTCATAGTTCAAGACACAGCAAAGATTGATTCGTTAACTGCTGAAGTAGAAAGTTTGAAAGTACGACCTCTGACTTGATTATTATTGATTCATATAATAGCAATGACCAAAGAATGAACTAACTGTATCCTTGGGTTTCATAACAAAATCGGGGACATGTAATGGTAACTGTTGTGGTGTAACGATATCGGGAGCATCGAATGACACGTAACGTCATTTGGTTATAGCGGTTGTGAATTCAAAATGATTTTTTTTTGAAGTGTCTAAATCACCTGTAATAGTTCTTGGCTGTCACAGCCGTAAACCAGTCCATCAGCCATAAACCAGTCCATGAATCGGAAATGGACTGATACATAACCGGAACCGGCCGATACTCGCGGTTTTCCATCTCACCAGTATATCGGGCTACCAGTTTTGGAAGGCGCAAAAACTGTTACGTCACAACAGATACTTAAAACCGTGATGATTGAAATATGGTGGACAATAATGGTGTAATATTTCCAGGGTATGTTGTACCAAAGCAGTGTATATAACTAAAACATTGCATCTGGTGGTAGAAGCTTTAGACCTCTAGGTATTAGGATGAAGACATCCTGGGTGGAAGAGAGTAGCTATGAGCGATAGATGCTGAATTCATCTTTGAAATTATTTGCTACTTTACTGAAGAGGCGATTAAGGAATTCTTCTAACTGTGGTGTTGCCTTGTGTTCAATTCTTAAGTTGTTTGTTTTATGTCACAAAATTGTGTCATTGAGTAGATCCATTAATAGTTTCATTGATTGGTAGAGTTTCACTTTCCTTGCTATGTTCTTCACGATGAGTAACTGTCACTTCAGCCTGGTTTATGGCATGACTTTGGCTGTTCATTGGCTCAATATCAGTTTTTGAGTTTGTCCATGACCCTACTTACTTTCTATCAAATTGAAGTCACTCCATGAAAGTGATTATCAGTCAAGAGTTCTTGGAATTCTTTTGTGGCGATGTTGAAAATCATTTTTAATGAAAGATCTATAGGTTGGACTTGTGAAGATAACTGACTTGGAGGAATGTTTCATATACAGGCTTCGCTCCTGTCAGAAAGACAGGCAGCTGAAGAAGCCAGGAAGGCTCATACAGATGCTGTGGTCAGAAATGCAGAGCTGGTCAATAAACTTGAAGATTCAGAGCGTAAAGTGGACCAACTTCAAGATTCTGTACAGAGGTTTGCTCAAACTTCTAGAATTATATGGTATTTACCTTGGTAAAAAAAAGGTATCAAGAAACAATCAGTCAACATCTATGGTGTCTGGCTTGGCCAGCTGAATGTGTCTCTGTCACTGTGATTACCTTAGTTTCCTATTCTTTATGCCAGTGGCATTTTAGTTTGCCGGTACATATTTTGTCAAGAAAGCTCCTACTGGCGAGATATCAATTACATATGTCTAGGCATCTAGCACACAGGCATACACGTATTCAATCACAGTTGTCATGGTTGTGGTGATATTTATGAAGCTTCTCAACTTTTTTTGGTTCAGGCTTGAGGAGAAACTTTCCAATACAGAGTCAGAGAATCAAGTCCTTCGTCAGCAAGCATTGACCATGTCACCCACTGGGAAACAATTGTCTACGCGGCCAAAGACAACTATTATTCAGGTATTAATGGATAGGATCATCACTGAA
The DNA here is from genome assembly GCF_030253575.1 of Rhododendron vialii. NCBI lineage: Eukaryota > Viridiplantae > Streptophyta > Magnoliopsida > Ericales > Ericaceae > Rhododendron > Rhododendron vialii. Next base: position 896,280 of record NC_080565.1, on the reverse strand, counting down.
TTACTTATTTGTTCATGTTCGGCTTTCTAATTGCCACGTGTTTCTAAACATAATACAGAGAACTCCAGAAAATGGAAATGTTCTACATGGGGAACCAAAGACTCCAAAGGTAAGAAGACATTATTACTTTCACTACATGGAGATTCAGGCAAAGTTTTAGAGTCGCAGAAGTTGGCTAGAAAATAGTGTTGCTTACAGTCTGCTATTCGTCTTAGGACATGACTCTTGCTGCATCAAATCCACGGGAGCCTGAATCTGAAGAAAAGCCACAAAAATCTCTTAATGAAAAGCAACAAGTACGTGGTCGATTCCATGCTTGGGCAAATTGGATCCTTCATGCGTGACTAATCTTTGTGCCGCTTTTCATTTGATCTTGACTCTTTCATATGTGGTTTCTAATTTGCGTTTTGTGTTCTGTGTTCTGCTGTACTGGTGCAGGAGAACCAGGACCTTCTAATCAAGTGTATTACGCAAGACTTGGGATTCAGGGGGCAAGCCAATTGCTGCTTGTGTCATATACAAATGCCTCCTTCACTGGAGGTCATTTGAGGTTGAAAGAACTAGTGTATTTGACCGTATAATTCAAACAATTGCTTCAGCCATCGAGGTAAACTTTCGATATGTCTATATGGGCGTCTTGGTCATTCTTAATTACAATTACTGTCGTCACTTGTGTTTTTTTTTTGAACGGATGTCATCACTTGTGTTGTGCACCACTTTCTGGTTCTGTTGGTACAACTTATTAAATTATGTCATGGAGTATTCCTTCCCTTAAGGTATGAGTTTAATGAAGCTAATAATTTCTGATTTTATTCAAGGTGCAAGAAAATAACGACGTGTTAGCATACTGGTTATCGAATACATCAACTTTGTTGTTGCTACTCCAACACACACTCAAAGCAAGTGGGGCTGCTAGCTTGACTCCGCAGCGGCGAAGATCAACTTCAGCTTCTCTTTTCGGGAGGATGTCTCAAGTAAAAAGAATTATCCATTGTTGTCTTCATTTACTCGGTTGTTGTCTGATATTTTTTATTGTTCATAAATTATTTAAAAATTTCAGGGACTAAGAGGATCTCCCCAAGGTGCTGGGCTCTCTTTTCTTAATGGTAGAGTCCTTGGTAGACTGGATGACTTAAGGCAAGTTGAGGCCAAATATCCTGCTTTGTTGTTTAAGCAGCAGCTCACTGCCTTCCTGGAGAAAATATACGGAATGATTAGAGATAATCTAAAGAAAGAGATTTCTCCGTTGCTCGGGTTATGTATCCAGGTACCTCTCGTGGTTTGAAGCGTTCATGCTGGGATTGGTTTCATTTTGCCCAAAAAAAATGAAAGGAAGAGGCTAGCTTTGACTGTTCTTATGCTAGATCTCGTGTGCATGTTTCAAACACAATAGGAAAACTTTGTTCAGCTCCACAAGCATGGATAACGTAGTTTCCCCAGTTATTTTCCTCTTGAAGCAAGCACCCTACATTTCCTTCTGGATCTGAAGCTTTGTTTTCATTCAACACAGGCACCTAGGACGTCTAGAGCGAGTTTACTGAAGGGTCGTTCCCAAGCTAATGCTGTTGCTCAACAAGCTCTGGCTGCTCATTGGCAAAGCATCGTGAAAAGCCTAGATAACTACTTGAAGATGATGAAAGCAAACTATGTGAGTACCGACAGTCTACATATTAAGTGCAAGAACAGGGAAAATGTTGTATGGACTATTAGCAGTCTCTTACATTTTCTGTCTCTACAGGTTCCCCCTTTCTTAGTACGCAAAGTATTCATGCAGATATTCTCGTTCACGAATGTGCAGTTATTCAACAGGTAAATGCACCAAAGCCTTCAAATCTTTTTGTTCTTCCAAATATAGTCCATCGTATCATTTGCCACGGATAATTGTCATTTTCGGCAACCAGGAGTTGACCTTGACCTTTTTCATTTTTGCAGTCTTCTTTTGCGACGTGAGTGTTGCTCATTCAGTAATGGGGAGTACGTAAAAGCGGGTTTAGCTGAATTGGAACAGTGGTGTTGCAGCGCAACCGAGGAGGTAAGTACTATTTCACAGTGTTACCGTTTTAATTGCTGCAGTAATCTTGATGTCTTCACCCCATATCTTCTGTGTTCAGTATGCAGGCTCAGCTTGGGATGAACTGAAGCACATTAGACAGGCAGTTGGATTCCTGGTAATCTTGATGTTCTGTGTTCGTAAATGAATGTTTCAAATCATATAATAATAATAATAATAATTTTTAAGAAACAAAAACAAAAGCTCTATTATTTATGACTTTGTCTTTATTCAAGTGAAATTAAATTTATTTGTTCATGCCAGGAGAAGAAGTGGTTTTGCATAATAGACAACATGTTTGTATTAATGATGACCAAAAAAAGTGTCCAAGTGAATAAAAATGAAGAAAATTGATTTTTGTGCTACACTTTTTACTTATGGCACATTTAAATTGTAACGTAAAGTTACTAATAACTCCATAAATAAAATTGAGCGCCGTCAGAAAAACATGAAGTATGAATATTAATTTTCAAAAAAGGAAATGCAAAGATCAACCTAATAATCCGTAATAGGAATATAATAATTGATGATTTCAAAAAAAAAAAAAAGAAGAGAAAATATATAATGATGGTCGCCGGTGACAACTAACAAGTCGGCATTTTCTGATAAGTGAAAACAAAACAGTCAAATTAGAAACTTTTTTGGGAAAATTACTGTTCAGTGGGGAGTGGGGCAAATAAGTCCCAACACATGAGACACTTTTTGGGAATTAAAAACTCGTGGAAAGAGGAAAAATAATGCCCAGCTCATGGTATTCATAATTTACTTAGACAAAAATGCCCTTAACTTTAAATTTTATAGAAAAAGACATCCAAAATCAAAACCAATTGCAGAAAGCTCAGATTTCAGAAACCCAGAAACCTAAACAAATCCCTGAACTACAAAACCAATCAAGTGGGGAAAAACAGCCCTCCAGCTGAAATTGGACTGAGAGGAAAATAATCAAAACCCACTACTAGAAATCTTGAATTAAAGCAAACCCACATAGGAAAACCAAAACAATTTCTGATTAACACAAAACCGACCCAGTTGGTCAAGGATCAATATCCCAACAAAGTGATGAAGAAAAAAACAAAGGACGTGTAAACACAACTGCCGCCATAACCACCGCCGCCTCCACCACTCCTGCTACCGTAATCACAGCCGTCACCTCCTCCATAAAACGATGGGTTTGGCCTTTGGGAATTGGGGGAAACGGGGAACACAATTTGATTTTGAGATTTCAGAATTTATTATTTTTTTTTAAGGACGCCCCAAAACGACGTCGTTTTGGGGCGTGTAGTGGATGGTGTTGTGGATCATGTTGTGTACGTAGCATTCCTGATTGATTTTTGTGTGCAAATCTAGCACCGCTGATGTAGAACACAGTAATTTCATGATTAATTAGACTAGTCGAAGCTTGGAAGTCCAAACACTCTTTAATTGTAAATTACCGTCCCGATTTGACGACTTTCTGACGAGTTCGGATCGGATTCAAATTTGATGGGTTGACTTATTTTCGCGTTGTAGTCAAGACTCACTATCCAAAGTTCGTGACATATGGTATTTTCTTGGCCCGAATAATTTGTTTAGGCCCTCAATTGCATTTTTTTACCGTTTAAGAAAAATTTTGTTTCATTAATAACTTTTTGATCGTAATTCCTAATTCTTTTTAGTTTGTTGTTTTTGGAAAAGTCCTATTTTCCTTTCGTGTTTTCAATTTTAGAAAAATCCCCAGATTTTGAGACTTTTTTTTATTTTTTCGGCTTATTATTATTAGGATTTCGGGTTTCGTCCTATAAAATAAGGAGGAAGCTATGGTACACAGGGTATACCGTATGTTTAAATTATGACAATTTGTGATTTTCATTATGCCGATTTTTGGTTTTGTAACGCATATTTATGATTCTAGTTACGACTTGTACATTAAAATTTACCTGTTGAACAGGTCATTAGCAGGTTACCCATAATTAAAAAATATTGTTATTATGTAACCATAATTATTCGTATCGAAATCCATAATACTTGTACCCTAACCAAATATATGCGTACAATATCAAAAATTAAATAATGTTATCCACAAATGTTATAACAACATCATAAATTGGCATTATCTTACCACAATGAATCGTACCAATTTTTTTTTTACTCGTATGATATTCCCTTACAAAATCAAAATATGTCGTACCAGAATCAACAATTGTTATACTTAAGCCAAAAATATTTGTAAAATGCCACAAATTTTATAAAATAACCACAATTATTATTACAACACCTAAAATTGTCATTTTTTTAACACAAGGTATCATATCAAAAGAAAACATATTTAAATATCAAAAATTATATAACAAACCATAATTATTATGACAATATCATAAATTGACGTTTTCTTACCACAACGTGTCGTACCAAAGGAAATTAATTAAAATATTTCATAATAACACGTCTAAAATACCACAAATTCAGTAATATAACCAAATTTGTTATGACAACACCATAAATTGACATTTTCATACCCACAACGTGTCGTATAAAAAAATTCAATCAGAATATTCAATTAACGATAGTTATAATCAACAAAATATTATACCACAAATTCAGTAATATAACCAAATTTGTTATGATAACACCATAAATTGGCGTTTTCATACCCACAACGTGTCGTATAAAAAAAATTCAATTGAAATGCTCAGTTAACGATAGTTATTATTAGCAAAATATCATACTGCAAATTCAATAATATAACCAAATTTATTATGACAACACCATAAATTGGCGTTTGCATACCCACAACGTGTCGTATAAAAAAAATTCAATCGGAATATTCAGTAAACGATAGTTATAATTGGCAAAATACAATACCACTAATTATTTTCAATTCCCGCCACATTATTTTTTTAAATTTTAAAAATTTCACCATATTATCTTAATTTTCGATTCCCTCCATACTATTTTTTCAAATTCTTATTTGTCCCTATACAATACCTCAATAATTTAAACTAAAAATGAAGTTCTCGCACAAAATTTTCATCCAAGAAATTTACCAAAAAGTAAGTACTATACCCAAATTTTTGAATACAACCACAATTTCCTCTCAAAATATTGTCTAAATCAAATTCTTTTTCTACGAAATTTAATTCAAAAAATAAAAATTCCTTCGTGGAAAAATGAGAGGTCACTAAAAAAATAATTATCACACTGTCTCAAATGCATACACTTTCGACACTAAAATGGAGTACAAAAAAATAAGTGTGAATATTAAAAAATAGAGTGTGAAAATTACTCCCCTTTTTGTAATTGGTGAAATTAATTATATTAATACCCAATCTTATTACTCCCTCCGTCCCATAATGTTTGGCATTTTCAGGAATGCGTGCCATTTTTAAATTGCATATATCTTTCAATCCATAATGTTTTAGGCAATTTTTTGAACTTTGTATAATAAAACAAATTAAACTCTATCAAACAAGATCCATATTGCTTATAAAAAAATATTATGGATTAAAAGATATTGTTAATTTTTTCATAAGGCTGGAATAGTGAAAGTGCCAAACATTATGGGACGGAGGGAGTAATATTTAGGGCGGTGCACTTAACAATTGACACTATATATTTGACACATGGATCGGTGTCAAACCTTCACCCTATGCATACCAATTAAAATTTAATGGTGGTCCTTGGAACTAGGTCGTGGAAGTAAAATCTAAATAATTTTGTAAATTTATTGTCATTGTACTGTCTTTCAAAAAAAATTATTATAGTCGACATATTGATTTACACCAATGACATAGGCTATAATATGATCTACAAGTGTAGGCCCAGCACTAGGACGGAGGCATTTGAGTTCTCTGCCTTCTCAAATTTTTAGCCTGAAAATAAAGCCCATACGTATAAGAAAATATTATATAATTAATAGCTTTTAGAACTACAAATTCTTAATTGTGTACCATAGTGATAAAGTGTTGGAGTTTGGACATTTATCTAAAAGATCTGGGGTTCATGTCTTACACCCTTCGTTCCTATTTTTTTTAAAAGAATGTTGTTATTTTTTAGGATAAATTACATAGTTAGTCCTTAAAGTTTCATACTTCAACAAATCTCGTCGTTCAATTTCAATACAACATTAAAATATAATAATGCACCATCTGAGCCCTACGTAAGGTGTTTTTTTTATTTTATTTTTTATTTTATCAAAATCGTCTATCTTTTACATAATATTAATTATAATATTAGGTCATTCGTACCAAGAATGAAGTTGATGGCTTATAACTAGACACTTAATTGGATGGAAAATATCATTATATTATTCAATTTGCGTGCCAATGATAGAGCTTTCTAAACCTGATTGAGACAAAAATTTACGTAGGTGACTTAATCAACAAACATAAAAAATTCAACGGATTTGATTGTCATTATTGTGTCACAGTCGCATGGCTACGTTACATTCAACTACAACAGAGGACTAGGTTTCATACCAAATACTATAAATTGACTGTACAGTCTAAATGTCGTTAGTGAGTGTATTTTTAAAATGATCGATCAGGACTGTTAGGATGTTAAGTTATACAATATTTAATTTGTGATATTTTAGACATGTATCTTGCTTGGGTATAATAATTATTGATTATGCTATGATATATTTTGGTCTTGTATCTAGTATCTTTTGATCAATTTCTTTTGGTATGACACATTGTGGTAAGAAAGTGTTAATTTTTTGTGTTCTCATAACAATTGTGGTTATGTTATATAATTTGTAGTATTTTACACATGAGAGAGAGGGAGAGAAAGTCAAGGAGGAGAAAACAACCTGTTACCTGTTAAGCCATTTTTTTATTTTATAAATTGATTTAATAAATGGGTGGTCCGGATTATTTACTTTGAAATCCAAGGGTTTAAAATCATGATGCATACGGTACACCCCTTAATAAGGGGTGTGTAACATAGGACTACCCATAAAATAATAGTTGTAAACCTAATGTTTATGCAGCTTTTTATCAATAATATTCAAATTTTGTCTCATTCTATCATGGACTTGAGTTTATCATTCGTTTAATTAGTACGCGACTAATCATCTCCTTGTTAATTTCGCTGCGTCAACAGCTGTCCAAAGTAGTCATAGTTTTGAGAATTGAATTAATGATTTCCCTTATCTCCGTCGACGACGGTATCTGATTTTGGTTGGGTCATTGAATATTCCCACAGATGCAGATTTTCGTGAAAACCCTCACTGTGGCAAGACCATCATCAACCTGGAGGTGGAAAGCTCCGATAGAATGCGAAGGCAAAGATCCATGACAAGGAGGGCATCCCGTCGGATCAGCAGAGGTTGATCTTTGCAGGGAAGCAATTGGAGGACTCTAGCCGACTACAACATTCACAAGGAGTCGAGGGACAAGCAGACTCTTCGTGGTGCTTTGCTCTCGTTGGCAATGGTGGGTGTGTTGTTACATTCTGTTGTTCTTGGTCTGGGCTATTAGTATTTAGCTAGAGGTTGTTGTTTATCCTGTTAAAACTTTTTTGTGTCCTCAATGTCATTTGTGTGAGACAAAAATGAGGAGTTTGAGGACATTGAGGATAAAAAGTGCAGAAAACTACTAATGAATCCATGAGTTAACATTCCATATTTGAGTTTTAACTGGTGTTCTTTCCACGAAAGTTTATTTTTATTTTTTTAATCTCCTGGAGTCCTTAATGCAAATGAGATGCTCATGTATGGGGCACTTTCCTTTAGTTTTGTGGTACCTCGTCCGATATCTCCACTCATGGGCCGACCATCCAACTTTCGTCAATGAGTTGTATTCACAAGTACAATTTTGTTATTAGAAAAACTAATAGATAGTTCACAATAATTCTATGTGAAGAATTAACAAAGATATATATACTAAGCTAGATATACCTGCCACAAATTGAATCAGCGTAGATTCAGATTGCATAATCAAGTACAGCATGTTCACAGCTGATATGATCGGATTGCATAATCAAATATGGCATGTTCGCGACAGATATGGTTGAATCTCCAGTATGAGGTAAGCTAATCTAAACAGGTTGAATATTAAGTATACGTCCCCACAAATTTCAATACACCTTATTGGTTCACATTTTGATGGCTAAGGAATTATCCGGACTTGCAGCTGCAATCTTTACATATTCCACTGAATCTACCAAACCCGTCCAAAGTTATTTGAAGGGCGTACTTTGCCATTGATATGAATCCTCTATATGAGGATTCTTCCTTGTGAGGTTCGTGTGAGGATTTTCATGAGATCCGGATTATCATCTGAAGTCTGAACGCCCCTTGATTCTAACATTAAGTTCAGGCATTTCCTCCTCAATCTTGGCAGATGAATCTACCAAAGGACTTCAATCCTTTCTTTAAGTTGATATGATCCCAACAGCACCTCCTAGCATGATCGATATTAAGGAACTTATGCTAAAGCACAATTCTCCATGTCCCACACTGATATGTATGAACCTATTGTTATGCAGCACGCTGCATTTCTAAGAAACTCTAAATATGTGATTCCTATTGCTTAACAATACCTTCATTTGTATAGAGAGAAGTCCCAGTAGAAAACTTCAACAGAAGCTCATTCCCACGCAAATTCAAGCATAGCCAATCAAGTGCAGCCTCGAGACTAGCATGGTGAAAATAGTACTCCAGCAAACTAAGATTACGACAGGACTTCCAGTAATATTTAACACCGACAAAATTATTCAACAAAGCAAACAATGAGTAAGAATTAGAAGGGACAGAATAAACCATTGATCTTAGAAATAGCATCAGCAAACTAAGATCCATGTTTGATAGATATCATCAACAAACTAAGTTACATCGGGCTCTTCCAATAAAAAGAAAAACCAAAGAAGAATATGGACAACGGAATAAAGCAACCATGAACACAGCATTAGAAGAAACCAACATAGGGTTCAGGTGTACAGTACATTATCCATTGAAGATTAGAAAACAAAGAAAAACATGTTAGAAACATACTCCCTCCGTCTCAAATTCTTTGTCCGGTCCGCAAAACGGAGTGTTAAAAATAATGCATGTTTTTCAAGAAAAAATTCAAACTTTTTTCACAAATTAAAAATACTCATTGATATCTAGTAAGTTGTTGAAAAACTTTTGATTTTTTCATGCAAAAATTGTATTATTTTTAACACTCTGTTTTGCGGACCGGGCAAAGAATTTGGGACGGAGGGAGTATCAAACAAAAAAATGTTGGCAAACACTGAAATATCAAACAAAGTGGCAAGCTACGAATATTACATATACATAAAGTACACATTGAGGCATCTGTGCTAGGTCCCGCAGCAAATTTCTGTTCTCAAAAAATCTCGTATTTGGGTATCTACCAAAAGCAAAGGATGTATTAACACTACAAATGTGACAATCATGGACAACCTACATGACACTAAGTTGTGTTACAGGAGGACAATAACTTACCGCCAAGGATAAACGGCAATCTCCAAAGTCGGGTGCCTCATGAACAAGAATTAGATCTTCATTCCCCTACAAAAGATAATTGAAAGATTAAATTTCCAATGCTAATATTTGCATGTGGACTGTTTCAATTGCCCCACCCTCAACTTGCCCCAAATGTATTCTTTGGGTTTCTCTAATTGCTCCCTTCGGATATCCATTTCTAATTTGGCAGTGGAACTCCCACTCCTGTACATTTGAAGCCTCAGGAAGATTTAATATTTCTGGTTTAGGGGAGACTGGAGAGAGTACATTTAGGTCTACTAGCTCCGGTAGCATTAAGCAACATCTTTGAATAGAGAAAAATATGGTCAAGACCAATTAGCATGAAATTCCAAAGACAGAATATGATCTCTCCCCAGTTGTTGGGCTAAAAGGAATGCGACAGACATCATCATCACCAGTTAGGAAGTTATCATTCTCTTACATAGAGATCTGTTGATGAATGGAAGGCATCAAGAGGGAAATGCCCTATATACATACATTGAAAGGCAAAAGCAATACGGCTAGGAATCCTCTCAATCCTCAAAACCTCTCGTCTCCATACATTACAGGCACAAACTACAAAGCCACATGCAAAAGGCTATGAATCCACTCAAGCCTCAAAATTCTCTACAAATCATCAATTCTTGGGTAAATTGACCCCACACGCACCTACACAGAGGACCTATACAAATTTAGATTAAAATGGGTTCCTCAGACCCGTCGCAGTATCAGAAATTTTGTTCACACCACATTTGTAAATCTCAAAATTTAACTTCATATCTAGGAGCTTGATGATCGGCATTATAAAGGAGCCACTCTCCAAAACCTTCTCCTATTTGCTTCTCAAAGCTATGACCTGCCCATTAAGTCAATGAAATACTCTAAAAACTCTACGGTTCTTACCTGTCCATACTAACTCACAATATCCCATCTGAATGCAAACCCAATTCCGAAGAAAGCCTTAATGAAAACACACAGATGCAAACTTTCTAAACAAACCAAACAAGGGGAGAGAGCATAAGTAGTTTACCGAATTAGATACTCCCTCCCTTTCTAATTGTTAGTTTAGCAGTGCTTGCAACCCGTGTGTGTGCGTGAGCGGAGAAAGACGAGCGTGACCGACTCTTTAAAAACATTCCAAACTATAAAAATTCGCGAGAGCGCGAGCATAGAGTGAGGGTCGAGAGCGAGCACGAAGGTCCTACCGGATGATTATGTCACTCAGTTCGCAACAGCTCTGGTCGACAAAAACTTGACAAAGCTAAATCAATCCCATTAAATAACTCAAATTTAAACAGGCAATGGAGCAGAATTTCATGATCCAAAGAACAATGAAAGCTAAAGCAAATAAACTAACCGAGTCCCATGAAATCCTACCTCAGCTGTAGGGCGCAATGAAAATCCCAGAAGGCGAAGGCCCTTTGAGTGAATTTATTCCCGTACAGTAATGAGCTTGATCCAGTGTATCCAACTCCATTTTATTAAAATGAAATTTACTTTGATCCTGCCCGATTATGTTTTAATCGGCATTCGATTAAGTTGATCTTCAACAAGATCTATCTTCTTGACGAGTTCTACTAGTTGAACAGTTTAGATCAAGAAATAAATCCGGCACGAGTTCGCAATTTACAGATTACACGCCGCAGTCCCTACGGCGGGAGCTTCAAATGGTGTGCGACGTCGTTTGAATAACCTCGCGTTTTAAGATACGATGTCTTGTAAACTCGTCCTTCGACCAAGTGCGGCGAGCTCTATTTTAAGAAAACTAAATTCACTTTTATCATCTCCGATTATTTATCAATCTGATTTAGATTCACGTGATATTTAATTATTTCAATAATTATTTACAAGATCTACGAATTGAACAGGTTAGATGAAGAAATAAACTAAGAACGAGTTCAGAATTTACGAATTAAGCCATTGAATGGACTTCTCCGGGTCAAATGCGAAGTCCTAGTGAATCAACCGACGTCGTTTCAATGAACTTCCAGTGTTGAAACGAACCTCCAGAGTTGAAGATGCGAGGTACCTGTAAAACCCGGGTTGACGTCGTTTCAGTCGCTCCCGCCCCAAATATCGACCCGCGAAAGGTGGGGAAAGATCAACAGCAGTCGTCGTCCTCCCGTTTCCCCAAATTCGTAGTTATGTTGTCTTGCTCAGCCCGTCGGCCGTTAGTGTTTTTTGTTTCAACCAGGTCTGGTGTTTTTTACTTTTTACTATATTATTTTTGTGTGCAAATCTAGTACCCCTGATGTAGAACACAGTAATTTAGTAATTTCATGATTAATTGGATCGGTCGAAATCTTGGAAGTCCAAACGTTGTTTAATTGCAAATTACCGGTCTCGATTTGGCAACGTTCAGACGAGCTCGGATCGGGCCCAAACTTATGGACTGACTTATTTTTGCGTTATAGTCAAGATTCACTACCCAAAGGTCATGACATATGGTGTTTTTTGGCCCGAATCATTCGTTTGGGCCCTTAATTGCATTTTTTTGCCGTATTAGAAAATTTTTGTTTCGTTAATAACTCTTTGACCGTAATTCTTTTTTAGTTTGTTCTTTTTGGGAAAATCCTGTTTTTCTTTCGTGTTTTCAATTTTAGGAAAATCCCCAAATTTTAGGACTTTTTATTTTTTCGGCTTTTTATTATTAGGGTTTCGGGTTTCGCCCTATATAAAATGAAATGGTTGTAAACTTAATGTTTATGCAGCTATTTATCGATAATATTCAAATTTGTCTCCTTCTCTCGTGGACTCGAATTTATAGTTCGTTTGATTAGTATGCGACTAATCTCCCTCGTTAATTCCGCTGCGTCAACCGCTGTCCAAAGTAATCATCTCCCTTGTTAATTCCGCTGCGTCAACCGCTGTCCAAAGTAATCATGGTTTTGAGATCTGAATTAATGATTTCCCTTATCTCTGTTGACGACGGTATCTGATTTTGGTTGGGTCATTGAATATTCCCACAGATGCAGATTTTCGTGAAAACCCTCACTGTGGCAAGACCATCACCCTGGAGGTGGAAAGCTCCGACACAATTGATAATGTGAAGGCAAAAATCCACGACAAGGAGGGCATCCCACCGGATCAGCAGAGGTTGATCTTTGCAGAGAAGCAATTGGAGGACGGGAGGACTCTAGCCGACTACAACATTCACAAGGAGTCGAAGGACAAGCAGACTCTTCGTGGTGCTTTGTTCTTGTTGGCAAATGGTGGGTGTGTTACATTCTGTTATTCTTGGTCTGGGCTATTACTAGTATTTAGCTAGAGGTGGTTGTTTATTCTGTTAAAACTTTTGTGTCCTCAATGTCGTCATTTGTGTGTGACAAAAAATGAGGAGTTCGAGGACATTGAGGATAAACAAAATGTGCAGAAAACTACTACCGAATCCTTGAGTTAACATTCCATATTTGAAGATAACATTCCATATTTGAGTATTAATTGGTGTTCTTTCCACGAAAGTTTTTTTTTTTTTTTAATCTCCTGGAGTCCTTAATGCAAATGAGATGCTCATGTATGGGGCACTTTCCTTTAGTTTTGTGGTACCTCGCCCGATATCTCCGCTCATGGGCCTGCTTCGTTTGCTCTGATGTAATGGAATAATACCCCGAGCGTAGGGCCTAATACGTCAGTTGAAGCATGATAATTCGGAAGTCCGGGATCGTACCCAAGGAAATAATTAATACGGCTTTGCTGGATTTGTAGATGCAAGTAAGGGCTTTCGACTTTTAGACAGCCAACTTGGTTTTACGCGTGTAGTAGAAATGAAAATGGACTAAATTGAAAAGCTAATAAACTAAGATAAAAGACAGGTTAGGTCTAGGAATTACTAACACTCACGACTCAAGTTAAACTGCATTTCTCACCCAAATACGCAGTTCAGAATACACAATCAAGGTTCCCGAATCGGAAAATAAAATGGCTCGATTACCAAGCTAGCTCTAGAATTTATTTAGCAAATGCCTCGTGCGTCAGAGCTCCAAGTATCATGTGTGGTAGGTAGGCGATACTCCTACCTACACATGATCAAGGAGATTAACACATTAGCGATTTGACAAATAAACCCAAATCCCACATCGATTCCCGAACCAAAGGTTTAAACTTTATGGTGAAAAACGCAATTCTACTTGAGCCATGAGGTGTTAGTCACCCCATGACCTAACCTTGGAAAACTACTCACACATATCTATTGAGATAGGAGTAAGCAAAAATCTACTTAACATAATTGAATTAACAACACTAGAAGAAAATTGGATTAAACGATAGATCGAAAAATTCACTACAACTTTTATAAAGACGACAATATTCAAATCTAACTAATTAAGACAGAAAATAAAGATTCAAGCAAGAAATTGAAGAACATTCAAAAACAAAAACCAAATTTAGATCTAGATCTACAATGATGTAAGCCCAATCTAATCTACTTCGTATGCGCCCCAATATTATTCAAGAGATGCTTTGAAATCACCCTCCTAACAGCCTCGGCATCGATGGAGAAGGGCTTAGGCTGCTGTGCTAAAGGCCTCGGCATCGATGTAAACTACTTTCTTCCATCGATGCCGAGCAGCTTAGGCCAAATTTCACTAATTGGTTCGGCATCGATGTAATGTGGTTTCTCCCATCGATGCCGAATGCCTTAACTCCAGCCGCTGAGCTTTTGCCTTGCTTTGGCCTTCTTTGCCTTGCCTTGGCCTTCTTTGCCTAGCCTTGGCAAGCTGTCGGGTCACCATCAAGTCATTCCTGCCTAGGCTTCGGACTTTAAAACTCCTTTATTTGGATGATTTCCTACAAAACAGAAACAGCAAACTCCACGAGCAAAAGCAGTTAAAGATAACCAAATTAGCAATGAAATTAGACTAAACTAAAGACCTAGCGCACCCTATATTGTAATATCAGGTGCTTATCAGGGCCGACCATCCAACTTTCGTCAATGAGTTGCATTCACAAGTATAATTTTGTTATTAGAAAAACTAATAGATAGTTCACAATAATTCTATGTGAAGAATTAACAAAGATATATATAGTAAGCTAGATATATCTGCCACAAATTGAATTGAATCAGCGTAGATCAGATTGCATAATCAGAGTACAACATGTTCACAACTGATATGACCAGATTGCATAATCAAGTACAGCATGTTCGCGGCGAATATAGTTGAATCTCTAGTATGTGGCAAGCTAATCTAAACAGGTTGAATAGTAAATATATGTCCCCACAAATTTCAATACACCTTTTTGGTTCAAATTTTGATGGCTAAGGAATTATCCAGACTTACAGCTGCAATCTTTACATATCCCACTGAATCTACCAAACCCGTCCAAAGTTATTTGAAGGGTGTACTTTGCCATTGATATGAATCCTCTATATGAGGATTCTTCCCTGTGAAGATCGTGTGAGGATTTTCATGGAATCCGGACCGTCCATCTCCACAATCAATAGTCCGGATGTGTTTGTATTTTTGACCGGTAAAAATCAACTATTATCAGTAAAAAATATAAACACATTCGGACCATTGATTGCCAAGATGGACGGTCTGAATGAAAATCCTCACAAAATTCTCACAGAAAAATCCTCATAAAGGATCCAAACAAACATGACAAAGTGGAGAATTTAGGTGATTATTCTCAACTAATTATACAAATTTAACTATTTGGGTTAAGAGTGGTCCCCTTATCAGGTCTTAGCCAATAGGAGAGATGATTTTATTCACCCTCTTTTAAGAATGATGAACAAAATTGCACTCATCATGTCCCGCCATGGAAGGTACCACCATGGAGGGTAGGAGACCGAGGGAGAGGGTAGGAGACCGAGGGAGAGGGTTTTGACGGCGGTGGAGGAGGAAAAAGGAGAAACAAAAAGAGAGATAGGAGTGTGACAGTTGCACCCAGAGAGAGAGAGAGAGAGAGAGAGAGAGAGTCCAATCTATGACAGCTTATTTCAGAACAAACTGATTAGATTCCAACTGTCATGATTACAACAAGAGAGGGTCGGTGAGGGAGAGGAAAAAACGCTCGTAGATTTAAACTAAGAAAATTTGAAAGCAAGTATAATGGAGGTCAATTTGGAACATAAAAATACTTGTACAATGCGCCGAAATACATGTAAGTGTTGCAACTTCTTGAGCTGAATTCTCTTCTAACACAAGCTCCAGGAGTTATTCAACATGCTAATGCTGTAGAATGCAAAAACCACCCAAGGCAGCATTCCCAAAAGACTACATGCCGCGCTCTGAAAGGAGTTCGTGCCATCGAGGGGGTTCTTCATCAGAATTGTAGGTCAGAGGAGAAACAAGAACACCATTGCCTCCAATCTGCATTCCAAAATAGTTGAAGACCTGAGTTCCTGAAAGCCATTATGATAGTCCCGTGATTTTATCAAATATAAAGGAAAAACGGAAATGTTAAGAAGATGAAGTTGCAGTCCTGAAATGTGCACAAAGATCCAAAAGGAGGGAACCGTGTTTCCTTAGAGCCAAGAATCAGAACTAGTCATTGAATGGAATGAACTACAATGCACTTTTTTAGCATTTTTACCTGTGTCTCTTAGCCACTATGAAAGCATTTGACCCTTATCTAATTGAATGTAATGAATTCAAGTGTTCACAAGTAAATAACAGAAAGCAATTGAACCACCTTGAACTGTGAGTTCTGAGACAGTATTCATGATTCAAGAAGATAGGTTTGAGTCTTCAAGACGTGATTCGGCATCACACACTCTTTATTTCTAAACTGTCATCAATTTTTTGAATTTTCCTTTTCAAAGCCTCCGTTGAAGCGGTAGCGGAAGTTGACCCCAGAGTGTACTTTGAACTTCATTTCCCACAGCACAAAGTCATAACCGAATTCATTATGCCTATTTCGGTGTCTTGCCTATCCAGCAAAGGAAACAAGCCATTTGTTTTGAGCATACATGTTTCTCGATAATCTAGCCTCGCGTTGTATATAACCCAACATATTTTCTTACTGCATACAATGGACAAGATTAAACTGATAAAAAGACAGAGGAGTTACCTCCTCAACCTGTCAACCAAACTGAAAACACATAATATCTTCTTAGTACTAGAAACAATACAAACAGAAATTACCTCAAGCAAATGCTTGAGTTTTGAGTCAGCTTCCCAAGTTTAAGATTCATCCTGGCATCGACAAACGAGTATATCTCATTCATTCAAAGCATTAATCATGCTCACTACAAGCTCTCTGTGGGGCGAAAAAGTAGTAAAAATTTCAAGCATCATTTATAAGGACTTTCATAGGCTTGCCACCAAAGCATAAGGGAAAAGAACGAAAATAAAATGCAAGAACATATGAAATACCCTATCAAACAAACAGAGGCATCAGGGATCAGGCAAGTAAAAAGCATGAAGAGAAGAATCGTACAATGCACATACATACGAAATTAAAGTACACAACACATACACCATATGTACTCCGAGACTAAGGGTGGGAGCTATGATGTGTCAATAAAGTAGATGAGGTGAGATGAAAGTTTTACCTCTACAAAAAAAAAATTAATGAGTTCCGTCAAGATTGCAAAACTTAGAATTTCTCAAGCCAATAGAAATGCGACTACGAAAACAAAACTAGGGTAGAGGACCAGAGGTACAAGAACCTAGATATATGGTGGTTAGTAGACAGGCAGTAGGTGCATGGGCTTGGCTTGTGAAGCACAAACAGTCGTTTTTCCATAGAGAGTGCTGGTGACGAAGGAATTGCAAGAGGTGTCAAAAGAATTTCTAGCAAGGCTGTAGTGTTTTGAGTGATTACCTATCAAAATTAGGTTGACTAAAATCATGGTTCTATACACAAACAATCTGTTGAACTTTATTTTGATTATTTTTGGAGATCCAGATGAAGGGACTAATATTATCTTAACTTTGACAACTAAAAACAGTGAGATAAAAGTTGCACAAGGATTTTGCTTCCCTCTTCCTGATGTTCCAGATATCTCCGTACCAATCTGCTTGAGACGGCTGGCAGGAATCCAGAGTATTATCATCTGAACGCCCCTTGATTCTAACATTAAGTTCAGGCATTTCCTCCTAAATCTTGGCAGATGAATCCACCAAAGGACTTCAATCCTTTCTTTAAGTTGATATGATCCCAACAGCACCTCCTAGCATGATCGATATTAAGGAACTTATGCTAAAGCACAAGTCTCCATGTCCCACACTGATATGTATGAACCTACTGCTATGCAGCACGCTGCATTTCTAAGAAACACTAAATATGTGACTCCTATTGCTTAACAATACCTTCATTTGTATAGAGAGATGTCCCAGTAGAAAACTTCAGCAGAAGCTCATTCCCACGCAAATTAAGCATAGCCAATCAAGTGCAGCCTCGAGACTAGCATGGTGAAAATAGTACTCCAGCAAACTAAGATTACGACAGGACTTCCAGTAATATTTAACACCGACAAAATTATTCAACAAAGCAAACAATGAGTAAGAATTAGAAGGGACAGAATAAACCATTGATCTTAGAAATAGCATCAGCGAACTAAGATCCATGTTTGATAGATATCATCAACAAACTAAGTTACATCGGGCTCTTCCAATAAAAAGAAAAACCAAAGAAGAATATGGACAACGGAATAACGCAACCATGAACACGGCATTAGAAGAAACCAACATAGGGTTCCAGTGTACAGTACATTATCCATTGAAAATTAGAAAACAAAGAAGAACATGTTAGAAACATATCCAACAAAAAAATGTTGGCAAACACTGAAATATCAGACAAAGTCGCAAGCTACGAATATTACATTTACATGAAGTACAGCATTTAGTTGAATGTAGTAACATATTATTTGGTCAGTCCACATTACTTATTTCACCCAGAAAACAATGCAAATACTAAACAATGCTAAATTGCTAACAACTGCCCGTTTAGAGCCAAATTTTGAAATTTGATGTACTTTTCACAAACTTTAGTATAATTTCACACATTCTAATACACACATTTTGAACCTTAAGAACTGCCCACAGCAGCCGTTTTCCAATATGACATTAACTATATATAATGCAGGAAGTAGAAAAATAAATTGAAAAAGAACAATAGCATATAGCAATTGAGGCACGTGTCTGAACTCGACGGGAGTGCAACGGAGTCAAGTTCTTTTCATCCTCGCCTATTTTTCTACATTGTTTCAGAAATGAAACGGAGACTGAATCTTTCAGACAAAATGTAAGGTACATATTCTTTGTTTACCTATCCAATGAAGATTAGAAAAAAACAAAGAAGACAGGTTAGCAACTCATCAAACCAAAAATTAAGCACACACTGAAAAACTATACAAAACAGATATTGCGTAAACATAGTGCATTTAGTTAAATGAAGACCATATAACATATCTTTGCCCAGTTCACATTGCCTACTTACCCACAAAAACAATGCAGGTAGTATACACTAAACAGTGATGCTAAGAACCAGTGCTCAACAAGTCGCTAGGTATTAGTCGAGCGGAAGAGGAGCGCCTAGAGGTCCAGCTCCCTAGGCGACCAAAAAGTCGGCGCCTAGGCCAATTTTTATATAGGCATCAAACCCCTGCGTAGCACCTAGGCACCAACTAGTCGGCCGCCTTGACTGATTTTTAGAACAGAGCTAAGAATAGCCCTTGTGACGGTCGAATAATGCCAAGTTTCTAAACTAAATACACTTTAGACACATTTTCTTTGTTAACTAGATGTTTGCGCTAGCTTGAGCGCACCTCTACTTTTCACACATTTCAATACACTTCTGCATACTTCAATGACATTTTCAAACTACAATGCACGTTTTGAACCTTAAAGGCTGCCATCGCATAGGCCATTTCCCCATATGATGCTAATAATATCAAAAAGAAAAAACAGAAACAAATTGAAGAAGAACAATAGCATAGCAATTGAATCGAGGCACATGCCTGAAGTAAACTAGACTACAACGGAGTTCAATCTTTTCTTAATCCCGTATAATTTCCCACATTTTCTCGTAAACCAAACAGAGAATGAATATTCGAGGCAAAAAAATGCCACCTTCAGAGCGGAGAGAGCGCCTTTGATTTGATCATCGGAGAAGCCTTCACAAGAGAGCTTCTCGTAGATGGACCAAAGCTTCTTGGCCTTCTGCGCTTTGGAAACAGACGGTTTGGCCGGAGGAAAGCTGCGGGCTGGCCGGAGTTGAGCAAGAGACGGCAGAGGATGATTGAGATTTGGCTTTGGACAAGGAGGAAGAAGAAGATGGCTGACAGTTTTTTTTCCCTAAGCAAAGAAAGAGATTTTATTAATCAATGAATGACCAAAGCATTACAAGGATAAAAAGGAGATGTGCTTCTTAGATGTCTCTATAATGTATACATTGTATAGACATTCAGCATTTTACTACCACATAAAGTACACCCTCGACAAAACTTCAATTACCTCTAGAAATTTAAAAAGTTAACATCAATACAATTATCAACCATAACAGATATAACACGTTGCATCAGAAAACATACAACGTAATTATGAGTTATCGTCCTGTTCCAAGCACACTTTGGTGAGTTTGGTCAATGTGTATAACTGCAGCCACCCAGAGAAAAAGGCAGCCTCACCCCCTTATGCTAACTTAATCCTTCATTAGCTGCACACATGTAAAGAGAATTACTATCAAACACACAAAAGTAAGAGGGCAAGTGGTCGACTCAAAGAAAGAAAAGAGAGCACCAAGGAGATGGAGCCATGCACCTTGATTTGGGAGCCATAAGCCTTCCAGTCCTAACCACATTGGAAATATGTAGTTTGCAAGATTTATTCTCCAAATTCCACATGTTCATCAAAATAACAATAGACCTGTAGGCAATAATCCCATTTTCCCTTGTGGCCAATGGATTGATCTCAACAGTATATACGTCTTGAATTTTTTAAACGGCAAAAACTAACATGGACCAAAGCATAAAACATTAGTTGCACACAAACACTCAGAGAGAATTTTTCTCGCTCATAAGGCCAAGTCAAGACTAATCAAGCCACAAAAACAAGGATAGACCAAACCCTAACAGGCCCATTTGAGCCATCTTAGTTCCAGGATTTATCTTCCAAATTCTCAAGGCAGCCAAGTCAAAACAACCAACTAAGAATCCACCTAAAGAAATAAATCCCATTTATACAACAGTTTCATCTCAAATTATAAAACAGGGAGCAAAAATCGTAATAACAATTGTTACAAAAGCACAATCAGATCAAGGCAATCAAAACCTGAACCCAAAGAAAGGTCTAGACCGAACCCTACTTCTTCATCTTTAGCGGTCCCGTCAAAACCAATCAAGCAACAAAAAAATGGATAGACCAAACCCAAACAGACCCATTTGAACTATGTTATTTGCAGGATTTATTTTGTAATTTCAAAACAATCATCTAACCATACAGCTAGAGAAATAAATCCTATGTATACAACACTTTCATCTCAAAATAGAAAACAGAGTGCAAAAATAGTTATAACAATTGTCTAGAAGCACAATCAGATTAAGAAAATCAAAACCTGAACCCCAAAAAAGGTTTAGACCAAACCCTACTTCTCCGTCTTAAAGGCCCTGTCAAGAACAATCAAGCAAAAGAAAATTTGGTAGACCAAACCCAAACAGACCCGTTTGAACTATGTCACTTGCACGATTTATTTGATTGACCAAACCCAAAATGACCAACCAACAATAAAACTAGAGAAATAAATCCCATTTATACAACAGTTTACCTCAAATTAGTAAAGGGAGTGACAAAATTCTGAAATGCACAAAAATCACTACAATAATTGCGACAAACGAAAAAAAAGGGTCTAGACCAAACCCTACTTCTTCGTCTTAAGCGGTCCAGTCTTATACCCACCCTTAGTAGGCTTCCCCCACGGCGTCCTAGACCCCTTTCCATGACTCCCACTACTCTTACTCCTCCCCTCCCCCCCTCCGTGCGGGTGATCCACCGGGTTCATCGCCACCCCCCTCACCACCGGCCGCCTCCCGAGCCACCGGCTCTGCCCCGCCTTCCTCAGCTTCTTCGCCCCGTGGCCCGGGTTCGACACCGTCCCCACCGTGGCCCTGCAGCGAGTATCAATCAATTTTTCCTTTCCTGAAGGGAGACGGATGAGTACGTGGCGGTTGGCTTTGGGTTCTTTGAGGATCTTGGCGGAGGTGCCCGCTGCCCGGACCAGCTTCCCGCCCTGCCCGGGGTTCATCTCGATGTTGTGGATGAAGGTGCCGATTCGCATCATGGATAGGGGCATGCAGCTGCCGATGTGGGAGCTTGGGTCGAGCTTGAAGATTTGGTAGGCCTCGGCTGGTGTTGTGGATTGAGAGAGCGAGTCGAATGCATCTGTTAACAACATAAAGAGAGAGAAATCAGATAGAAATGGGTATATGTGTATCAATGTGTGTGCAGAGGAGAGAGAGAGAGTAAGTACTGGAGGAGGTGCTGAAGGGGCGGGAGGCGGTGGAGTGGAGGAGCTTGGTGAGGAGAGAGGATGAGACGACGGCGCGAGCTCTGGAGAGAGCCATTCTTCCGGCTGTAGAAAAGCTAGGGATTTGTGATTTGGAGCTTTTTCCTTCTCCTCCCAGCGATGGCTCGAAGTTTTACTCAATTTTGTGCTGGGTGCATACCGTTCGAGTTGGTTCGGTTTTTCAGAAAACTAGTAATTTTGTGTTGGGTGCATACCGTTCGGTTTTTCAGAAAACTAGTGATTTGGAGCTTTTTCCTTCCCCTTTAAAAGGATCTAACATAGATTATACTAGAGGCTGGGGCACACGCGATGTGTGTGCAAGTTGAATTTTTACAATATTTGTGAAAACTTGATCAAACAATAAGTGAAAAACATTTTTATAAAAACGTTGTGAAAATCCGACTTGCACACGCATCACGTGTGCCCTTGCCTCTAGTCTCTTTTATTTTTCAATTCAAAATTTCACCATGTTGCCTGAAATTTTGACCCAACTTCACTAACTCAGTTCCAAACCAAACACACTCTCGAGTTAACTCACTTTCACCTCCCACCGTCTATGCCGCCGACCACCATCACCATTGACTCCGGCGACCACTCTTTGCACTTGTCCAACAAAATTGAAATCACTTATTTTTTCCAACTAATCTTCCCCAAAAGCAGTTTTTGCTATAATACAAAACAGTATGCTATGAAACATTGAAATTAGATGTAAGTTTCTCATGCTGATGCAGAAAAAGTTTCTCATTCTTCACTGCATAGTCACAATAATATCACGGAATCAACGAATCGACAACAATAAAAGTAAGGGCAATTGATCAATCACGAATATTCTCAATTATCGGATTGCAATGAATATCGAATTGTCAATGATAGATTGGCTCAAGAGGATTTCAAAAAAAGGGATCACATGCTTAACCACTCACCTCGATCGAAACGAATAGATCACCAAAATACAATGCTCACGTACTCTACTAATCTGAATCACAATGAAGGTAAAATGCATAAGTATAAGTACTTGCATTAAAGACTATCAGATAAAATGCTACTGTACAGCTACTACTAATATGTCTACTAACAATTATGTACTTTATAAGTTTACCTTCCAATAAGTACCATGTAACATCCTTTTATCTTTGAGGTGCTTTAAAGTTATACTTTAGTAACTTAAAGGACTAAAGTGCAATATTTTTTTAAAATTGTGCATGTGTGCCGTGTGTGTGTGTTTCTTTTAAAACAAAAAGAAAAAAAAAAAAGAAGAAACCCGGTTTTGTTCTAACGTAGAGAGAGAGAGAGAGAGAGAGAGAGGGAGGCGGTGGAAAGAAGAGGAAGAAGAGTGTTTGAAACCTCAATTCAGTAGGTGATTTTCAGTCCCTTTTTCTTAATTTCGTGTATGCTCTGCATTATGATATCTGTTGCTGGACAGATTCGTACAGCTCTGAGATTGTCTATTTTCTCACCCTTTTATGCCGAAATTTACTTGGGTTTCTTCATGAAATCTGAACTAGATTTGATGCTTGTTCTTTTGGCTTTGGAATTACTTGAAAAGGTTAAGAACTCAATTTACTGTGAATTTTCGAATGTTGGTCTGATCCTGAGAATCTGTTTTGTGACAGATTTGCGAATTTGTTGTGGTTGCCTATTTTTATCATCAATAGGCTGACCATGTTATTTTTTGGTAATTTTTCTGGAGATGTCTCTATGTGTGTAGCATGCGCTGTAAAAATTTCAGAATTTTCTTAGTAGTATGGAAAAAGATAAAAATCTTGAACCGGGCTGCAGTCAGATTCGCGTCTGGGCAGACAGCCCAGACACGTGTTGGAAAAACGGGCATAACTTCTTGCTCGGGTATTGGTTTTAGGCACCGTTTCTTGATTCCGAAACTAGACTTGTATATGTTTCTGAATCTGTAAAGATTGTGCCTTAGTTTGGTCTGAGCAAATTCAGTTTTGGTTCCGAAGTTAATAGTTTGATGATTCTGAAATTCTGGGCAGGTTTTATAGCTGTGTTCTTCATCAGTTTTCTCATAGTTGAATATGCTTACTGACTATGGATGCTGTTGAGTCTTAAACCTTGATCAGTTGGTGTTGTTTTGGCGTTGGAAATATTGGAAAAGATTAAGTGTGTGATTTTTAATGAGCATTCGATCGCAGACTGTTCTGCTGGGTCTGTAGTTTCTGTTTTAGACGTGTAATTTCAATTGAGCATATCTTAGTCATTCGGAGTCCAATTTGGGCAAATTTTATATCTAGATTGATGTACTAGAAGCCTTCTTTCTAATGGTGGTGGTTTCATGACCCAACTTTGATCCTATAAAATGCTACAGTCTTTTAAAGACAGGCTGGTTATAGGATGTTTTGTTATTTTGGGAGTGTTGTTGTGTTTGAACTTCATGTGTGTTATTCTTTGGCCATTGTTTAGTTCCTTATGAGCTTATTATTCTCGTGTTGATCGTTCGTTGAACTCATTACTAATACGGTTAAGCGTGTGGTTAGGTAACGAGCTGAGTAATCGGGAGGTGCCAAAACCGTAAGTTGGCATACTTCGGTCGACTTACAGGTGAGTGTGTTTGATATCTTATATCTTCAATAAGATGTTAACATGTTGGTTGTGCATCATGCTATGGTTGGTTTAGTTACTAGCGTGCATGATTGGTGTATGTTGATTGTACCCGTATAAGGTTTGTGGAGTGAGTCACACCTTGTCATGGGCCGTGCCGTTCTATTTACGGTGAATGGGAGCTTGGTGTGCGGGACACAATACCTTGGGTACATGGGATGTGGCAGACGTGTCACTGCATGTGTTGTGAACATAAATTGTAGTTGTTCAGTTAGTTGTTTTATGTTGAGTTTTATTGGATTTATTCTATATCTTACACACTCCTGGTTTTCTTTTGGATTGCCAGATGGCAGGGGTTCGTAGGATGGTCCACTACCGGTCGGCGTTTTGGGGTTGGCTTTAGGGTTGTCTTTTGTGTCGGTGGTGGTGAATCGTTTTGTACATATTATCAACTCGTTTTATAAAGGATGTTTTGCACTTTAGTTTGCCAAGTATGTAAAGTTATGGGTTTAACGTCGACTCTTTTAATAATGTTAATGTTAAGTCTTCCGCTGGTTTATTCTGAGTTAATATCTCTTGTTAAGTGATTGTTTGGTTGGCGTTTGGGAATGCCACGTGGCCGCGCCGACTCGGGCCCACAATGGGTGTCGTTTTGCGGGGCGGGGCGTGACATACCACTTCTCACAGCACATGCACACGCCACACATGCTCTCTCTCTCTCAAACAAAACCCACTTATTCACTTTCTAGAGAAACAAAACCCATATAATAGAAAGACTTTTTGCTGAACCATGTTAGTTGCCACATAGCATTTGACTACTGCTTTTGTGTGTGTGTGTGTGTGTGTGTGAGAGAGAGAGAGAGAGAGAATACCTTAATTGGAACAGAGCAGGTTTTGCATTGGACCGGCCGAAAGAGTGGTGAAATGAATGAGAGGGAACTGCTGGAGACGGAGCAGTTGAAGGAAAAAGGGTGGTAACTGTTTTTGGGAGTTTTTTTGTGTGTGGTAAAATGTCTAATATATCCCCAAAACTAACTATTTTGTTTTTTGTGATTTTTCTCTTTAGAGGGTATTTTAGGAAAGAAAAATACATGACAAAGGGTGGAGACACCAAAGGGTGCTCTCCCTTTATATATTAGAATAAATATTAGAATAGATTCTACACGGACCCTCCGTGTAGAAGAAGAAGTCCGCCCACCCAATGAAAAAAGGACAAGTCAGCTAAAAGTGGGTAATCAACCCAGCAATGCAATACACTATTTCACACGAGAAATGGGCATGACTATTTTGACGATTTTGTGTGCTCCATTTTGGATCCCAAAAAATTACTCAACCCGCAAGTTATTTTAATTTTTTTTTATGGGTTCTTAGCTCAATCTGATACGCGTAAGGATTTTTTCGACATTCGTAGGGGCACTACAAATTCTCTACGAGTGCCGAAAAAGCCCTTAATGACTTATACATGATTTTGTAGATCCCATTTCAGGCTCCAAAAAAATATTTAAAACACAAGTAATTCTTAAAATATTATTTTATGGGTTCTTGTAATAAATTAGTTGAATCCGATATTCGTAAGGACTTTTGTAGCATTCATGTAACGACCCTGATTTTTAATAAATAAAAATTTCGTTAAATATTTAAATTTTATTTTAATTACTTGGATTTGCTACTAAATTATTTTTTTAATTTTTATAATCCGTCATAATTAGATTTGAAACTTATAAAATTATATCTTTCACGCCGAGCAATCTAGTCATTTTCTAAAAACAAGTATGCTTATAAAAGCACTTGTATATTTTTCCTAACGAGTTAGATAAAATCTTTAAATTATATTTCTTGGCTAGAAATCCTACTTGGCGAGTAAGGTTAGTTTCCAACCGACTAGTTGGACAAACCAAACTACCGATTCACCTAGTTACATTACCCTAACCCTAATTGGATCTTTTAGACCATCTTTGAGCCTTATGAACCCCTCCAAACCCTATCGGACCATTAGACCATAGGAGTAATCATTTTACTCCCATGACAAGTCATTTCAAACCCTAATTATTACCAATATTCCTTTACCCATTGGTCCATAATTGTTAGGGGAATTTTTGTCCCTTGGTTATTAGACCTTTGACTTGCCTAAATGCATGACAAGACAAGTCATACAAGAATCCCATCATTTTGCTTCCAAAAGAAGCAACCTTAGACTTGCCATAATGAGAACCTAGATTTGACTAGTCATTCAAGCCCATACTTACCTTCTTTAACCAATGGTTAATAAATGCTAGGAGAATTTTTGACCATTGGTTAATAGCAATTAAGTTGCCAATGAAGCCTTGATTTGACAATACAAAATCATGGGCTAAGGAATCTCATCATTTTGCTTCCAAGGGAAGCAAAGCTAGCTTTGCCATGCATGCACACCTATGTTCTAGTCTTAAAATCCTAGACTTACTTTCCTAGATTTTCTTGGATGTATATAGATACAAGAGAGAGAGAGAGAGAGAGAGAGAGAGAGAGAGAGGCCGAAAGTGAGAGAGTGAGATGGAGTGTGTGCTTGTGTTTGATTACTTACACAAGCAACATTTATAGCCTTAAGCCTATTTTTGACCACTTGCCAACCCATTTCTAGTCTTTCAAAGTACAAAGCTAGGCCATGATTATATTCCTTCTTGCAAGCAACCTCCCCATAGACTTGACAAGTCAAAAACCCTTCATGATGGCCTAAGATTTGGCCTAAAATGGAAGTGACAAGTCATGGAAGGCTATGACTTGATTGAAAGACTTGAAATGACCACTTAATGGAGCAAATCCATGGGAGAGAGAGAGAGAGATATGGCTGGCCATAGAGGAGGGAGGAGGAGCTCAAGTGTTGGCTATAAATAGCACCCCATGTCTTCCATTCAACTCACACCCTCACTCAATTGCCATTTCCATTTTCCAGACAGCTTACTGCCCTTCACGAATCCTCATTTTTCTCCTGCTTAAAATAGTTTTTGGAACCAACTCCCTTCGGAAAAGTTGTAGAGCACTTCGAAACCTTCAAGTTAGAGCCAAGAACCACCCCAATCGGTGAAGAAATGACAAAGATATTGGCATCCGAAGTTCAGTAAAAATCTCGGATTTCCATTTCCAGACAGCATACTGTCTCTTCCTTTATCACCATTTTTCTCCTACCTAAAGTAGTTTCTAGGATCAACTTCCTTCACGAAAGTCGTAGAGCACTTCAAGAGCTTCAACTTCGACCCAAGAACGATCATATTCGGCCAAATACTGACCGAGTTACTGCCATCCAAAGTTCGGTCCAGATTTGCGAGTTTCACCACCCGTAAAATCTTCCAACTAGCTTATTCGGCCCCGACTAGTTTCGGATCAAGGTAAATTATTCTTACCCCTAACTCTAAGTTTATCCTTACTCACTTACTTACTTATTCCAAGTAAAACGTATGTTGTTTGATCTTTAAGAAAAAACGGTTTTCGAAAGTTAAAACGTTACCATGTGAATCGAAGTATTCGTATTTTGATATTCCAAGGAGTATGAGCTTACATACATAAATCGAATGTGTTACTTGTAGTATATTATAGAATTGGATGATCTTGTTAGAATGTTTCATGCTTACTTTTGTCCTACCGCGGAGTCTTTGCATGTAAACGAGACACGAGAACCGAGAAAGTAGAAACATGGCACCTAGGGTGTGATAAATGAAAGGAAATGTTTTCCGAAGAAGGAAATATTTTTGAAACTACATTATGACCGGTTTTGGTGGCATAATGT
Organism: Rhododendron vialii; assembly: GCF_030253575.1. NCBI lineage: Eukaryota > Viridiplantae > Streptophyta > Magnoliopsida > Ericales > Ericaceae > Rhododendron > Rhododendron vialii. The sequence continues at coordinate 868,017 of NC_080565.1, read as the reverse complement.
GAGTTGGGTGTGTGTTCCAATGGAGATCCGGAATAGCGGAACCATTGTGAGGTTGTGTGCGTTCCCATGGGAACCCGGACCGGCGGAACCATGGTGAGGTATGGCTTGGTTATCCGCGGAGAGGAGCCAATGCAAGATTTTGTGTGCCAATGGGAACCCGGTGCGGCGGAACCATTGTGAGGATACTCGGGAGACCGGAACGGCGGAACCGAGGTTGGGTGTGTTAAACAAATGATTTTTGAAAGATTGAGTTGTAAATGAAAATGTTGACACGGTCTACGACGAGTCGCGTAGGAGAAACACGGAAATCTTGGACACCAACGATAGATGATTAACGAATATGGGTGTGTCATTGTTAGCTATATATACATGTATCATGTGGAAATCGATGATTGTATAACCTGTTGTTTGTAAGTTATGGGTTAGCGGGTATGGGTTTGTTCTACTGAGCTTTTGTAGCTCACGGTGTTACCTTTGGTGACCCTGACATATTATATCGGTGGCGACGCTGGTATAATGTGTCAGACTTTGTAGATGATCAAGGTGAGCAGTACACCTTGGAGGCCTTTGGAGCTGAAGAGTTGGCTCAGATGAAGGAGCAGGCGGAGCTGTAGTTAGGGACCTTAGTTTCCCTTCCCTTGTGTAATAAAAGTACTCTCATGAGAGTTATGTTGTAATAATGAGCTAGACTCACTTTGTTTTTGCAATAAAATGTTTTCTTTAACGTACCCAAAAATTCGGGGCGTTACAACTTGGTATCAAAGCTTTAGGTTCAAAACCTCGGCCATGGGTAGAATGGGTAGAACCATGAGATAGTTTGACCGTTGCACAAACGTGAATTGAGTTTAAGTTTACCGTCCCAAATTGGGTGGAATTCTGTCAAAACAATCTTCGGATTGAAGCAAGGCACGGAAATTGGCAGTACAGCCGAGCTGGGAATTCCCGAACAATTGGATGATAACTTAAATCAAGAATCGAATGTGGGACTTAGAAACTTGAAAATATTTTTGGTATTAGTAAACCTTGCGGCCTGTTGTTGGGATAAATATTTTTCCACGTCTTTTAAACGACGAGAGCGGAACCTAGCACCGAGTGCCACCCCATTAGGCGTGGCAAACCGCACCCCCCTAACCGTCCAATTTCAAAAAAAAAAAAAAAAAAAATTTCAACCTCCAAAATTCAAATTTCAAACTTCAAATTTAAATTTCCAATCTTTCCCTCCACAACACCCCTTTTCCGTCCCCTATATATACCCCACCACCACTTCCATCTCATCATCTTCCTCACCATCATAACTCCTCCAAATCTCCATCATATCCTATCAAGCCGAACCGAACCGAGCCGAGCCATGGCAACCCGACGACGAGGATTTCCGGAAGACGCCATATTCCGAGAAATCGAGCGAGCCGAAATAACCATAACAATCCAAACCTTATGGTTGCAACTCTTCGCCCTCATTATATTTTGTGCGGTAGTCACAATAGGCATGCCACGGTGGTTCGCCGTGAATAACCGTCTCAACACCTTCTGGTACGGGACTCTCGTCGTGGCCGTCGCACTCGCCGCAGTCATAAAGGAGTACGAACGTCAGTTGCGCCAAGCTTACAACGAAAGATGGTAGAGAATCTCGAGGATGGGCGAGACCCGAACCCAACGACGCCATTTAGACATATATTAGGCCGATTGTAATCCTTCGGGATGTAGGATGTCGAAAATTAGGATCCCTTCTATCTGTTTAAATATGTACTCTTCCTATGTTATTAATGAAGGGCTTATTTCAGTTACTATTTATTCTATTATGTTCTTGATCTCTATTCACGTATGTGACCCTACTTGCCATTATAGTGGAACTCTATGCTTATTTGTGAAAAGCTTGCTTTTGTTGATTGCATACTACTCGATAAACTACTTCGACTTTTGAAAAGAAACACCATGTGCAAAAAAAAAAAAAATTGTTTAAGTAGACTAAAAGTTTCCCCTTTCAATTTTTACTCGTAGATGGCGAACCGACGCAATGGACTAGGACACGATAATGGAGGACCCTCTAACGCGAACCCCGACCTAGCCCAGATCATGCAAGCGTTCATAGCTGCTTTGAACGCTAACCGCCAAAACCAAAACCACGACGACGGACCTATGACCCGAACCCGAGCAATGAACGAGTTCTGCAAACGCAGACCTCCGACCTTTCATGGGGACACCAACCCTGTCATGGCCGAGACGTGGCTAAATGAGGTCAAGATGATCCTCAAAACCTTAGGGATTACCCAAGACGGAGATCGTGTGGCCCTAACCACCTACCAACTGAAGGGAGAAGCCCGCTATTGGTGGGATCTGATGGAGGCGACCCATGACATTGCCACCATGACCTTTGCTGAGTTCGAGACTTTGTTTCTCGACAAGTACTTTCCCACGCCCCTTCGCTTATCCAAGGAACAAGAGTTCTTGAACCTGAAACAAGGAACAATGACCGTCACCCAGTACGCGGCCAAATTCGAAGAACTGTCCCGCTATGCCTTAACCTCCATACCTACTGAAGACAAGAAGGCAAGACGGTTCGAGTGGGGACTGACAACCGCTCGAAAGGCTGTGGTAGCTCAAGCTTTTGCCACCTACGCCGAAGTAGTGAAGTGTGCACTCCGGCTAGAGAGTGAGGAGACTGACTTCAAAACCCGATGGAAGAAGGTGACAAGCAGCACCGGCGGACCGATCCGAACCCAACCACCCAACAACAACCGTGGACCCTACCATAACAGACCCTTCACCCCGTCACAGAACAACCAACCCTGGAGGACTACTACCCCCGAACCTAGCGGGCCACAGAGAGATGGTCAAGACATAGCAACAATTCGGTGTTTCAATTGTCAGGCTATGGGCCACATTAGGCGCAACTGCCCGCAGCCTCAAAGGAGGAGGGATGGGAACTTTTGGGATCAGAAAGCTCAACAACCTGGACAGGTCGGGTTTGTGATGCAAAACCCCGAGGGTCCATCACAGCAACAGAATGGGCAGAACAAGGGAAAGCAGCTCATGGGGAACCAGCAAAGCACGGGAGGGCGTATCTTTGCGCTACAGATGGAGGCACAGGAGCAGGATCCCTCTGTGATCCAAGGTACGCTATTATTGTATAGTACCTATGAGCAAGCCTTGTTTGACTCTAGGGCATCACATTCATTCATATCTACTGCCTGTGTAACTACTCTAGCCCTAGAAACAGAACCCCTAAGTACGAGTATGAAAGTAACATCACCGTTTGGGGGGAGTATAACTGTTAGTCTAGTGCAAAGAGGTGTGAACTAGAAGTAGCCAACTTGCACCTAAACTGCGATCTTGGAGTGAATGACATGGCGAATTTTGACGTAATCCTGAGGATGAACTGACTATCAGTACATCAAGCGGTCAAAGACTGCCATCTGAAGATGGTGACCGCGTATACCCCCGTAGGAACTTGTTCTCAATTTAAGGGGGATAGACAAACGGTGAACCCGACGACGAGAACATCCGAGTGGCAGAATCAACTATTTGGATGGCTCGCTAGTCTCCAATTAGAAGAAGCCAATAGGATGGAAGTGAGATTGCCACGCATCGTATGCGAGTACGCTGATGTTTTCCCTGAAAAACTTCCTAGCTTACCGCCCCAAAGAGAAATAGACTTCTCTATAGAACTCCAACCGGGAATGGCACCAATCTCTATGGCGCCGTACCGAATGACTCCTGCTGAGCTAAAGGAGCTCAAGACCCAACATAGCGACCAAGTCTAATCTATAGTCACGTGCCAATTTCGGGGACGAAATTGTTTTAAGGGGGATAGTTTGTAACGACCCTGATTTTTAATAAATAAAAATTTCGTTAAATATTTAAATTTTATTTTAATTACTTGGATTTGCTACTAAATTATTTTTTTAATTTTTATAATCCGTCATAATTAGATTTGAAACTTATAAAATTATATCTTTCACGCCGAGCAATCTAGTCATTTTCTAAAAACAAGTATGCTTATAAAAGCACTTGTATATTTTTCCTAACGAGTTAGATAAAATCTTTAAATTATATTTCTTGGCTAGAAATCCTACTTGGCGAGTAAGGTTAGTTTCCAACCGACTAGTTGGACAAACCAAACTACCGATTCACCTAGTTACATTACCCTAACCCTAATTGGATCTTTTAGACCATCTTTGAGCCTTATGAACCCCTCCAAACCCTATCGGACCATTAGACCATAGGAGTAATCATTTTACTCCCATGACAAGTCATTTCAAACCCTAATTATTACCAATATTCCTTTACCCATTGGTCCATAATTGTTAGGGGAATTTTTGTCCCTTGGTTATTAGACCTTTGACTTGCCTAAATGCATGACAAGACAAGTCATACAAGAATCCCATCATTTTGCTTCCAAAAGAAGCAACCTTAGACTTGCCATAATGAGAACCTAGATTTGACTAGTCATTCAAGCCCATACTTACCTTCTTTAACCAATGGTTAATAAATGCTAGGAGAATTTTTGACCATTGGTTAATAGCAATTAAGTTGCCAATGAAGCCTTGATTTGACAATACAAAATCATGGGCTAAGGAATCTCATCATTTTGCTTCCAAGGGAAGCAAAGCTAGCTTTGCCATGCATGCACACCTATGTTCTAGTCTTAAAATCCTAGACTTACTTTCCTAGATTTTCTTGGATGTATATAGATACAAGAGAGAGAGAGAGAGAGAGAGAGAGAGAGAGAGAGGCCGAAAGTGAGAGAGTGAGATGGAGTGTGTGCTTGTGTTTGATTACTTACACAAGCAACATTTATAGCCTTAAGCCTATTTTTGACCACTTGCCAACCCATTTCTAGTCTTTCAAAGTACAAAGCTAGGCCATGATTATATTCCTTCTTGCAAGCAACCTCCCCATAGACTTGACAAGTCAAAAACCCTTCATGATGGCCTAAGATTTGGCCTAAAATGGAAGTGACAAGTCATGGAAGGCTATGACTTGATTGAAAGACTTGAAATGACCACTTAATGGAGCAAATCCATGGGAGAGAGAGAGAGAGATATGGCTGGCCATAGAGGAGGGAGGAGGAGCTCAAGTGTTGGCTATAAATAGCACCCCATGTCTTCCATTCAACTCACACCCTCACTCAATTGCCATTTCCATTTTCCAGACAGCTTACTGCCCTTCACGAATCCTCATTTTTCTCCTGCTTAAAATAGTTTTTGGAACCAACTCCCTTCGGAAAAGTTGTAGAGCACTTCGAAACCTTCAAGTTAGAGCCAAGAACCACCCCAATCGGTGAAGAAATGACAAAGATATTGGCATCCGAAGTTCAGTAAAAATCTCGGATTTCCATTTCCAGACAGCATACTGTCTCTTCCTTTATCACCATTTTTCTCCTACCTAAAGTAGTTTCTAGGATCAACTTCCTTCACGAAAGTCGTAGAGCACTTCAAGAGCTTCAACTTCGACCCAAGAACGATCATATTCGGCCAAATACTGACCGAGTTACTGCCATCCAAAGTTCGGTCCAGATTTGCGAGTTTCACCACCCGTAAAATCTTCCAACTAGCTTATTCGGCCCCGACTAGTTTCGGATCAAGGTAAATTATTCTTACCCCTAACTCTAAGTTTATCCTTACTCACTTACTTACTTATTCCAAGTAAAACGTATGTTGTTTGATCTTTAAGAAAAAACGGTTTTCGAAAGTTAAAACGTTACCATGTGAATCGAAGTATTCGTATTTTGATATTCCAAGGAGTATGAGCTTACATACATAAATCGAATGTGTTACTTGTAGTATATTATAGAATTGGATGATCTTGTTAGAATGTTTCATGCTTACTTTTGTCCTACCGCGGAGTCTTTGCATGTAAACGAGACACGAGAACCGAGAAAGTAGAAACATGGCACCTAGGGTGTGATAAATGAAAGGAAATGTTTTCCGAAGAAGGAAATATTTTTGAAACTACATTATGACCGGTTTTGGTGGCATAATGTGAGTTGGGTGTGTGTTCCAATGGAGATCCGGAATAGCGGAACCATTGTGAGGTTGTGTGCGTTCCCATGGGAACCCGGACCGGCGGAACCATGGTGAGGTATGGCTTGGTTATCCGCGGAGAGGAGCCAATGCAAGATTTTGTGTGCCAATGGGAACCCGGTGCGGCGGAACCATTGTGAGGATACTCGGGAGACCGGAACGGCGGAACCGAGGTTGGGTGTGTTAAACAAATGATTTTTGAAAGATTGAGTTGTAAATGAAAATGTTGACACGGTCTACGACGAGTCGCGTAGGAGAAACACGGAAATCTTGGACACCAACGATAGATGATTAACGAATATGGGTGTGTCATTGTTAGCTATATATACATGTATCATGTGGAAATCGATGATTGTATAACCTGTTGTTTGTAAGTTATGGGTTAGCGGGTATGGGTTTGTTCTACTGAGCTTTTGTAGCTCACGGTGTTACCTTTGGTGACCCTGACATATTATATCGGTGGCGACGCTGGTATAATGTGTCAGACTTTGTAGATGATCAAGGTGAGCAGTACACCTTGGAGGCCTTTGGAGCTGAAGAGTTGGCTCAGATGAAGGAGCAGGCGGAGCTGTAGTTAGGGACCTTAGTTTCCCTTCCCTTGTGTAATAAAAGTACTCTCATGAGAGTTATGTTGTAATAATGAGCTAGACTCACTTTGTTTTTGCAATAAAATGTTTTCTTTAACGTACCCAAAAATTCGGGGCGTTACAATTCATAGAGGCTTTACGAATTCTGAAATAGCCCTTAACGATTTATATATCTCATTTTGGGTCAAAAAAATGATTCAAATTAATGCAAGTTGTTCGTAGTATTTTTTATGGAGCTTGGTAAAAAATTAACTCAATCCGATATCCATAAAAGCCTTTTAAATAAAATTAGGGTTTTTCAGCTTTCGTACGAGCCCTAAAATTTTTGAAATAGCTTTTATAGATATCGGATTGAGCTAATTTTTTACAAAAACCCATAAAATAATATTTTAAGAATTACTTGTGTTTTGAATATTTTTTTGGAGCCCGAAATGGGATCTACAAAATCATGTATAAGTCATTAAGGGCTTTTTCGGCATTCGTAGAGAATTTGTAGTGCCCCTACGAATGCCGAAAAAATCCTTACGCGTATCAGATTGAGCTAAGAACCCATAAAAAAAATTTAAAATAACTTGCGGGTTGAGTAATTTTTTGGGATCCAAAATGGAGCACACAAAAATCGTCAAAATAGTCATGCCCATTTCTCGTGTGAAACAGTGTATTGCATTGCTGGGTTGATTACCCACTTTTCTCTGACTTGTCCTTTTTTCATTGGGTGGGCGGACTTCTTCTTCTACACGGAGGGTCCGTGTAGAATATAATCTCTATCGAAAATCAAAACCTAACCAATATAGGACTGTAGTATATGCGTAAAACCTGACCAGAATCAAATCCACTCAATTTCGATTGTATTCAATTAACCTCCAAACACTTATTTACAGCACGTAAACTCGCAGAGTATTTGAGAATTCAAAGCACTAGGACTTTTCTAACAAATGAAATTCCTCCTCTAAATATGTTAACTTGCCAAGAAAAAAAATCAACTAACCAAATCAAAATACATGTTTATATATATGCATATATATATATATATATATATATTAATACTAAACAGTCCAGTTCGGTTCTAATCACGATTCTTAAATTAATAACCAGTAATCAAATCAAAATTAACGATTCTTATTTTTTCAAAATCATAACCTGGTCAATGAATTGCAAAACCAGGCCAAATAAGATTGTTCGGTCCGGATCAGATTGATTTTGAAGTTAAGGCATCCATTTTAACACCCTATTTACTTGAGTAAAAGTTTTAGTACATTTTATTTCCTTGTATGAAGCTCCAATGGAAATAGCTTGCATTGGATTTATTAATGAAGTTTTTATTCTTTTTTAAAAATAGAAAAAATAATAGAAACTTTTTTCATTGCATTTGTAACTTTGAGAGGCACCAAGTAGTCATCTAAAATTTGAGTAAACTAGTGTTTGCCTGTGCCTACGGCACTACGCACCCCGGTACTGCCAGTAGGCACGGGTATTTTTGTAATATATTTTAATTTTTTTTTATGCCAACGCCAGAAGCCGAGTAGTGGGTAAAAAGAACCAATGGCATTTTTGTAATATACTTGTAAGACTGTGAGTGTTTTCTTAAGAGAGCTGGAGAGCACACATTAGCATTTGGGATCAAATGAATCTCAGCCCTTCTTTCAACTTGTGTTTTTGTGGTCCCCACACCATTGTGTTTTATTAGGTAGATATGTATGTTGTGCAATGCACATTGGGAGAGTATTAAAGGCACGAAAAATAAGTAACATCTTATCGTCTACATTTTATTCTGCAGGTATTAGGTCGTGTATTTTTATGGAACTAATTTTCAGTACATGCAACAAACTACACTTGGAGTTGAACCCTATACACAAGCGTTTCAAATGGTTGTCTTCACTCTTGATAGCGTGTCACCGCTTCGCGTCATGTCCTGATGGTTTTATCAATTTCTTGTGCATCAACATTCCATAATAAGATGCCTAAAACAACTCTTTAGACATGCAATACAGAATGCCCATGAATCACAATTGTATATCTCTAATTCTTAACAAATGTACACCTTCATACATAGGAGCTAATATAGTGTACTGGTTGAACCTCTATTCTTTTAAAAGGCTACCCTATTTTTTGATTATATTTTAAATATATGACAGTCACCCATACAGCAAGATGATAAATTTTCCTTTCGTTATAAATTTGAAAATCCTCGACGAGGGGAAACCATTATTTTAAAAACTTTGAGGGCACTTTTGCATTTTTAGTACCAGTACGAGGGTGTTTTTATAATTTTCCTCCCCACTAAAAGAGGAGTAATCACTAATCACTGACCAAATCAACAAACATACACTATATTTAACAAACCGTTACAACTCTCTCTCTCTCTCTCTCTGTCTCTCTCTCTCTCATTCATGGCGGCCGTAGCAGCGCACCCCTCACCAGTTCAAGCTCTGAGACAGTCTCTCGATTCTGCCAGTTCCAAGCTAGGATTTCCGAAAACTCGAGGGTTTCTAACCTCAATTCCAGGTCTAGTTTCCAAACCACACGGCAAGGGGCCCAAGAGACTGGTGGTTTCAGCAAACAGCGTCGATAAGCGCAGCGAAGACAACAACGGTTCCTTCCTCAACGGTTCAGCTCTGCCTGCTACCACACCACTGTAACCACACCTCTCCTCTGTTACTTTAATGGTACCATTAATTTTCGTGTGTTCCTTTAACTGAGCTGTTCTAATTGCCTTTAACTTGTTTGATATCTTTGATTTGTTTGTTCATTCGTTTAGGGTCTCCATTGTTTCGACACGAAAATTATCAATTTGGTGGAGATTATTCACGTGGCGGCCCAGGCCCCTTTTCCATGGAAAATTATTCAATGCCCCAGGGCACTGTCACAAGTTGCCCCAAACTCTTTCTCCACCCCAGATTTGTGTGGTTCCCACCACAAAGTGTACGGAGTGCACTCAAATGTGTGGTAGAGAAGAGTTTGGGGAACTGCCACGTGGTGCCCCGGGCATTGAATAATTACTCTCTTCCTCAAACTTTGTCTTGGGCCCACCACAAGTGCAAAAACATAAGTAGCCAGTGGGTGAAATACAATCCCAGTTTCCACTAATGGTAGATGATTTGTACCTGATCAAAAAAAAAAAAAAAGGTAGATGATTTGTAGAGATGAAGAATTTCATTAGAACCGTTTTGGTCCGACAAGGGATTTTATTACTTTTGGGTCCAAAAAATTGAGATTTGAGAGCTTTTTATTAGTTATGTTATTATCCAAAAGGCTGAATTTGTCAATATAAGCCATTTTTGTCTAATTCCAACGCATGTGTGGTCAAACAGTGGTTCGGTGTTGGTGAAATGAACATTAAAACCATAGGGGTTTATAGTCGTTTCCATACATACTTTTTTTTTTTGGCCCAATATTGTATACATTAGTGTGGGTTAGTGGGGGTCCCGGGGAGTTAGTCCACAGGGGGTCCATAAGCTGTCTATAGCCCTGAACCCCATACGCCTCTGCTGAGGCTTGAACCTTGGCCTCCCTTGTGGGAGTACCAGGAGGTAATCGTTGGGCTACAAGCCCTTTGGTTAAGGGAAACCCGTGGGACGTTAGTGAAATTTACTTGTAGATCAAATTTTCATTTACACATCAACCCACCTAGGAGGAGAATTAGGTATAACTTTTATTAGACTTAAAAGCACTTTGTTCACAAGATCAACAACACCAAAAAACAAAAAACTATATTGTCATCTACTTTTAGTCCACAAGTGGTAGGTCATTTATTTTCTCCCAGGAAGACGATTACGTAGAATTGTCGTCAGACTTTAAAGACACTTTGTTCAAGCACCAAAAACCAAAAAACTATCTTGCTGTCTACATTTACTCCACAAGTGTTAGGTCAGTTTTTTTTTACTTTTTTTTTCCAAACTAATTTTGTCATGTATTAGCTTTTTTTATTCAAAATTGTCAATACGTGCAAAAAGCTACACTAGAGGTTTGAACCTATATATAAAAGCGTTACAATTGTTTGTCTCCACTCCTAATTGTGTGTGTCACCTATCCAGAGTTGTGACAATTCCAGGGTGGTTTATCAATTTCTCATCAATATTCCATAAAAAATGCCTGCTAAATAGCTTGCTCCTTGGGGATGCAATATAGAGGGTCCATGAATCTCAATCATATATCTTTGATTCTTTATTACTTAACAAACGTATATCTTCATGCCTAGTAGCTAAAACTAGTATAATGGTTAAACCTTAATTTTTTTTTTTTTAAAAGCTCCCCTATTTGTCGATTACATTAACTAGATGTCAGTCATCTATATAAAATTAAACACAAACTTGTCTTCTTTAGCTAGCATCATACACCACTTGGCTGGGCAAACCACCTTCAACATTTGGTAGAAAGGTTGTAGTTGAATGATTGAGGATTGATCCTCTTTTAGTCATAACTTTGAAAAGCTTAAGAAGGGGACATTGACTTCGAAAACTTGGAGGGCATTATTGCATTTAGTAGAAACGAGCATGTTTAATTCTTCAAACGAGTAAAATAGTTAGCAATCAAACAGACATTTTCAGTGCTTTAACAAACTGTTACTACCTCTTCTTCTTCTTCTTCTTCTCTCTCTCTCTCTCTCTCACACACACACACACACAAACACAAACACACACACACACACACAGAGACATACATGGGCGACCTTCGCAGCGCACAACACTCTAGTTCATGCTCTAAAACAATCTCTTGGTATTTATCTTATCATCTATATTGTTTTGTAAGGATACTTGTTGAATGAAGGTAGGTGAGTCAATAACATGTGCAAAGTCTTTCCTCTTCTCTGTTGCATTTCCGCTGCCTGAGTTATTCTTTGTTCCTGGCAGTATCACATGGCTGGTTGATGCCAGCTGTAATGGTTGATAGTGGGCGGCCAACCAAGCCCCCCTTAATAAAGCCTCGTTGACAAAGCAAACCATTTTTTTTTTAATGATTGGGAACTAAATGGGTTATGTTAGGTTGTTGTTGTTGTTGCTGTTTGAGACATTGCCTTTGTAATGGAGAGTATTTTATACGGAGTAGTTATCTCTAGTGTGGCCGATCAAAAAAAAGTTATCGCTATTGTGTTTTCTTGATTGTGTTTTTTCTCCTGACCTTTTGAATGCTGGGCTCCTCGACTCAGCGAATCCAACTCCCAGGGGGCTCTCAAGGCCTCTTTGTGGATGCTTTATTTGATATGCTTAAATTGGTTACTGGATCACTTGTACAAAATATACAGGGTGAGGCGGCACACAATTTCGGTATTTGTTGGTGATGAAAGCGGAATGATAAATAGGATTGCCGGTGTTTTTGCAAGAAGGGGATACAACATCGAGTCCCTCGCTGTTGGTCTGAACAAGGACAAGGCCCTCTTCACCATAGTTGTATCTGGAACTGAAAGAGTGTTGCATCAAGTTATGGAACAGCTTCAAAAGCTTGTGAATGTTTTGAAGGTTATGATCTAATCCTTAACCTTCAATTTGAGAACTCATTGTGAGTCTGTTGTTTGTACATTTTATAAACTCCTTTATATTTTCAAGATTTTCACTTTGAAAGTCTCTGTCTCCTTCCCTTCTTGGTCGTAAAGCTTTGATTCCTTGCCAGGATTTTTCTACTTAGTTGTCTGAAACTGTTTCAAAACAAATTTGCCGATAAAAAAAAAAACTGTTTCAAAACATATGTGTTCCCATTGGGTTCTTCTTGTTGTTTTTGAGCTTTGATATATTGCAATTCCCACAATGTGAAACTCTGTTGGAATACCGTGGATCAGATTCTCGTTATTTTTGAGCCCTCTCTTGTTGACTCTAACATTTATCTGTATGGTGGTAGCTTCTCCTTCCTTTTTAGGGAACATTTACTTCAGTCGTAACCTAATCTTGTACTTGTTACCAGGTTGAAGATATATCAAAAGAGCCTCAGGTGGAACGTGAACTGATGCTCATCAAAATCAATGCAGATCCAATGTACCGAGTTGAGGTATTATTTGCTCTGTCCTCTGGAGGTTTAGTCTATAGTGCACTTAGACTATTCAGGAGATTCTACGAAAAATTGCACTATTTTTTTAGAGCTCTATACAGCAGTATTTGGTTTACTGGAGTGAAGGTTGGAATGGAATGGTCATTCTCTTGGAATGCTCATGCCAACAAAAAAATAACAGAATGTAGACCACAAGCTAGACCAACTAATGTGACCCTTCGAGCTAACCAAACACTGCCGATCTGGAATTTTTATTTTTGTTTGAAACAAAATTGCAGTTGCAATGCTTTTCTTGGTTCTTGTGCTGATGTCTGGGAAGGTGTTTGACATCCAACCATCTAAGTTATCCTGGAAATCTTTATTGGTACAAAGTACAAAATATTTTGATTGTCTCCTTTTGCCTTTGGAATAATCAATCCTTCTACTTTTAATCTGATCTCCTCACTGAGTTTTTGTGCTAAACCCTCCGAAGAATTGGTAGAGTTGACTAGAAGTGTCAGCTCAGAGCCTCCCAATTACCCGAAACAAAGCAAAAATTAAAGCTCAGAGCCCCTCGGCCTCTTATTTGGAAAATTTCTCATAGATAAGAATCACACTCCTAAAGGCTGATAAGTGATGTATTGCCCACTTGGTAACCCTTTCTTATTAGCTTACTTTTGTTAAATAGCTTGATATAAGCTTTTGGGACCACTAGTACCTTAACAACTTTGTCTCTCAATCTTTGCTTATTTTGCATGTTGATTTTAACACAAAACAAACAAATAAGCAAAAACTAAGAAAAAGCTAAAAAGCATGCATAGTACTATGGATCATCTTTCAACACCTGTTTTATACTTCTTTATAAGAATAGTCCTCACCTGTTTTAAATCTTAATTAATCATAATCCAGTTTAAGACTGGAGGGACCTATGTTAAGCTATTTTCCAGTAATTTGTACTAAACGTCCAAGGGTTCCACAAGAGTTGCGCAGCGAAACTTTAAGGAGAGTACGTAATACTGCTTCTTTAAGTTGCACCAGGCATTATTTTAAAATGGTGACTACAATTAAATGGAAAACTAATGTCCCACCAGCCTCTTGTTCTAATTTTTCTTTAGTCAAATTTATTCTGCGTGTTAATGCCATCATCTAAATTGAGTGCATAACTCTAGATCACGAGATTAGGATCATGATGAGAAAGAGGAGTTTATTTTCGGTGGGTAGCCTTTTTAGCTTATCGAATGGAATAAGGAATTGCCTGCTTCTCCTTCTGACATCAAATTTTCGGAGGCAGCAAATGTATCAGAGCTTGCACTAATAACATGCAATACTATTTTGTGAAGTCAATGTGTTGAGTTCTCAGGAGAATATTTGTGCCGAAAGTGTTCCTGTTAGTATCTACTGTTTTTTCTTGTCGTTTTGGACATTAATTTTTTTTTTGGCTATATTCTCCAGGTCATGTGGTTGGTGGACATTTTTAGAGCTAAAATTGTTGATATCTCGGAGCACTCGCTAACTATTGAGGTGGTCCAGGAGAAATGTTACTATTTCTTTACCTGATGATATTTAATGCAATATATGATCTGCATCTTGCACATTGTTGTGTTGGTATTGCTAATTGCCTACCGTAGCTATTGCCTGTGTTAGCCTCTATTATGAATTTCATGTGCGGTAGCGTGTCTTGTTATTTAGCACATCAGGACATGAAGATGGCTGAGTTTCCAAAGTGCTCTTCTTCTTCATTTCTATTTCGGGGCAACATGATGTTGCTTCAGGGTGTAGGTTCATTGGTGCATGGGTGAATTCACCTGCAGGCTAAACAAGCATTTTAACAAAATTCTAATGGATGAGGAAATCAGAATCATCACAAGGGTATAGGAATTTCTCAACCAATGAACAAAACCAAATGCAAATACCCAACAGTTTAATGGAGAAACCCATAGATATAAATCCTAGGGCCAAACTAGGATCCAAACAACCAAAACCATTTCCACTGTTGAATTTGGAAAGTGCAAGACTCGATATGAAAGGAGCTTCCTTGTTTACCTAACTTTACAGTTCTTCACCAATGTCCATGAGCAGCTCTCATGATCCAATATTTTGCCTCAGAGCAGCTCGCTGAGATCCCCATGTGTACAAGATGTACGATTATGACTAGAAACCTTGTCATAAAGTTGAAACCATGCTAATGTCACACAAATGCTCCGAATTCAATAAATGTGCAAAATATCGAGTACAGATTCCACGAGCGCGTTTGAGCAAAATGTTGTGTGCAGATTGAGCATTGTGGTGTGTCAAAATAATTGGTATGAGCTCAGGTGGGCCTCTGGTTCAGATCTGGGCTCAAGCGGTGCAACACGACCTGATCTGCACATTGAACACCCACAGTTAGTGGCTAACGGGTCGGAGGTGACCAGGAAGGCACTCCAATGTTTAAGTAACTGGAGGAATAGGAGAGGCAAGTAAGGGTTTAGGGTTGTGTGAAAGACTTACCTCTTTAGGGTTTGGGCTTACCCTTTATACAGAACCTCCAACCTTGCCCTCCAAGTAACACGTGTTTGGCAAGCGAGGTAAGGATGGAGTCTGTTATGTTCATGTGCTGTGCTCAAACTACCTTCCGTGCATCATGCTAGTCATACTGTTTGGATCCGAATCAGGTTTACTGGACATAAATGGGTTCGGATATGGTGGCCGGACAGGATCAAGTAAGGAATCTGGTTGCCTGACACGAAGATAAGAGTATCTCGACTATTCAGACCGATGTTCTGGTTCGGCACATTTGTTCGGCTAAGCCCCAGTGGCCACGCGTCCCAGATTCAGAGGCTCACTAGGTCTTTGCGGGTTGCATGGTTTGGCCCATGAGGTATGATGACCCGGGTTCAGAGGCTCACTAGGTCTTTGCGGGTTGCATGGTTTGGCCCATGAGGTATGATGACCCTTTGGCCCATTACAAGTGTGGGTGGTGGTTTCTGGGAACTCTTCTTGGATTGTGTCCTCCCGCCTTCTCCTTCCACGGAATGACCTGCGAAACAAGGTGTGAGGGCTGATACCAGCCTTACGCCCCGGTCAAGTTAGTATATGGAGGAGTAGGGAGAGTACTGTAGCTAGGAGAAATGGCATAGCCGAACAAATGCGCCGGGCACCTGAGTCTTGTATCCTGTATACAATTACGATACTTGTGTTGTCTACCTGTTGCATCTTTTACTTTTCCTGGAAACTCTTCAGCTTTTGCCAGTCTACAATGGCTGCTGGCCGGTGGTGGCTTTCCACAATGCTTGGTAGACACAGGTGTTCTTGTCATCTATGCTTGATGACATGGCCTTTTCATTTTGCTTTGATCAGAATTTTATGAAGAGCCTGCTTGGATTGCCACCCTTATGGGACCTCATCTGTATCTCGTAGATCACTAGTTTTTATGGAGTGCAATATGCATCATACTGCAGTCGCATTTTCTCGCAGAATCCTTGATGTACTGTTTGCTCAGCCTTCACAAATTTCTGTTTTTAACTGGATGTTCAGGTGACTGGAGACCCAGGCAAAATGGTTGCAGTGCAAAGAAATTTAAGCAAGTTTGGTATTAGAGAAATTGCCAGAACTGGAAAGGTCGGTATAAATGCAGAAGTTACTTCGATGCAGTATTTTAGTCATTCGTTCTTCTACTGTATTACCCTTCAAGCATGCATGCTTTTATGATATTCTGAAAATGTTCTTCAGATTGCTTTAAGAAGGGAAAAGATGGGGGAGTCTGCTCCCTTTTGGCGATATTCAGCGGCTTCATATCCAGATCTGGAAGAAGCAATGCCAGTAGATGCTTTTGTAGGGAAAAGAAAGACAACACTTAATGGAGAATCTGATACTTCTGTTAGGGTATGTGTTTATATAGATCTCTATCTCTTAATTTTGTCCTAGTCTAGCTTAGTGAGCTTCTTTTGCCAACTGCTATAATCAATGAAGCACGGAAGTTTAAAAACAAATGTCATCCGTAGTGGATTCATACTTTGCATGGTACATCTTCATGCTATTTGGGTTCGCAAAGCACTTGCGATTAATTTTTTTTAATCTTAATGGAACTCTCAGCTACCAGAAAAAAATAGTGCACTGTGGTGGGTTCTAATAAGTTTGATGTTGAGGTGTGAATATCTTCCTTTTGGTCAGTAGACCTTGCCATTAATATGTCTCCTTGTCAAATAGGTAATGAGTTTTCTCCCCTGGCTTTTGTGAGCTAACGTGGAGTGTAAATGGATGATTCAAGTTCAATTGATTAGGGGTTGCGTATTTGATATATTTTTCTGTATTCATGAAGGGTGATGTTTATCCTGTGGAAACAACTGATGACTTCCCTATAAGTCAAGTTCTCGATGCACACTGGGGTGTTCTCGATGATGACAATGTAAGTAAACTTTGTTGCTCATTATCCTATTATATTACTTCTTCAATCTTCTGTAGTGGTTTCTTGTAGCACAAATGCGTCCACACTATTTTAAAAGCATGACCCACCTGACTGAAATGTGTGTAGATACCTGATGTGAATGTGATACTGTAGGTTACGCTGTTATGTAGTTGGTATCTGATTTCTTAATTGAGCCGTTAAAGATGCTTTTGCATTCCTGTTCTCTTCCCAATGGGCTTTTTGGGACCATGGCAAATTGGCTGGACTAGTTTATCGTCGATCATGTGCTCTAGGGTATCACAAACTACTTGATTCGTATTTGCATTTATTGCTCTTGTTGTTACTTATTTGTTGCAGTACATTTTTTTTTATCCCATTTAACTTCTGCATCCTATGGTGACCATACAAATTGATTCCTTTCAAGCTTCAGTGTATCACTTATTTGGTTCATATGCTACCAACGCAAAAAGAGTAGGTTATGGCTCATTTTGAATCTAAAGATTTCAGGTTACTCCAACCTTAAGTGTAAAAGAGATATCACATGGTGGTCTAAAATGCAAAATATTTTCTCGAACAGTACCACTGTAGCCTGATACTCTGATGGATAATGTGAGAAAGGCTAGGCTAAAATACATGACATCGGTGGAATGTCAGGACCTAGCTACATATATTTCATGGCTGCCAAGTGATCTCATGGCATCAAGCTCTCTCTGTTTCCTACTAAGTCCATAGCTCAAGTTAAGTGGAATAGTTTCTTTTAAGCAGTAGTTAAGGAAACTCAGGAAAGTTAATATTTCCAGAATACAATGCTTGAAAATTTCTTCCGTGGATGTCTAACGAATGAAACTAATCTCGTTGAAAAGCAAAAGGTCACAGTTTTTAGCTTGTAGGTATGGGGTTTTCTTTGTCTTGCTTTCCCGAGGAGTGTATTTGATTTTTTTCCTTATATCAATACCTGCAATATGTTACGTTCTTTGACTATCGTTCTTGGCCTCATTTCTCTTTTTATCAGAACGAACATTTATGGTAGATACACTGAGTGCTTGGATCATCAATGTTGTATCTTACAACTGAGCATTGTCATGGCTTGGATGATCTCGAAATCTAGATGTGGTGCTTTAATTCCTATCATTTATTCGGATGCCTCACTGATGGAAAGACAAAAATCAATTCTTTCAGACTTTTCATCTGTTGTTTAATTTGCAATTGCTGCAGCAGGGATTGCAAGTTGCACTAGATGACTGTTTGTTGGGATAGGAACACTGGATTGCAGTTATTTTCAGTTATTATCAGAAATCGTCTTACAACTTTGGGTAATTATCATCGTAACCATTATTTTTGGTTGGCTGCAGCAGAAACACTTGTATACAATTTTACACACACGCTCGCGCGAACACACACATAAATATATCAGAGTTGCATTTGACAGAGGCCACTTCTGCCCATGGAAAGGATTTGATGGAATGTTGTGTATGTATGGTGGTGAGATAGAGAGTAGACGATGTTGCAAAGAAATGTGGTTTCCTTTTGTTGTCCCTGTTTGGAGTGAGTTGGGAATTTCTTCATACATGGAGTGACCTATTTGATTTTTGGTAAAGGGACTTCTTTGTTAGAGTGTCCCTGTTTCTTCGGTATGCATGGAGGAGAGAATGGGGGAGTTCCAAAGATTAGGAGCTCCTCCTGTTGATAAGATTATTAAGCTTGTTACAATTTAGTTTTTGTTTTTTTTAAAACTTTCCTTTTTCTTCGGATACTGATATTGAGTTTTTTGGTGATTCATGTGTTCATACCGGGAGTTAGGAGAGTATGCACTTACATCCTGTGCACCAGGGCTCTATGTGTGTGGCTTTTGGTGGATAACTTTGCTTATTAAAATTAAGGAATATGAAGAAAAGGTGTTGCTTGAACCTTGAGGCCTATTTCAATATGTTTCAATCTGCTAATAGCTTAGACAACGGTTGTAGAATAGTTTAGAAGTGCCTTCTGTATGTAATTTTGGTGATTCTGTTGCTATTGTTGGATAGCTCGACATACATTGTTGGGCCCATTTTCTACGAACTTAAGCTTTGGGGACAACTGATAACTTAACTTGGTATCAGAGCTTTGGTTTCTGTGAGGTATTGGTTCAATCTCTCCATTTGCATTTGTTATCCATTTGCATTCTGCTTCTCCCCTTCGCATTCTATTTTTCTCTAGGTATGGATGTGTGAGCCTCCATTTGCAAGACAGGCTTGCAAGTGAGGGAAGGTGTTGGATAGCTTGATATGAATTTGTTGGGCCCTTTTTTGAATAACTTAAAATTTTGGGACAGTTGGTAACTTAATAGCTATCATGAACTTTAAACATTCTAGAGGACTAAACTTAGAACATGTGGTCGAAGATAAAAAAAATTGGAGACCCACTGAAGCATGAAAGCCAGAATCATTCAGAAATGGATTCCTATATTTAGTGTTCGGTTTTGTGTGACCGCATATATAAGGTCCTAGTAATCTGGATATATCGGACCCAATTTGAATGACACTTTGATTTTGATCCCCAGCAAAAGGGCTCTTTTGGTGCAAAAATTAATCTTGAACTAGTTGGATTGATGTTGTGAGTTCTACAATGCTGTTAAGTATTTTCCCCCTTTCCCATTGGCCTGTTTGCTGCTGTAAAATGTGTGATTTTTGTGGAAAGTTAGTTAAAGACTTCAAGATGAGGTGAGCAATAATGCTTGGTTTGATACTTCTAGACAAGTGGGCTTCGGTCGCATACTTTATCCATGCTGGTAAATGACAAGCCTGGAGTTCTCAACATATTAACTGGAGTTTTTGCTCGACGGGGCTATAATATTCAGGTGTGTACTTCACTGTTATCTTTCTCTTCTTTGGTTTCCATCATTTTATTTTCTCCATTTGGCGTGTGTGTGATTGTCTTTTCCTTTTTTTTTGCCCGTTCAGAGTTTAGCTGTTGGCCATGCCGAAGTTGAGGGGCTTTCTCGTATTACAACTGTTGTTCCTGGCACAGATGAGTCTATTGGCAAGTTGGTTCAGCAACTTTACAAGCTGATAGATCTTCATGAGGTGAGGTTATCCTGGTCCAAGGTGAAACAACTATTGGTTGATTACATAACATGAATGATATAAAATTGCCTTTGTCTCGGGAAAGTATAGGGCACCACCATTGTTATTGTATGTCTGCTAGTCAGCCATTGGGTTTTCAAATCTTGGTGCAATCTTATGGAATTCCACCAGATATTTAAACGTTGAAGAGTTTGTGATGCTGTGATCACATTGTTTGTGTTCAAGGAACAGAATAATGTTTTGTTTCCTAGTAGATAATCATGATTCGATATTCATAGCCTATGAGAAAGGAAGAGTTGTGTTTTTGTGGTTAGTTGCCAGTTGTGTTTTTGTGGTTAGTTGCTTAGTATGGATGGTCATTTTATAAAAGACAGTTAGAAGGGCCATATGGGCCCACAAGTGAAATGGTACCTACATCCAAAAAATTTGGCTATGCTTTGGGTACATCTGGAGCATGAAGTATGACACTTCACTTGATGTAAAATATACATCTTGGGCAGCATCTCTTCTGTTTTGTTATCATTTTTTTGGGTTAGACCTTCTGTATGGTTTTTGTCCTTTTGTGGATTGCCTCTGACCTTTATTTATCACAGCAAAACTCCTTGAGTAATCTAGCACTAGTTATTACTCAGATACGCTACCTTAGAGTGGGTCATTGTTTCCAAACAAAAAGAGCATTCTAGTTCTACAAAATTACAAGGATGCCATTGTTTTCATCACTCATTTTCTCCTCTGGAACCCAACTTGTCTTCTACAACCCTCCATTGTCTCAATTCCATAGTTCACAAACAGACCTTGCTTACAGATTGTCTTCCACATGCAACTGTCTTCTATGGCATCCCATTAGTTACAATTATTACCAAAACAAAAGCAACTCTCTCTCTCTCTCTCTCTCTCTCTCTCTCTCTCTCTCTCTCAGTTTTGATCACCCAACTTTGTTGAACCCCAGCCTTTTTCACCTCTCTATATAGAGAACAGTTGGGCCTGACTGTCAGAGTGAGGGGTATGAGAGAACTGCTGTTAATTTAGTAACAACTACGTCCGTCAAGACATAAATTCTAAAGTTATTTTTTGGGCTTTGGGAATTTAATGGCTGCTGATGTGCAGTCAGAGGTTACTAGGTAGGTTCAGTCCTCACCAAAATCTGACACTAATACTAATCGAAGTACCAATATTGAATCTAGTGGTAATGGGGCAAGGGTTCTGGTTTGCCATATTTTCTCAACTTTATGTAAAGTGCAGTCAGAGGTTACTAGGTAGGTTCAGTCCTCACCAAATCTGACACTAATGCTAAGAAGTACCAATGTTGAATCTCGTGGCAATGGGGCAAGGGTTCGGGTTTGCCATATTTTCTGAACTTTATGTAAAGTGTTTTGTGTGAATGGATTTGGGTTTTTACAGGGATTTAATGAACATACACACACAATTCGAGAGAGAAATGCGGAATTAAAATGGGGAAGCAAAAAGGTATAGGAGGATTCTCGAATTAGTGGGTCATCTTTCTATGGTCTGGCGAGATTGTGGCGAGCAGCAGGTATGGGACAGAAAAGTAGGTGATGATGGGACAAGGCAATGAGGGGGCAATTGATGCTGGTTTTTGTTAGAATTATATCTGGATATATGTATTTTGAAGAGATGTGAGGAAGATTTGGGTATCTAGGACAATTTACAAGAGAGGTTAGCGGAAGGTGACGGTGCACCATTTAGTCAATAAAGAACAGGGAGTCAATCCATGCATTGACCAAAACAATGGGGGTTTTGTTCTATATTTTTATATGACGTGTTACTCTAATATTCGGCAATGATCTGAATTTTAAAACCTCGTGAATCATAGTAGATTTAGTAGCATGTACAAATGAGTCATCATAGATTTGGTCACTCTTTCAGGTTCAGGATCTCACTCACCTGCCGTTTGCTGAGAGGGAACTGATGTTGATAAAGATTGCTGTGAACGCTGCTGCCCGTCGTGATGTTCTTGACATTGCTAGCATTTTTAGAGCCAAAGCTGTTGATGTTTCTGATCATACCATAACACTTGAGGTGATCATCTTTCCAAACATATTTCCATTCATGTTTTCTACATTTTCTTGCACCCAATCTTTACCAAATTAATCAACATTTTGTGGACAATGACGACGTGGCATTTTTAGTTCTCATACATTAAGTGCTCAGATTTGGCACCATAAATTACAGGACAATGAGTTGGTTTAGCATTCTTGTTTGGTGATTAACAATATCGAAGTTGGTATTGAATGAGCTAGAAGACAGTACTTGACTCTTGCTTTGTCCATACAAAAAATAATTGATTTTCTTTCTGCTTGGTTTTTCTGTTTTCCTTTTCTTGAAAAAATTTAAACTAACCAATGAATTCTTCGTAAGATCCATGGATTATTCCTGACGTAGCATTAAAAATAAAGCCTGTACAAATCTGATATCACAGGTGATTGTATTTGATTTCTCATTTTTCCACTAAGGCTTCTAGTCCATAATTTCTCTCATATCTTCATGACCTAGAGTTAGCCTGTCTCCTATAGTTTGTCCCGTTCCCTTCCCTACAAAGCAAAAGGCTATATCATATATCTTAAGTCAGTACATTCATATTCTCCTTGTCATCACCTCGTTTTCCTACATTCACCATATGTACTGAAGGTAAAGCTAACAAAAAAGGATTTTCTCAAATCCTGAAGAAGTTCGTAGCATTCAGTAGTTCTTCCAAGCATTGCTTTCTTAACCGATCTTCCCACCAGACCTGAAGTTGTTGGGCACAACACCCACGTAATAGCACACGGCATGATTTTTGATAAACAAGACACTTCGAAAACTCCAACCTCACTTGGCAGACTCTCCACACCCTCCGGTCCCACATTACAAGTAGCCAGCAAATATCTGTTTACCACAAACTTGGCCAAATTATTGAACTTGGTCTATCAAAGACGAGCAACATCACCACTTCAAGCCTTGAGCAAAGCTTTTCTGCCGCCCTCTTAGACCCTGTGTTCAAATCTCTCACATTCTAGCCAGTAGTTATAATCTTTTGAGTATAGCGCCCTGTGATTGGCAAAAATAAAGCATTGAGTGGTTATCAGCTTGTTAGTTTAGATCCTTGGGTTTCTCCCCAATATATGACTGGTGATTATTGACAATTCTTCTTTTGGATATTGTTCCAGCTTACAGGAGATTTAAATAAGATGGTTGCTCTCCAGAGACTGTTGGAGCCATATGGCATTTGTGAGGTCTGTTATTTATCCTTGATTTTTATTTCAGCATTAGCTATTTACTTCTAGTAAGTTGGGGCTCACTCATATAGGTTTGAGATCTTTGGCCCTGTTCAGTTGCTCCTTTCTAGGAACGATTGTAAATAGAAGGCGAAAAAAAACGCTACCGATTTATCTTCCTGCATGTGTTCAGGTGGCTGAGGAAAACGTGGGTTCCCCATAACAGTTTTCTTGCAGGAAACAATTTCCTTCAAATCATGTAGGGAATTACGCGTTGCAGGAAAGAAACATATTATTTTATGCAAACTCTCTTGAAAAGTAAACAAGTAATGGTTACGGAGTATTATATACTTGTTCTTTTCGTTACATTATTTACACTTTCCTCTGGAATCGTTTTCTTGGATGCTAATAGAGGAGCCGTGCGTTTCATTTTAGACTTCTTTTGATTCTTGTTCACGCCAGATTGTTTTCTTCCATCTAAAGCTCGGTTGCTTCTTTCTTTAAACTCTTCATACTTAAGATGATCAATGGGTTGTGAATTATCTTAGCTTTTAATGCATTTTTGATGATCAATTGTTGAAAAGTCTAGATTCGTATCATATGCCACTGAAATTCTGTTCTTGTAATATGCAATTTTGTTAATGCGGCTTCTTTTTTTTTTGTTATTCTTTTTTGTAGGTGGCACGAACTGGGCGTTTGGCACTGGTTCGTGAATCAGGTGTTGATTCCCGGTACCTCCGCGGGTACTCTTATCCAGTCTAGCTTGACCTTTGATGGTTAATCTTGACTGATGCTACGTAGTTGGGCATTCAAAGGTAGATCCGGTCTAATACTTGTGTTGTCACTGCAAAGATTTTGTCATAGTGGGCTTCCTTTCAGTGAAAATCATCCTCGAGAATGAGAAATCTGTAGTAAAACTCTGAGAGGCTGAATTATCAATTAGCTTTAAGACTATGGCGTGTTAGATTATTAGTTTAAATTGAGTTGTGGATATGTTTGACGCAGTTTTCGTGAATTGTGTAAAAATTTGGTTGTTTCATGTCCAATAAGCTGTCAAATAGCATTTTTTATCGTATAAAGTGCTAGATGCAAAGATTTTGTCAGTGGCTTGAAGGGTAAGAGAATCATCCATGAGAATGCCAGAATAGAAATTTTGTGAAATTGTCGCAGGCACACTTATGAGTTAGCTTTTAAGATTATGCCATTTTAGGTTGTTTTTAAAGTAAGTTGTGAATGTGTTTAATGTAGTTTTTCGTAGATTTTGTAAAAACTTGATTGTGAGTCAAGCTAAATACCCTTAAAAGCTCTCCTTGGTTCTTTAGGTGAAAAAAGCAAGGACTTTTTTATTGTACATAGGAAATTAATCGTAAATAAGCAAAAATACATCTTCGAATTGGGAATTAAGGTGGTGTTTGATAAAACTGAAAATTGGAAGCTGAAAGCTAAAAAATTAAGTACTAGAGTATTGAAAATTGAATCCTGAGTTTTTTAAGTTGGAAAGTTGTTTGATATGATAAACTTATTAACCAGTGAATAAAAAAATGATGAGTTAATTTTAGTTCCCTTAGATATGGTGGTTCTCTTTTAATTTTACTAATGATCAAACTAACTGCACTATTTTCACCTTACATATGTCAAGTTTGTCTTTTCCCACCAACTATTTGTATCTTGATCGTAGGCAACCTTAAGCTCAAAATTTGACAAGCTAAAATAACAGAAAATATTGTGCACTTCTTCTTCTTCATTTTTATTTTTTTATTTTTTTTATAGCAAAAGATCATACCAGTTATATTAATATGAAAATAAAGTGCAACAAAACAACACACAAAAAAAAAAAAATACAACAAACAAAAAGAAAAGCTGCTAAGTGTCAATGTCTATTCAGATCTCTTCCTTCCTCCTCCCCTCTCAATCCGCCACTAACCCAGACCCTCTCCTCTCCTCTTCTACCACATGGTGGCGAGATGGTTGAGACACTCTCCATGGAGAGGAGATCTCCCACTCTACCCATCATTTTTGGGATTCGGAGACCCAGGTCGGTTTGGTTCAGGCAGCGGGTTCCTGAGCCCTTCAGGGGTTTGAAGGCAGAATCGATGGCGATCCTACAACGGGAGCAAGCTCCAGTTGGTTATATAGATTTTCTTTCCCGTCAAACGGTTAGCGTGGTTCTTATCAGCAATGTAAATTCCATCCACCCCCGCAAACATCAACTCATAGACCACTAAATTTTAGTGGGAATGGTGACATAGGAATATAGGATTAACCAAATTATCGGACACAAAACCTAAATGTCAAAGGGTAATCTGTACTACAGTTCACCAAATTATCTCAGTATCAAAAGGAAAGGAAAAAGAAAGCCAATTAACCATGTCAAAACCTCACAACTAAGTATCATGAGTTATTGAAAAATTGTCACCCAGTTAAGAGGCCAAAATTCATGCTCAAGCATTTTCAAAGCAATAGTAGTCCCACACAATCCTAAATTTGTGAATTGTGACTCAAAAACTAATATCATGCAAAAGGTAATTAGTTATCTTAATTAACTAATTAAGTACTAAAACTACAAGGCAATAAAATAAGGCATGTTTTAGAAAGCTACACATGTCATGTTGAGTTGTGTGAACAAACTGATAATCTTTGGTATCTAGCTACACACTTTCCAAGGTGTCAACCACCAAACAACGCAAAGTTTGGATCTGCATGGTACTGAAATCGGATTCTGCATTCTTAAAATCAAATGGTTACTGAAATTGTTGTAGTATAAAAAATGCTCAGTTTTCCTAGCATAACCAAACCAAACCAAACCGAGTCTTACGTCCCAATCACTTGGGGTCGGCTACATGAATCCGCTTCCTCCAATGAGCTCAGTCTTCCTAGCATAATCGTGGAAAATGATAGAGCGTAACCTCAAAAGAACAACACTCCAAAACAAACGAACTTTTTTCTTGAAGCGGATTGTAGCTAATAGTATGATAGAGGTTTCAACACTTGCCAATCTAAGACGCGGTGGAAGTTCAATTTACAGCAAAGGCATGCTTGAAACCGAAGTAGCACAAAACTACATATAGAGTACATAACCATATTTTCTACAAGTATGGGCATTAGGAACAGCACAATCACCATGAATGAAACCATCAAACATGAGACATTATGTTGAAAGGTTTCCTTATCTCAAACAAAAGAATATAAGGAACATAAGTTACAAAACCAACCATTCGTCAAATCCCACGGCAACAACAGCAGCAAAAAGACGAAATGTGGCTCATAAAATCAGGCTCTACCTCATAATATTGTTGCTCTCTCAAAGGCTCCCAAACCAACTCAGTCGGTCTCTGTGAGTGCTGCCTGAACCTTGCCAGCGCTTCTTGCACCGACATCAACACGAACCTGGATATTTATAAAAGAAAAAAGAACAGAAACATGTGAAATATAGCAAACTAATATTTCCAAATCAAACCAAACTATGTATTGCATTCCAACCAATTGCGGCTGCTACATGAATTATTTTTCTACATTTTTTTTATCGGCAAATATTTTTCTCCATTCTGCTCTATAGAAGCAAATTATTCAATGACAAAATAACAGAATACAACTAGCAGAAACTCACCGGAGAAAAGAAATAACCAATTGCGCATGGTTATAATTTCTAAATTGAATTCCTTCGACAACTATGCAGTTTCATAGTCGAACATCATTCTGTGACCTTTTCTTTTTCCTGACAAAAAAGCAAACAACAGGGACATGCTCCCAAGACCCAAATTACGCATCAAAATACATTGCCAGCATTTAAGAGAATAGGAAAGAGAAACTGTAAGGCTCAAGGAGAAGACAGATCGATTTCTTACAGACCATAGGAAGCTTGAATAAAATTGGCTTCTTGGACCGATTGGAATTGAATTAGGTTTGTATTTGAAGCCAAAAACTGGAAAATCCCTACAGCGTCGGCTAAGGCTGGCATCTTTAACTGATGAACTGGTTTTCTTGGATGGAAACCCAAAAGAAAATTTGTGGTATTTCTTGACTATATATCTCTTTCTTTTATGGACGTAGAAAGGGGTAAGGGCCAGTGAAAGAGGGAGAAGGGCGGAGAAGACTGATGTGATAGTCAGGATTTGCGGGATTTGGTGTTGAAAGAAATCTCAGCGTCCTTTCCAACAACAATGGAAGCAATCGGGGGTGCTTAAAAAGCCTTGTGTTCATAGATATGCACATGTACAATAACAGTATAATACCCTTCAGCTGAAGGTCAGGATTAAGCCATCACATGGGGGCATTTTGGGAAGATCAGGCCAAAAAGAAAGCCACACTCAAAGTTGGCCAATTCTCTCATTACATACTTCATATGGATATACTAGCGTTGGGTCATTTTTCACAAAAAGCAATTAAAGGGCACAAAAGAATGAATGTAAAGCAGAAACCAACGTAACAAGACAGAGACAAAAATTCAAAAAGCTGGTTCTAAGTCTCACAGTAACGTCGAAATAGAAACCTCACAGTAATGTGAAAACCCGAACACGTAACATATATACATAAATACCTATATCAAGCTTCAAGTTTTAACTTGCGGAAAGAAGTCTTTGTTCCTGGAATCGATGCAGAGTTCATCACGCCTGGTTTTAAGCCTTACAAGGATTCCAACTTCGTACTCTTAGATCATTGTAGTCCCCAACCTCCTGTTTTCAAAAAACAAAAATACACGCCATCCAAAAAAACCAAACTAAATACATAACTGGTTTAGCATTAACAATACGTGTAATCCCAAACTCCAAACATACACAATGGGTCTATATGTTTTTCTCCTGCCTAATTACAACACAAAGCATAAACTACCATCGAAGTAGATTCCCCAGAGTAAACTTTCCACTGCCTCCAAAAGAAGAAAAGACCAAAACCAAAACAAGCATTTTCTGCCGTGTCTACTGGCTTACTACATTGTCTTCACCATTTTCCTCTTCTCCGTTTTTCACTCCTTCAAAGATTTCAAAATCATTGAACCCTGCAAAACCATAACTGGAATTAATTTATTTTGCAACGAAGAAAATAAGATGAAGTTACAAAAGACTATCATTACCTGCACCTAAGTCTTCTACATCATCGGTTGATGGTCTTAGAAGCATTGTGTTCCCCACAGGTGGGTCCACAGTCATCCAATTTGAGCTCCCAAAGTCTTCTGAACATCCTTCCTTCACCATTACCCAATCTCCGACAATACCCATGTTCTCAAACGAAATGGGGTCCACTGCATCCTGTTCTCTGTCCTTCCGAACCCTGTAAAGGATCAATTAGTCCAAGGAAGGCCTTATCTCTTGGACTTTAAATACCTTTTGTGTTCTATGAAAAGTTCATATGTTCTCTACACTTACATTTGCCTTAATCGCGAGTTGTAGTGAACAAAAACAAGGTCACTAAGCCTCTGATGCTCAAGACAGTTTTTCGTATCATGCATTTTTTGAATAGTTGTCCGGTCTGTCTTGCAGCTGATCAAACTGCAAGTTTGACTGAGAATACGGATGGCCAAACGAGCCAAATTCGGGCACCCCCCTCCATATGTCGACCACCACTCATCTGAGAGAATCAAATTGTATAAGAATCTGACAAAAAAGTCACATAAAGGCAGAAGTACAGTTATGAAACAAAATCAGCTGGCGAAATATCCATGGAACACAGTCATGCATAAAGGGTTTGTGATAATCCCCGTCTTCCCTCTCCTCAAAAAGTAATTCGTGTAATAATTAATCTACGAGACTACGACTAACCACTGCATGCAACCTAGTTTCTAGAATAAAAAACAATGAAAGGAACGATGGTGTTGTATTAATCGGTGGGATCCACTTATTCCATTACAAGATGTTAAGTAGAACCAGCTTTTGTGCCAATTGTTTACTTGGCTGAAATGCAAGTATCAAGCTCTCTTGATTTGTGCCTGAAAACATAGAGGATGAACTTGGTAAAAGTAAAACTAACATCTCGTCTCTTAATTACCTGGACACTTACCCAATTCAGAACCTGGTAAATCTTAACCTGTAGAGTTTGTTCAAGAGTTGGGGACATATTTTGTCTGAAAATGATGTCTACAGAAGCCCTGTAGAGTTTGTTCAAGAGTTGATGTGGATGGAACAGATTATGCAAACTTGCTTTTGCTTACTCTATACCACATCTTGAAGGAGAGGGATGCTAGGGTTTTTCAGATAAAGGAGATGGTGTGGAGGCTATGGTTAAAAGGGTGGAGTCCAACATCCGGAATTGAAGAAGTTCCTGGAAGAATGTCAAGGTTTCCCACGTCAACAAAAAACTCTGTTTGCTATGGAACATCTTTTCATAAAATTTAGTAATTTCCTAAATTGGTTGTCTATTTTCCCGGTGTAGATGCTATCTTGATGGTAGCCTGTTCCAGAGGCAGGTGGGAGTAATACCCTTTCTTGGTAGGCTTGTTGGAGGGTGATTGTCCAGGCTAAGTCCTGTGTGGTGGTGTTTTTCACTAGGTGTCTTGTGTTTTGGGCATGTTTGTTCATGGGTATGCCCCTTTGTAGTGCCTTTTTTTTGGCTTTGTTATGCTTTGTTTGGATGGGTTTTTGAGAATTTTTGAGTTTGGTTTTTGAGGTAATGAGTGGAGAGAGAAATTAGGGTAATAATTGGACACATGGGTAATGAGTGGAGAGAGATAGAAAGAGAAATGAGAATAATAATTGAAGATAGGGGTAATGAGTGGAAATAGGGATAGTGAGTGTTTTTTGAGTTGATTTTTTTTTTTTTAAAATTAGCATCCAAACAAGGCATTAATAATTCTCGCAACCAGCATTACATACAAAAAATATTACGCAGTTATTAGGAAAAAACATCAAGTGCAAAAACAGAAGGCAAAACAAATGAAGTGCATGTCAACAAAGCATTTCTATCACCAAGGTGAGCAGGGAGACTAAATTTTTTTTTTACAGGCTTAGCTATTACTTTTTTCGTGTGTTGGAATCGAGTATCACATAAACGAACAAAGCATGGGTGGTGTCTTAAGGCTCCCCATAAGAAGTCGATATTCTTCAAAGTTGCAAGTTGTAGAGGAACTAGTAAAGCAAACAAACAGGACTCTTATAAAAACTCAAACCATTACATCTTGTAAACGACCTTACCAGGGGGTAAAGCGTCTCTGGCTCGAATTGCTATCTTCCTGCCAAAATCCCCGACAGCATTGTGGTAAGAAGTTGTCTCTTTCACTATTTTGTCCTGGATTTTTGGGTCGGAAACCAACTTTTCTATGCAATCATACACTGATGACCTAATTTGATGATGTATATCTCCTTCAATGCTATAAAAGAACTTGGGATTGAGGTAGAAACCTGCAGCAAGAAGAGGATGGTGCTGTAGTTTTCCCCATCGGTGATCTATAATATTCCAGTAAACCAAGTAATCTTTCTGATCTTTCTTGATTAATTCTTTTGCTCTATAAATCCCCGCATAAACATACCCCATCGCAGGCTTCTTCTCACTGCCAACTAACCTCAAAAGTCGCAGGAGTGGATCTGTTAAACGGAATATTAAGATGCAGGAGGACCAAAATGACTGACTACTAATGTGATCTAACATTGCAAATCCCTCTGACTTTTTTGAATAAGAGCATTCCATCCACTCCTCTGAAGTAACCATGGATTGCAAATTGTGTTTGATGTTAACCATTCGTTTTATTGTAGTAAAGTCTGTTGCGGCGCGAGTAGCTCCAATATCGACTAAATCAACACCAAAAGTATAGCTTCTCATCATATTCAAAACAACACTGTGGTTGTAAATAAATCTCGAAATAGATTTAGCTTGCTCTATAATCACATTTATCCACTCAAGCTTTTTAAAATCTTCAAGAATCAAATCGATGCAATGAGCAGCACAAGGAGTCCAAAAAACAGTAGGAAAATCATCGGTCAACCTCTTTGCAGCAATGACATATCTCTCTTCAATATTAGTAACCACTTGCAAAACATTTCTTATCCCAACTTCTTCCACCACTCCCTTAAGTAACTCATACAGAGAATCAGGGGAATCCAGGATGTCAGATATATCCACAGACCTCAAGAACGTCATTCCTTCAGGACAAAAAACCAAAAAGTTCACCAATGTTCTACCTTTCTCCAAGACCCATTCGTCGACCAAAACAGAACAGCCACTCTTTCCCCACGTCCCCATGCATTGGTCAATGTCATTTCTTACTTCTTGAAGTGCATTTTTCAACATAGAACTACGAAGATCATGATAAGTGGGAGCCACAACACCTGCGTCTCCTTGTGAAGCAATGGCATCAACCATTGCTTGGAAATACATCGATTTCACAGCATCTAAAGGTATGCCAACATCATAAAAAAACCGGCTTATTGCCATACTAGCGTGATTGTTAGTCCTTTTTGAACCGACTAGAGTATTATCATTAACTACAAGAGCGTTAGGAATTGAAGAACGCGAGGCTTTTCTAACTCTCCCTTTCTTCTTTCTACCTGCTCCTTTGTTGCTTGTACTCTCTCCTTCCTGATTTATTAACAAAGTAGAATCAAGTTCAACCGCTTCAGGAACTGCAATCAACTCGACTTCGGTGTTCAAACCACACTTATTGCCAAAAGGGTCTATCTCACTCCCCGACGGATCATTAAAACTCGTTATCTCGTCTGCGATTTTTTGTTTCTTCCTCTTCTTCGCCACAGCACAATTTAAGCTCTCTTGCATAAGGAGGCGAACATCGGGCTGCACTCTGAGGCAAGTAGAGGCATTACCCTTCTGTCCGGCCAGATGTTCTTTAATCCTATGAATCCCACCACCCTTGAAGATTTTGCCACAATACAAACACTTGAGCTGAACCCTATCCCCATTTTTAAACATTTGGCAATGTTTCCATGCCGGGTCGTGCTTTTGCGAAGTAAGTGGTACTGGTTCTAACCCAGAAGCCATTTTTCTACCTTTTAACAGATTTCTGCATTGGCAATGGAAATAAAATCAAATGGGCTACTTAAAAAATTGACCTTCACTGTAGGAAAGTAAAAGGCAAAATACAAGATGGTATATGACATCCAATGCATTACTTTACATGGAACAAAAACTCAAGACTAAATAAAGTGTTACCGGTTCCAACCCAGAAGCCATTTTTTTTACCTTCTAACAAATTTCTGCCAGTTCAATGGAAATAAAAGCAAATGGGCTACTTAAAAAACTGAACTTCAATTGTACGGTGGGAAAGTAATAAGCAAAATACAAGATGGGTATATGACATCCAATGCATTACTTTACATGGAATAATAAAAACTCAAAAGACCAATTAAATGGTGAAAGGAGGGAAGAGTTGAACTTACTTGTCCTTTGATGTTCTTTGAACGCTTTTAGAGAGAGAGGGAGAGACCGGGTTCTTTGATCGCTTTTATGTGGAACGTGAAACAATCGACGGTTAACCGGATGGACCGGCTAAGGGTACCCGAAGGTGGGGGGGGATACGGGCCTTGTGGGTTTTCTTTAATTGGTTAACCGGATGATACGGGCAAAACGCGGTCGAACTTCCCAAATGGGCCGGGTTAGCCGGAGATGGTTGTGACGGAACATAGACCGGCCGGTGACCGGCGATTTTGGACTCGAACCGGCAAGTTTGGTCGCGAACCGGCGATAGGTTTTCTGGCGCTGAGATAGAGAGGGAGGGGTTTGGGAGGAAGACGCTTTTGCGATAGTATTTGTATCTCAAATGGTATAATTGTAAATAACTAAATATTGTGTTTGTGTAGGAAATTTTAGGGTGTGTTTGGATGAGGAAAAAACTTGAAAAGAAGATAATTTTTTTAAGAAAGAAGTTTACTTTTCTTTTCAATTATTTGGATTTTAGAGTTGTATCAGCTTAGAAAAAAAAAAATTGGATTTTAGAGAAAGGGAAGAGAAAGTTAAAAAAAAAAGTTCAATTCCCGTTCCAATTCCTTCTTAAGTCTCGCTCTAGTTTTTATTTTCCTTCTTTTCCATTTCTTTACAAACATGAAATGAAGAGGTTCAGGATGATAATATTTCGGTCCTTTTCCCTTTTCTGATGACGTGGACACAATACCTGAAAGCAGAATCTGCCAATCAGGTAATATTTTTTAAAATTATTTTTGCCGATAAAAAAATACTTTATTCTGCTTTCACAATGACACTAATTAGACAGAACTTGAGAAACAAGAGGTCTGGTAATTTGATTTTAGTCCATCTCCCTTATTCGGCCAATTCGTTAACCAAGCTCCAATGACTCTTTACAGGCGTGTTAGTCCGTTTTCCCTTAGTTAAAAAGAGTTAAGTCACCGATTTTGTAACGACCCAATTGCAAGAGAGGAGGCTTTGAGTAGCTATTCAATACTAACTCCTTGAATTTGCATCATGACAAGTAGGTAGACTTTAAGATAGGTCCTGACCGGTGCCGTCGCTTGAAGGGATAACTCAGATATTGAGCGTGGTTGGTGTTGTAAGAAGCTTGAAGGGACAACACAGACATTGAGCGTGGTTGGTGTTGTAGGAAACATAAGCTATTTTGAAAAATTTAAAGTTGTAAGAAATGGAGTATAAGATACTTTTCAGTTCACAATTTGTTCGTTAAAGCCAAAGAACATTCCAACGCATCCCAGCAAGAAACTCTTCCTAACACATCTCAAAGTCATAAGTATATACACACAAAAAATGCAAAGGTGACTCATTGATCACGAGCAACCAACACCACCTGTTTCCCGATATTGGGACCATAGAAAAGATCGATAAGAGCCGTTGGTGCGTTCTCCAGGCCTTCTGCTATGTCTTCCACATATGTAATTTTCCCTTCTTGTATGAGGCGCAGGATCATGTCAAGATACTTTGGGTACATGGAATAGTAATCGAAAACCAGGAATCCTGCCATACGGATTCGTTTTGTGATGAGGCAGAACAGGTTGTGTGCACCTTCCTGTTTTTCAAGGTTGTACTGTGAGATCATCCCGCACACAGAAATACGACTATGGAGTCTCATGTTCAGAAGTACCATATCAAGCATCTTTCCTCCAACATTCTCGAAGTAGATATCGATGCCATCAGGTAAGCACCTGGCAAACAAATTAAACAGAGGCATAGAAATTGGATATCCCAGCGAAGAGCATATCTAATGCAAAACGGCAGAAAAGGCATTCTGATCTCAAATAAGAGCATAACTATCGGAATCCACTGAAGCATAAGAGTTTCAAGAAGAAATATCTTCTCACAAGCCAATGGATATTTTATTTCAACACTCAAAATTACTCATTTCGTTCATAGCAAAGCATTATATAGGATTCACACTTCACCTAGTCAGCAATTGCCTAGGTATTTGGGTGAGTGGAATTACCCTTATGTCCCTCATTCAAAAATGGATTATATAGGATTTGTTGGAACATCCCTCCAAACATAGGAAACATAAACTTAGATTTTCTAGACTAGAACTTAATGTAAATAAAGATAGTTGACTACTAACTAGGAAGACTTCTTGAGAATTTAAAAAGACATCTATAAACTTAATAATTAGACTCTTTGATCGACTCAATCTTTTTGAATGACTTCAACGACTTTGACCAGCATCAGTTTGGAACTTGAGGAAATAAATAGAAAAAAATATAAATTTTTTAGTAAATAAGTTTATTTTTCTTTTCAATTGTTTGGTTTTTAAAGAAAGAGAAGTGAGAGTTATAAAAAAAAAAAAGAAGTTCAATTAAATTTTTTTTT
The DNA here is from genome assembly GCF_030253575.1 of Rhododendron vialii. NCBI lineage: Eukaryota > Viridiplantae > Streptophyta > Magnoliopsida > Ericales > Ericaceae > Rhododendron > Rhododendron vialii. The sequence continues at coordinate 833,082 of NC_080565.1, read as the reverse complement.
CCAATTTCTTCTTTAACTCTCCCTCTAGTGTAATAATGGAAAAGACATTATACTGCGGCAGAGCATTGTTTCTTCTAACATCATTGTAATGCAACACATTTATAAGGTCCGATATCCGTAATTTTTTGCTATACTACTAGTATAATTTGAAGTTAACCAAAGCGCAATTTTAAGAGAGGCATAATATCTCTCTCTCTCTCTCTCTCTCTCTCTCTCTCTCAACTGCCTCCATGCCTTCCGATTAATCGATCTACTAGGTAGTGATTTTATTGAAACATCAAAAAGGTTGGCATATAGGCATTGGTCGATTATCTACACACTTCTACATTTTTATTATTGAGCCCAATTATTTTAACAAAATTAACAAACATGAATTAAAAGAGGTTTAGGGTGATACTATTTTCGGTCATTTTCCCTTTTCTGGTGATGTGGACACAATATCTTAAAGCAGAATCAAATACTCGTGTATTATTTTTTTTCAACTATTTTTGCGGATAAAAAAAATACCTGCTTTCACCTTGACACTAATCAGACAGAACTTGAGAAGCAAGAGGTTTAGTAATTTGATTTTAGTCTATCTCCCTTATTGGGCCAAATCGTTAACCAAGCTCCAATGACGTGACTCTTTATGGGTGCATGACTATGCTCGTCCGGTTCCCCTGACTTAAAAGGAGTCAACTCACCAATTTTGCAACAACTCAGTTGCAAGAGCGGAGACTCAGTAGCCGATCAATACTAAATCCTTGAATTTGTATTATGACAAGGAGGTACTTTGAGATCGGGCCCGACCGGTTCTGTCGCTTAAAGGGACAACACAGACACCGGACGTGGTTGGTATTGTAAGAAACATAAGCTATTTTGAAAAATTTAAAGTTGTAAGAAATTGAGTAAAATTTGTTTATTAAAGCAAAAGAACATTCCAACGCATCCCGGCAAGAAACTCTTTCTAATTAACACATCTCAAGTCAAAAGTATATATGCACAAAAAACGCAAGGCGACTCAATCATTCACGAGCAACCAACACCAACTGTTTCCCAATATTTCGACCAGAGAAAAGACCAATAAGAGCCGCTGGTGCATTCTGCAGGCCTTCTGCTATGTCTTCCACATATGTAATTTTCCCTTCTCGTATGAGGGGCAGGACCATGTCTCGATACTTTGCATACATGGGATAGTAATCAAAAACCAGGAATCCTTCCATTCGGACTCGTTTTGTGATGAGGCACAACAGGTTGTGTGCACCTTCCTGTTCTTCAAGGTTGTACTGTGAGATCATCCCGCACACAGGAATGCGACCGTGGAGTCTCATGTTCTGAAGTACCGCATCAAGCATCTTTCCTCCAACATTCTCAAAGTAGATATCGATGCCATCAGGTAAGCACCTGGCAAACAAATTAAACAGAGGCATAGAGAATGTTGGATATCCCAGCTAAGAGCATATCTAATGCAAACGGCAGAAAAGGCATCCTCATGTCAAATATTGGCACGCATGCAGCACACTACATTCCCTACAATGCAAAAATGTAGCAACATTGCTCCAATCCAAAAAAAGTTATTTCTTCAATTTTCTTCCTAAAGAGCCAAATATAAACTGCATTTTGGGGTCCTATTAAAAGATGAAGAGTGAAAACTACAATCAAATTTTAAAAGGTTGAAAGAAGAAATGGCAAACATGGCCCATTGTTTGGCCATCTTTTCAAAAAGTGGACAACTGCCATTTTCGCATTTGGCATGCGGTTTAGCCATTGCTCGGAGTTGCTCTAATAAGGCATGCAATGTAGTGGAAGTTTACAGCAGAAACAAAAGCCAACTAAGATATGTAATGTACTGAAAGTTTACTCGGAGTTGCTCAGTATAAGGTCAAGTAAATAAGGTGACCGTGGTATGCCAGCCAATTGTTAAAAAATTTATGAATTTTAAAGTAAAGTTTCAAAACTTAAATGCATGAGACAAGTGTACATGGGTTTTTCCTTGGATCCCTGAACTGCCGTTGGAAACCCATCCATTTCCTCTTCAATATGAATGGATTGCTAAATAAATATTTTACCTTGTGTATTAACTCCCCGACTGTTTGTGCTCTCAAAAAAACTCTATACATAGCCCTATGCTTTACATGTATTCACGGAGAAAGAAAAACAATCAGCTTTGGTTTCTTCTTTCTATACTTCTTATTCTTCTTTGCTCATAAAAAAAGGGGCTCTCATACGTAGTTCAATATTTTCTAATCAATTCAATATACTTTCGGCAACTCGGTTCGTGACTCATTCAAACCTCCTGTTGGTCATGAACATCCGATGAGGAATGCTTGTGAGCTCTTGGGTTTAATCTTGGGGCTAATACACTCCGGTTGTACCTTCACAAGGGGAGAAATATTAGCCTTAGCGCAGTGCCTAGCATGACTCCCATTCTTACAGGCAACATATTTCCTACTATCACCATTTTCGTACGCTCTTGATTTACATGTTGTATTTCGATATTTCCTGACTTCTAATGGTATAAATAATTAGTGTGCTAACTGCTAACATGGTGTTTTTGGAATGTAGTTCTAACATTACTTTCCTTGAATTAGGTTGATGAAATCAGAAGTCCTTCACCCAGTAATGTACTTAGGCTCTGAAACTCCATATTGCCATCATATCCTTCTGGAAAAGAAATGTGAAACACTCACCTTTTGAGTGCTTTATCCAAGTCGTGTTCTTCTTTATAGTTGAAAGCTTCATCAAACCCGAACCTGTCCTTCAGCAGATAAACCTTTGGTAGAAAAATGGTTGAAGAAAGAAACAGTCGGACAACAGAAAACCGATAAGAGAGTCAAGACCAGTATCTACTATTCGTACAATTTTGGAATATGATAAAATTCAGCAACTGAATGATTGTATTTGATAATCCGAAACACCGATTATGCACCAACAGTCACTCTAACACAAAGACGTACGCACAGAGAGAGAGAGAGAGAGAGAGAGAGAGAGAGAGAGAGAGAGAGAGAGAGAGAGAGAGAGAGAATATTCAGCAACTGAATGATTGTATTTGATAATCTGAAACACCGATTATGCACAAACAGTCACTCTCACACAAAGACGTACGCAGAGAGAGAGAGAGAGAGAGAGAGAGAGAGAGAGAGAGACAATGAATTATGCTCTAAAAAGATACTACTCAGCAAAGGAAACGAGTTCCTCTGGTTGACAAATACAAGGGAACATGTACGGAGCACCAGAAAATGTGATCGGGACACTTGAAATTTGTTACACAAATACTGGTAAAGTACTATCACAATGGTAAGGTATATGACATTTCCATTGAGCATTAAGTATAGACATGCGCTAGATGGTAATTTAGCATAAATAGCAGAATGGACATGTGAAAGGCACTCACCTTTTCTTTGGATCCAGCACTTCCAACCACATAACAGTTCTTTAACTTTGCAAACTGGCCAACAAGCTGACCAACAGCTCCAGATGCAGCAGAAACGAATACGTACTCTCCTTCCTTAGGAGAGCCTACCTCATAAAAACCAGCATAGGCTGTCAAACCAGGCATACCTGCAAAGTTCAAACTCAACGCAATGAGGATCCATCCAATTTAGCTGATAGTATAAAGATGTGGATAAGGAAAACCAGTGCAGGACATCTTATAGAGGGAAAACATAGTAACTAAGATCTTTAAAATTCCAAGCAACAAGTGATCTGTGCTGGGAGAAATAACTGATTGAAATATAACAAGATGCTTTCCTTGGTGGAATCTTTACCAATGAACTTGTTGGATCGTCCAAGAGACAATGCAATGCCATCGTAAGAGAGGAATGACAATGAACACGTCAGCTATTGAATACAGCTTATCCTAAATCACAGTACAAACTGATCACTACTCATGAGTTTTTCAGAAAGAGGTAGTGCACAGGGCTTTGAACAAGTGATGCTACTTCATCAACTTGTCTTGTTTTCTAAAACTGAAAACTGTAATTAGATGCCAGTAACTAACTAAATAACCTTATTCCTTCCAGCTATTCTTCCAAAGAAACTTCCTAGTTGGACCACCTAGTTTGGATAGATCGTACAATTCAAAAGTAGGGAGCAATAAATTTTCATCAATTGGGGATAAGAGAGGTAACAAAGGATAGATTAGTTTGTACATTTAGTCTAATTCGGAGGTGGTTCGAGCCGGTGTGCTTTCTTGGAGAAAGATTCCAAAATCCGCTGATAATGTTAATATTTGTAGGCTTGGGGTATTCCTTTGTATGTATCCAATCTTAGAGGCTGCCCTGTCTAGTTATTGGCTGCTAGAGCCTGTGGTGTACTCCTTGTACAGGGGTTTTCTGTAATGTTTTGTTTTTGTCTATCTTTGGTCTTGTTTGTAACTTCAACGCTATCCCCTTGATCTGATTGGTTTGGTTTCTTAAACAAAATCACTAAATTAAAAACAAAAAAAAAGAAAGCAAAAGGGAGAGTTGTCTGCAATTTTCTGCATCTATTTGATAACAGAGAGAGAGAGAGAGAGAGAGAGAGAGAGAGAGAGAGAGAGAGAGAGAGAGAGAGAGAGAGAGAGAGAGAGATTAGTGTCCAAATGGAAAATGTAATTAGCTGCATTATCTCTCACATAGTAGGAATACTTAGCCCGAGATATTCCCTTATTAGATCTCACTTACCAATATCATTGCCCTAGTTTAAATTAGCAAAGAAATAAATGAAAAACAAACAAAAATACACCACTATTTTCTTTTCAGCTCTATATTTTGCTACATCCACAAGCGGTGAGGCCATTCCACGACGAATAAATTGAATGCCTTCTTATTGGGATGAGAAAAAGAAGAAGATAATCTACCTATTGTACCTGAAGTAATTTGGAGGAAACAAATGGAATGAACTTACCAAGGATTCCAGTATAATACGAAAGAGGCACATCTGTGTGTTCAATTTTAAAGAGTGTCTCTGGTTCTGTAATGAGACTATACTCTTCCCATCCAGTCATTCCCCAAACTAAGTCACCCTTCTTGTAATTTGGATGTCCAGAATCAATAACTTTAGCCACTCCACGACCAGTTATAGGCTGCACAACAGCAACAAGATCAGTCACTGACGCAGACTTATTTGAGGTTGAGACAGGTTGTATATGGATTGAATTATGGAGTATGGTTTATGGTTTCATCATTAATATTGCATATTCATTTAGTTTCCATGTCTCCGTACGTATATTACAGATTTCGATATTGACGGATGGATTGATGAATGAATGTTTAATGCTTTTCATTTTACATGTCATTTTGGAGAGGGGGTGTAGAACATCTAAACAAAGATACGACTAATCTCTAGGCACCGATTAATGCCCGATTAATTGGCCTAGGCGCTAAGCGGTGCCCGGTTGCCCGACTAGCACTTAGGGACTTTTCAAACACTGCAAAAACGTGTTCCCTTTGTAATAGTTATAGATGATAGACGTATATACTATATTGGTCTTTTGTTTATTGAGTTTGAACGGAACTTGATTAAAAGATTAATATAAAAAGATTTTCTCAGTCTTTTTACAACATAGTATATACCTGACAATGATTCATAGGACGGAACCAATGTTATGGATTTTCATAAGAATCCTTCAAAAGGCCATACCTAATTTTTCTACTATTGATTTCCAATTTTTAAGAGTAGAAAGTCAAATGGAAATTGAATTGAAACTTCTTAATAGGCACATATACTCCTCTCCCCCACTTAGCCATTTATCTTCTCCTCCTAAACATCATACCTAGAACAAGCTGCGCAGTAATTTGTTCAAGCTTCGTACCAAACCTTAACCAGCTAGCTTCAAAAGATATCAAAGGACCGTTTGACGAGAACACGAGCTCAAACTCGAGCCCTTTGCTCTGTTTATCACTCCAAGTTGGAATTTCTGAATATACTACATAAATTTACGAAGGTGTGTGTCTGTAAAGAAGATAGAGATTGAATCATCAGTTGTAATTAAGTGACTGACCGAACCAGGTGTGAATGGGGCAATGTAGCTGCCTATGGAATTCCTCATGCGGATACGCATGTAAGGGTCGCAAGACAAGTAGAGGTTCTTCACCACAACCGTTTTCGAACCTTGTGCTACACTCAGTCGAATCTTACTGCTCCTCAACTCGAAATCTGACTCTTTTGGGAGACCATTCATCACGTAGTCCCTCAGGATTACCTGCTTGTTGCTCACCTCCGCCATATCAACACCCTCTCTCTCTCTCTCTCTCTCTCTCTAAATCCCTCTCTCTGTATCTAAATCAAAATTTCTCGTGGTGGAGAATGATGCCGATGTCAGCTAGTGTGTGTCTTTCGACCTCACTGTGGGTTAGAGCAATAATGACAAAAAGGCCGAAAAAATAGAGGAGTAAATTATCAAAATCACCCCGAGATTTTTTAAAATTATAAAATTTCCCCTCACATTACTTTCTTGTTGTAATTTAGCAAGTACATTATAAAACAAGTTTTTCATAACAAATTACTCTCTTGTTGTAATGTAGTACAGTAGCTAGTAAACCCCTAGCTACATAAAGGCATGCAATGTTTATGTACTGGAAGTTTACAGCAGAAACAAAGGCCAACTAATATACTGAAAGCTTACTCGGCCTTATTCAATAGTATAAGGTCAATTAAATAGGGTGATCGTGGCATGCCAGCCAATTACTTGTTAAAAGATTTATGAATTTTAAAGTGAAGTTTCAAAACTTAAATGCATTAGACAAGTGTACATGCATGGGTTTTCCCTTGGATCCCTGAACTGCCGTTGGAAACCTTTCTATTTCCTCTTCTCAAAATGAATGCATTGGATCCAAAATATATTGATTGCTAAATAAATATTTTACCTTATGTATTAACTATTAACTCCCCAATTGTTTGTGCTCTCAAAAAACTTGCTTTTGCTTACTCAGTTACTCTATACCATATCTTGAAGGAGAGGGATGCTTGGGTTTTTCAGATAAGGGAGATGGTGTGGAGGCTATGGTTAAAACGGTGGAGTCCGACATCCGGAATTGAAGAAGTTCCTGGAAGAATGTGAAGGTTTCCCTTGTCAACAAAAAACTCTGTTTGCTATGGAACATCTTTTCATAAAATTTTGTAACTTCCTAAATTGGTAGTCTATTTTCCCGGTGTAGATGCTATCTTGGTGGTAGTCTGTTCCAGAGGCAGGTGGGAGTAATACCCTCTCTCGGTAGGTTTGTTGGAGGGTGATTGTCCAGGCTAAGTTCTCTATGGTGGTGTTTTTCACTAGGTGTCTTTGTGTTTTGGGCGTGTTTGTTCATGGGTATGCCCTTTTGTTGTGCCTTTTTTTTCTTTTGGCTTTGTTATGCTTTGTTTGGATGTGTTTTTGAGAATTTTTAAGTTTGATTTTTGAGGTAATGAGTGGAGAGAGAAATTAGGATAATAGTTGGAAATAGGAGTTATGAGTAGAGAGAGAAATGAGTATAATGATTGAAGATAAAGATAATGAGTAGAGAGTAATGATTGAAAGTAAGGGTAGTGAGTGTTTTTTGAGTTGATTTTTTTTTTCTTTCAAATTAACATCCAAACAAGGCATTAATAATTCTCGCAACCAGCATTATATAAAAAAATATATATTACGACAGTTATTAGGAAAAAACATTAAGTGCAAAAACAGAAGGCAAAACAAATGAAGTGCATGTCAACAAAGCATTTCTATCACCAAGGTGAGCAAGGTGATAATATTTCGGTCCTTTTTCCTTTTCTGGTAACGTGGACACAATACCAACTACCTGATTTTGCTTTCACCATGACACTAATTAGACAGAATTTGAGAAGCAAGAGGTCTGGTAATTTGATTTTAGTCTATCTCCCTTATTGGGCAGATTCGTAAACCAAGCTCCAATGACATGATTCTTTACAGGCGCATGACTGTGCTCATCGTGTGCCCCTGGCTTAAAAGGAGTTAAGTCACCAATTTTGTAACAACCCAGTTGAAAGAGCAGAGACTCAATAGCTGATTAGTATTAACTCCTTGAATTTGCATCATGACAAGTAGGTAGACTTTGAGATAGCCACCCATCGGTGCCGTCGCTTGAAGGGACAACGCAAACACCAAGCGTGGTTGGTATTGTAAGAAACATAAGCAATTTTGAAAAAGGTGTTCATTAAATAGAGTATACGATACTTTTCAGTTCACAATTTGTTCATTGAAGCCAAAGAACATTCCAACCCATCCCAGCAAGAAACTCTTCCCATCACATCTCAAGTCAAACGTATATACACCCAAAAAAACGCAAGGCGACTCATTCACGAGCAACCAACACCACTTGTTTCCCAATATTGCGACCAGAGAAAAGACCAATAAGAGCCGCTGGAGCATTCTCTAGGCCTTCTGCTATGTCTTCCACATATGTAATTTTCCCTTCTCGTATGAGGGGCAAGACCATGTCAAGATACTTTGGGTACATAGGATAGTAATCGAAAACCGTGAATCCTTCCATTCGGATTCGTTTTGTAATGAGACAGAACAGGTTGTGTGCACCTTCCTGTTCTTCAAGATTGTACTGTGAGATCATCCCGCACACAGGAATGCGACCGTGGAGTCTCATGTTCAGAAGTACCGCATCAAGCATCTTTCCTCCAACATTCTCGAAGTAGATATCGATGCCATCAGGAAAGTACCTGGCAAACAAATTAAACAGAGGCATAAAGAATGTTGGATATCCCAGCTAAGAGCATATCTAATGCAAAATGGCAGAAAAGGCATCCTGATGTCAATTATTGGCACGCAGCACGCTACATTCCCTACAATGCAAAAATGTAGCAACCTTGCTCTAATCCAAAGAAAGTTATTTCTTTGATTTTCTTCCTAAAGAGCCAAATACAAACTGCATTTTGGGGTCCTGATAAAGAGAGAAAACTACGAATAAATTTTAAAAGGTTGAAGAAGAAATGGCAAACATGACCCATTGTTTGGCCATCGTTACAAAAAGTGGACAATTGCCATTTTCGCATTTGGCACGAGGTTTAGCCATTGCTCGGAGTTGCTCTAATAAGGCATGCAATGTACTAGAAGTTTACAGCAGAAACAAAAAAGCCAACTAAGGTATGTAATGTACTGAAACTTTACTCGGCCTTATTCAATATAAGGTCAAGTAAATAGGGTGACTGTGGTATGCCAGCCAATTACTTGTCAAAAAATTTATGAATTTTAAAGTGAAGTTACAAAACTTAAATGCATTAGACAAGTCAATGTTCTAAAAGTCGCTAGGCGTTAGTTGGGCAGTCGGCCACCTTCGAGCGATTAATCGGTGCATATTTATTAGTAATCGGCAATTAATCGTTAGTCGGACCTAATCGGATAGGCCTTGCCAGCGATTAATAGGCTATTAATCGCCAATTAATTCCTTGCTTTAGAACACTAAGACAAGTGTACATGGGTTTTTCCTTGGATCCCTGAACTGCCGTTGGAAACCCATGCCCTATGCTTTACAGGTATTCACAGAGAAAGAATAAACAATCAGCTTTGGCTTCTTCTTCTATACTTCTTATTCTTTGCTTACAAAAAAAGGGCACTCATACATAGCTCAATATTTTCTAATCATATCAATATACTTTTTGACAACTCAGTTCGTGACTCATTCAAACCTCCTAGTGGTTGTGAACATCGGATGAGGAATGCTTGTGAGCTCTTGGGTTTAATCTTGGGGCTAACACACTCCGGTTGTACCTTTACGAGAGGAGGAATATTAGCCTTAACACAGTGCCTAGCATGACTTTCATTCTCACAGGCAAAATGTTTCCTACTTTCACTATTTTCCTACGCTCTTGATTTACTTGGTGTATTTCGATATTTTATGACTTCTAACAGTCTAAATAATTAGTGTGCTAACATGGTGTTTTTGGAATATAGTTCTAACATTACTTTCCTTGAATTAGGTTGATCAAATCAGCAGTCCTTCTACCCATTAATGTACTTAGGCTCTGAAACTCCATATTGCTATCGTGTCTTTCTGGAAAAGAAATATGAAACACTCACCTTTTGAGTGCTTTATCCAAGTCAGGTTCGTCTTTATAGTTGAAAGCTTCATCAAACCCGAATTTGTCCTTCAGCAGATCAACCTTTGGTCGGAAAAATGGTTGAAGAAAGAAACAATAGGACAACAGAAACCAATAAGAGTCATGACCAGTATCTACTATTCGTACAATTTGGAATATGATAAAATTCAGAAACAGAATGATGGTATTTGATAATACGAAACATCGATTATGCACCAACGGTCACTCTCACACACAGACGTACGCAGAGAGAGAGAGAGAGAGAGAGAGAGAGAGAGAGAGAGAGAGAGAGAGAGAGAGAGAGAGAGAGAGAGAGAGAGAATTATGCTCATTGCTCTGAAAAGATACTACTCAGCAAGGAAACAAGTTCCTCTGCTTGACGAATACAAGGGAACATATTCGGAGTACCAGAAATTGTGATCGGGACACTTGAAATGTGTAACTCAAATACTGGTAAAGTACTATCAAACAATGGTAAGGTATATGACATTTCCATTCAGCGATAAATATAGACATGCGCTAAATGGTAATTTAGCATAAATAGCAGAATGGACAAGTGAAAGGCAATAACCTTTTCTTTGGATCCAGCACTTCCAACAACATAACAATTCTTTAGCTTTGCAAACTGGCCAACAAGCTGACCAACCGCTCCAGATGCAGCTGAAACGAATACGTACTCTCCTTCCTTAGGAGAGCCTACCTCATAAAAACCACCATAGGCTGTCATACCAGGCATACCTACAAAGTTCAAACTCAACGCAATGAGGATCCATCCAATGTAGCTGAAAGTATAAGATCACAGTACAAACTGATCACGACTCACAAGTTCCCTTACAACTGTTTTCAGAAAGAGGTGGTGCACAGGGCTTTGAACAAGGGATGCTACTTCATCAACTTGTCTTGTTTTCTAAAACTGAAAACCATAATTACAAGCCAGTAACTAAATATATAGGTATTCCTTTGTATGTATCCAGTCTTGGGGGCAGTCCTGTCTAGTTTTTGGCTGCTAGATGCTGTGGTGTACCCCTTGTATAGGGGTTTTCTGAAATGTTTTGTTTTTTGTCTATCTTTGGTCTTGTTTGTAACTTCAAGGCTATCACCTTGATCTGATTGGTTTGGTTTCTCAATGAAAGTCACTAAATTCCAAGAAAAAAAAAAGAAAAGAAAGCAGAAGGGAGAGTTGTCTACAATTTTCTGCATCTATTTAATAACAGAGAGAGAGAGAGAGAGAGAGAGAGAGAGAGAGAGAGAGATTAGTGTCCAAATGGAAAATGTAGTTAGCTGCATTAGTTTCATGTAGTAGGACTGTAGGAATACTTAGCCCGAGATATCCACTTATTAGATCTCACTAATATCATTGGCCTACTTGAAGTTAGCAAATAACTAAATGTAAAACAAAAAAAAACTACTATTTTCTTTTCAGCTCTATATCCTGCTACATCCATAAGCGGTGAGGTTCCACGACAAATAAATTGAATGCCTTCTTATTGGGATGAGAAAAAGAAGAAGATAATCCACCTATTGTACCTGAAGTAATTTGGAGGAAACAAATGGAATGAACTTACCAAGGATTCCAGTATAATAAGAAAGAGGCACATCTTTGTGTTCAATTTTAAAGAGTGTCTCTGGTTCTGTAATGAGACTATAGTCTTCCCATCCAGTCATTCCCCAAACTAAGTCACCTATCTTGACATTTGGATGTCTAGAATCAATCACTCTAGCCACTCCATAACCAGTTATAGGCTGCACAACATCAACATGATCGGTCACTGATGCAGATTTAAGAACTTTCGGGAAGTGGAAAGAAGTTCCTACATTTTGTAGCTATAATGCAATACTAGCCATTGAGTTGACTCAAGAATATTTAAAAAATGATACAACTAATCTCTAGGCATCGATTAATCCCCAACTAATTGGACTAGGCGCTAGGCGGAGCCTGGTTGCCCAACTAGCACTTGGGGACTTTTCGAACACTGCAAAAAGGTGTTCCCTTTGTCATAGTAATAGATGATAGATGTATATACTATATTTGTTTTTTGTTTATTAAGTTTGAAAGGAAGTTGATTAAAAGATTAATATAAAAGATTTTCTCTGTTTTTTTACAACATATATACCAAACAATGATTCATCGGACGGTTTGATGTGTTTGTTTGGGCTTTACTAGTTGGGCTTGTCCCATGTAATTTGATTTGGGCTTTTAGGCCTCTTGGGTGTTTGGGCTGCGTCCCACTTATTTTAACTGTTTTATCCGAGCTCTTAGGCCTTTAGGTGTTGGAACTTTGTTCCCTTTGGGTGTTGCCTTGGTTGGGATCTTGCCAATCAGGGGATTGGGTCTTGGATTGGACTTTTCGTTCTCTCCTTGTCCTATTTATTAATCTTTGTATCTCCTTCAAGGGTTAATAAAATCTTTTTTTTGCCGTTCAAAAAAAAAAACCATTACGGATGCAAGGATTTTCATAAGAATCCTTCAAAAGGTCATACATAATTTTTCTAATATTGATTTCCAATTTTTTAACAGTAGAAAGTCACATGGAAATTGTATTGAAACTTCTTATAGGCACATATACTCCTCTCCCCCACTTAGCCATTTATCTTCTCCTCCTAAATTAACTAACCCCTGTTTGTTTGCCCTATCTTTTTCCAGCGATAAGAGAATACAAGTATAAGAATTAAATGAAAACAACTCTACAATCACTATAAGCCCAACCCAACTAGTAGCCCCAATAGGGGGAGAAACAATCCCAGACAATTTCCAACTATTAGGCCCATTAGGGGGAGAAATAATCCCAACAAATACAAAAGGAAGAACAACACATGCAGGTAAAGATATTTGAATTCCTAACCTCATAGCGAAACCGCAAAAGTCCTAGTCAACTAAGCTAGCCCCAGTTTGATACTCCAATATTGTTTTCCCAAACAATTATATACCCCCATTATATTTGACCAAACAATTGTAAAATATTTTCCCTAACAATTGACTACCACTCATCCACATCCAATATTGTTCTCTCCTCCTAAATCCTTTAGATTTTGCCATCCCTACATCAAAGGACCACAACAAACAAATAGTCATTTGATTATCTTAATATCCTAAGAAGTTTACTAAGATAATCACAACATTGTAAGAGTTATCACGAAAGAAAAAAATACATTGGAAGAGTTTGCAACATCAACCTATGCATGTATTTTAATACTCCTTTATAACCTCTCCCCCACTTTATTTGACTAAACAATTATATTGACCCCACGACATTTGCCCAAGCAATTAAAACTAGTGATGGTACAAAAGGGGCATAACTGGGCAACCCCACCACAAAATTTTGAAAACTCCTCGCAGTATCCTAATAAGTTTACCACGATACTCACAATAATCTAAGGGTTTGCAGTCCATCAAGGTTGGAACTAGGGCTGACAAACGAAACTGAACGAGCCGATCGAAACGGTTGATTGTTGAAACTTGATTTGAAAACTTAACGAACTTTAAAAAGATGTTCAAGTTCAACCTTCGTTCCAAACCTTAACCAGCTTCAAACTTCAAAAGATATCAAACGACCGTTTAATGAGCGAACACGAGCTCGAACTCGAGCGCTTTGCTTTGTTTATCAGTCCAAGTTGGAATTTCTATATATATTATACAGCGGAGCGATTTCTGTTAAAAATTGTCTAGGCATATAAACGCGAACAACCTCTACAACTGTTAAATCACACTCTCTGGTAACTTTGTAGCCATCGAATCATTTCTTTTTTTTATTATTATAATATATAGAAGGTGTGTATATAGATAGATACAGATTGAATCATGAGTTGGAAGTGACTGACCGAACCAGGAGTTAATGAGGCACTATTGCTGCCTATCGAATTCCTCATGCGGTTACGCATGTAGGGATCGCAAGACAAGTAGAGATTCTTCACCACAACCGATTTCGAACCTTGTGCTGCGTTCAGTCGAATCTTACTGGTCCTCACCTCGAAATCTGACTCTTTGGGGAAACCACTCACGTAGTCCCTCAGAATCACTTGCTTGTTGCTCACCTCCTCTACTCTCTCCGCCATATCAATACCCTCTGTGTGTGTGTGTGTCAAAATGTGAAGAATGAGGGAGGCGATGAAGGTCAACTAGTTTGTGTCTTTTGTAGTATAATTAACTGGAAAATAAATAAAGTAAGATTGTAATCAAGTTAAGAGACGTGAGTTTAATTTTGTTCATCCTCTTTTGCTGCTTCGTAGTACTTTTTTTTTTATTAATTGAAATAATGTGAATTTCATTACATAGTCATATTTATTAAAAAATGTATTGTAACAGTGAATTTTATACCATTTCAACTAATAAAAATAAGAATAATGTTCACTTTCTTTTAAAAATGATGAACAAAATTGTGCAAATTGTGCTCATAATAAGTGGTGCTAAAATAATGAGGAAAAAAAGGGCGTAAATTATCAAAATCACCCGAGAATTTTTCAAATTACAAATTTCCCCTCACATTAGGTAAATTACAAAATATACCCTGTCCGATAACAAATTACTCCCTTATCGTGATGGTTGTCATGGAACCTAGTCCAGCTGGTGACGGGCAGTTTTGGTCTCGAATCGGCGAGTTTGGTCTCGAACTGGTGATAGGTTTTCAGGTGCTTAGAGAGAGAGGAAGATGCTTTTGCATAGTAGCACTTGTATCTCAAATAGTATTATATTTTCGGTAGTAATTTGTAGAAAAAAGATAGACATTTTTAGCATATTGTTCACACAAATCAAAAAGTTTTGACATTTTACCAAGTTGTTTTCGGTAACTAACAATTTGTCAACAAATTTTTTTTTTCATGACTGTAACTCTACTCACAAACACATCTATAACTTATTCACTACCAGAAATAACTTGATAACAAATTACTCACAACCGGAACACCTAACAATTTGGATTGCAACATATTCTTTCTCAAAATTTATTCACTACCGAAAACGCTCCTAGAAACTTTTAGGTTGTGTTTGGAACTTGAGGAAAGAAATGGAAAAGAAGAGAAATTATTTAATACATAAGTTTATTTTTTCTTTTCAATTGTTTGGTTTTTAAAGAAAGAGAAGTGAAAAGTTTAAAAAAAAAAAGTTCAATTTTTTTTTTTTCCAATTTCTTCTTTAACTCTCCCTCTAGTTTTCCTCTTCATTATTTTCCCTTCTTTTCCATTTCTTTGCTCAAGCTCCAAAATGCAAACGTCACCGGTTAATCTAAAACACCAATTTCTTGCAGTGATGCAAAATCAACGGATTTTTTTTTTTAAATACAAAAGCAATTGGAGCCTTTTGTTTTTTTTTGATCCTCATTGGTGCCTTCCACTTTTAATCCAGGTATTAACACACACTCTTCAAAAGAATTCTGTGTGTGTGTGTGTGTGTGTCAGCCTTTAAATGGGATGAAGCATTGTCCAAAGCCAAAGGCAAAAAATACTCCACTATCTTGACGAACGGGTTGTTCATACCAAACACGAGTGCGCCAATGAATTTCGTATGCTACATGACCAGACCCATTCAGAAGTTATCCTCGCCAAAGACATTACACTGCGCAGAGTATTGTTAATTTGTTCTAACATCGATTCTATTCTAATATATAAAGGGAGAGTACCATTTGGTGTCTCCTCCTTTTGTCATGTATTTTTCTTTCCTAAAATACCCTCTAAATAAAAAAAAACAAAACACAAAAAAAAAACTCCCCAAAACAGTTACCACTGCAACAAACGGATTTAAAATGAAACACTCAACACTCGCAGAATTTAAAAAAAAAAAAAAAACCACCCACGTCCCACGTTTACAAAGAAACACTCACAAAATTTTTTTGAAAAAAAACTCACCCACGTCTCACGTTCACACTTCACTTACTAAATTTTACGGAGTAAAAAAAACTCACCCACATTCACAACCACTATCTAAGCCACCATTCTCCCCTTTTATCTCTCGCAAGGCAATTCCTATCCACTTTTTCTATTCTTCTACTCTTGAGCTCTCACAAATCTACCAAAAGAGGAATGTTTGCATGCAATTGCTGAAAACGTAAGTCCACCACCCTTGCTTCGATATGTATGTATCTTTACTTTTCTCCACATTCTCAGTCCTAATTAATGGTATCTTAACTTTTTTTGTTTTTAGATTTTGAAAGTAAGAGGTTACGTCTGCCTACCACACCGAATTAGTTAATTGCTTTCTTTGCTACAATGTTTGGGTTCTATTCTCATCAACCACTCAAAGGTTAAAACATTTCATGCATTCATGTACTCTGCACACTAGTTGGGGGGGGGGGGGGGGG
Organism: Rhododendron vialii; assembly: GCF_030253575.1. Lineage (NCBI taxonomy): Eukaryota > Viridiplantae > Streptophyta > Magnoliopsida > Ericales > Ericaceae > Rhododendron > Rhododendron vialii. The sequence continues at coordinate 816,787 of NC_080565.1, read as the reverse complement.
GGGGAACATAGGAGAAGGTCTGCTTCTTTTGGGGGAGCAGATAGCGTGGACTGTTGAGGATTGAAACATAAGGAACTGGCTAAGAGCTTGTACATCAGATTCGGCAAAACCCACATTGTAGCCATTGTGGGTGAGTTTTTCTTCTCCCACTTTTTCCTTCCAAAAACTTTTGGACAAAGATCCTTATGCCACTGCCACATTAGTCTTTAGGGAAACTACATGGAAAAAAAAATGCTTGTATTGCATTACTCTTTTGCTTTGTCAAATTCTCAATTTGCCAACTAATATTGAACACACAACAGGGTAGAGAAGAAGAAGCCAAGACCATTCTAAGGAAAATATACCCAGCAGAGGACGTGGAAGCCGAGATCCAAGCCCTAAAGGAATTAGTCGAAACAGAAATTCAAGAAAAGGGTTCTTCTGAAAAGATAAGCTTTGTGAAACTTTTGAAATCGAAAACAGTAAGAAGAGGACTAATAGCCGGAGTAGGACTCCAAGTATTCCAGCAGTTTGTGGGCATAAACACGGTCATGTACTATAGCCCCACCATAGTTCAGCTAGCCGGTTTTGCATCTAACCAAACAGCTCTCCTCCTCTCTCTTGTCACCGCAGGGCTCAATGCCTTGGGCTCCATTGTGAGCATATATTTTATTGATAGGACGGGAAGGAAGAAGCTTCTGGTTTTCAGCTAGTGTGGTGTTATTATTTCGCTTGGTGTTTTGTCGGCAGTATTTCATGAGACTACAACTCACTCACCGGCTGTTAGTGTAGCTGAGACAGCTAGTTTTGGAGGGCATATGTGTCCAGATTACAGTTCTGCTGGAAGTTCTGGTGGAAACTGGGACTGTATGAAGTGCTTGAAGGCCTCTTCTCCTGATTGTGGGTTCTGTGCTTCATCAACTAATAAGGTAAATACATTGCGATTCATCAACTAGTAAGGATAGCTAACCAAGGCCTCGTTACCCACTATGTCATATGGACACGGGTAGGGATATCTAGTTCGGGTCAGCTTCACATACACGCAAACTTGACAAAAGATACGGAAGTTCATAACCTAGTTTTTTTTTAAGGGTAAAATGGTGGTCAACTTGAATATAGCATAGTTTTATCCATAATCCTGTTGCAAACTCAAATGATAAAATCTTAAGCTGTCTAATGTCTGACATGGATGCTTGATACATTCTGTATAACAGGTAAGTTCTATGTCCATCTCTACTGTTCATATGTCTTGAATCCCCAATAAGTTGCATCATTCCCCCAGAGAATGCAACTGATCGAAATTGATAACATTGATCTAGGCCATTAGCCAAATATGCATTTCCTGGTGATTTCTTGTTTAAAACTCTATTACACCCATAACGTGGTCTGATATCATTGCAGCTGTTTCCCGGAGCCTGTCTGATCTCAAATGACACCGTGAAGGACATATGTCATGATGACCACAAGCTGTGGTACACAAGGGGGTGTCCAAGCAAGTATGGGTGGCTAGCTCTGATTGGCTTAGCCCTCTACATCATATTCTTCTCTCCCTAAATGGGCACAGTGCCATGGATTGTCAACTCTGAGATATACCCACTAAGGTTCAGAGGGGTCTGTGGGGGGATAGCTGCCACAGCAAACTGGATTTCTAACGTCATCGTCGCACAGTCGTTTCTCTCGCTGACACAAGCGATTGGGACTTCGTGGACGTTCCTCATGTTCGGAGTCATATCTGTTGTGGCGTTGTTTTTTGTGCTGATTTTTGTGCCGGAGACCAAGGGGCTTCCAATCGAGGAGATTGAGAAGATGTTGGAGATGAGAGGGTTGCATTTGAAGTTTTGGAAGGAGAGGGGTGATTCAGAACTCAAGAAGAATCAAAATGTGTGAGAAAAGAAGAGTGGGGGGGAAGGGTAATTGCCTAGCTAGCTAGATTGCTACGTATTAGTTTGTCTTAAGAATGCTGATATAAAGTCTCAGGACTCAGGTTCAATGTGTGGGGATATACTTGTAAATTCTCATATGTATCCCATTGGCATTGCTTGAACGTAAACTAATCAACATATATATAGTTATTTACATGATTTCAGTTCTGCTGTCTTTAATTGATTGTAAGGAAACTGTGATCTTGGTTTTGTCGTCAGGGAAAACTAGGAAAAAATCAAGAAAATCAATTAAGACCTTTTCAAACTCAATCGGTTTTTGTTTTTTTGGATATTGGAGTAGTAATAGGTTTATTAGAGCATCTTCAACCCTTACCCATTTTTTAACGAGTACTGCTATCAGTACCGATAGCTTTGCAGGGAAAACATACCGACCGGCCGCACAGGGCCATCTCTGGCTACCGGACGACCGATTCGAGCAGTCCAAAAATTTTAAAAAAAAAACCCGAGGAGGCCTCGCGGGAATCAACAACATCCGATGTGTGTAGTGTGCTTGATCTAGACACTATACATATGGTGTTTAGATCAAGCACCCTACATACATCGGATGCCGTTGATTCTCGCCTAGGCCCCCTCGGGTTTTTTTTTATAAATTTTTGGACGGCTCGGATCGACCGTCTAGTGGCTGGAGACTGCCGGACGGTATGTTTTCCCTACAAAGCTATTGGTACCTATATCATTTTCATTTTTTTACCTAGAATTCGAGTAAAATTCCTCAAAATCCACCCCACTCCCTTATTTAAACATATACCAAATTAACTTGCACTCAAATTTTTACTCCAATATTCAAGTATAACTCAAATTTTGCAAGGCTATTTTTCCCTCCAAATTAAATTTATAACAATGCTATTAATGAAATTTTTACTCAAATTTGCGCTAAGATATGAGTTTGTCAATTAAATATTTTTTTTCATACCCAGTGTAGCTTTTACTCACATCAACTACAACTTAAAAAAACGTGATGGTGTTTCCCACACTTTTCCTTCCAAAAATACCCCTTCAAAAATACTAGGAATAAACGACCCACCCCAAATTAAAAAAAGAGCTTTCCCTTCTCATTATCTTTCGTTGTGCACCGTTTCCGTTGTGCTGCTTAACGAAGCAACGCACCACTCCCCCGCCTCCAAACTGAAGCAGTGAAAACGTCTCTCACACAACGCCGCCAGAATCGATTCTATTGACGATCCCCTTGCGACGATCGATCGAAATTTCTTCGTCCACCATTGCCCATCTTCCATAATCTCTTCCTGCCGCATCTTCTGCCTTTTCACACGGTAGGCAATCTCTAAGATGTCAATATAATGCTGTTTTGTATCCTGAGGGATTTTGTCACAACAAATATTTACTGCACTTAAGTTGTTTGATGAATTGCTTCCATCGGAATCAGCGAATCCAACTCTCTTAGATATGACAGTACTCCTCCCACTTTCCGTGATTTTCAATCAGCCACAAAGCTTATTTATTAATGTTCAGAAACTTAATCGACTCATGATCAATGTTGGAACAATACTTTTTTTTTTTGGAGTTTTTGGAAGTTGGAGCACAATAATTAAGGTTTTTCTATTTTGATCCCACAAAAATTTCTATATTGCCCCAACTTGTTTTAAATGCATAGAAATTTCATACGTTCTCCTCTTTTCTAAAGTTGATAGTGCTAGAAATGGGAGTATCATGCATTATTTTAGAAACATAACAAGTCTTTTGAGGCCAATTATGAGGCAAAAATGAATTCTTTGTACATATCGATCTTATAATTAACCTCTTAATTTATTAAGCTTTGTGCTCAGATATAAAATCTTGCCTCTGATTCACCAGCTAAAAATGGAAACCAAGGCCATCTTTACGCACTTGGCTAATCTCTTGCAGTTCTGTATAGACAAGAAAGCCAACCTTTCAGGCAAAATCCTCCACGGCTACATGATCCGTAACGGCCTCTCAGCCGACACCTTCCTATCCAACCGCCTCATTGAGTTCTATTCCAAATGCGGTGATACACCTACCGCACGCCATCTATTCGATAAAATGCCGATGAGAAACATTTATTCTTGGCACGCAATGTTAGACGGGTATTGTAAAGCCAGCAAGTTGAAAGACGCGCGTGAAGTATTTGCAGCAATGCCCGAAAGAAACACGGTGTCGTGGAACACTTTGATTAGCGCCTTAGCTCGAAGTGGGTTAGAGCAAGAAGCAATGGATGTTTATCACATGATGAATCTTGAAGGTTTTATGCCTACCCATTTCACATTGGCTAGTGTTTTCAGTGCTTGTGGTGCATTGGTGGATGTGGATTGTGGTATGGAGTGCCATGGGGTTGCTATCAAGATTGGTCTTGATAAAAATGTGTTTGTGGCTAATGCTTTATTGTGCATGTATGCAAAGTGTAGGTGCATTGAGGATTCAATTCGGGCATTTGGCGACTTACCCATACCTAACGAGGTTTCTTTCACAGCAATGATGGGAATTTTAGCAGATAGTGACCGGGTTGAGGAGGCTTTTAGTATGTTTAGAACAATGCATAGAACAGGAATTTGTATCGATTCCGTTTCACTGTCTAGTGTTATGGGTGTTTGTGCCAGAGACAGAAGAGGACAATTTGGTATCACTAGTGAGGCTTATGGTTTTTCAAGTAATATGCATGGGCACCAAATACACGGCCTCAGTGTTAAGCTTGGTTTTGAGAGAGATCTTCACTTAATTAATTCATTGCTTGATATGTATGCAAAGAAAGGAGACATGACGAGTGCTGAGACTATTTTCAATAATTTACCCGAAGTTAGTGTTGTTTCTTGGAACATAATGATTGGTGGGTACGGGCAGAATCATGACACTGAGAAGGCCATGGATTATATGCATGGGATGCTGCATCAGGGTTTTGAACCTGATGAGGTCACTCACATCAATATGCTTGCAGCATGCGTCAAGTCTGGAGATATTGAAATTGGGCGTCGAATATTTGATAGGATCGTATGCCCAAGCTTGAGTTCATGGAATGCCATACTCTCAGGGTATTCACAGAACGATAACCATAAAGAGGCAATAAAACTTTTTAGAGAGATGCAGTTTCGAGGGGTCCAGCCTGATCGTACTACTTTGGCTATTATGACAAGCTCGTGTGCTGGAATAGGACTTCTGGAGGGTGGAAAACAGGTCCATGCTTACTCACTAAGGGCTTTGTTTCATACTGATATATATCTTGCCAGCGGACTTATTGGCATTTATTCAAAATGCCATAAAATAGAGACAGCAAAATGTATTTTCAATAACATGCTGGAATTGGATAGTGCCTGTTGGAATTCTATGATAGCAGGTTTGTCACTGAATTCACTAGACAAGGAAGCTTTCTCTTTATTTAAGAAAATGTTAGGAAAGGGGCTGTTGTCCACCCAATTCTCTTATGCTATCATCTTGAGTTGTTGTGCAAATCTATCATCTTTGTCTCACGGGAGGCAAATTCATGCCCGGATAGCAAAAGATGGATATATGACTGATGTATATGTGGGGAGTGCTCTAATTAATATGTATTGTAAATGTGGTGATGTAGATGGGGCTAGGGAATATTTTGATGAGATGCCCTTGAAAAATATTGTTACTTGGAATGAGATGATCCATGGATATGCACAAAATGGATGTGGTGAAGAGGCTGTTAGTGTATATAAAGACATGATTGTATCAGGTGAGGAACCTGATGGAATTACATTTGTTGCTGTTCTAACTGCGTGTAGCCATTCAGGACTAGTTGATACGGGGATCGAAATATTCAATTCGATGAAGCTTGAACATGGTGTGGACCTACTTTTGGATCACTGCACATGCATCATAGATGCTCTGGGACGTGCTGGTCGATTCCATGAAGCAGAAGTATTAATAGATAGAATGCCATACAAAGATGATCCTATTGTATGGGAAGTTTTACTTAGTTCTTGTCGGGTTCATGCTAATGTGAGCCTAGCTAGAAGAGCAGCAGAGGAGCTTTTTCGTCTGGACCCACAAAACTCTGCCCCTTATGTGCTTCTAGCCAATATGTACTCTTCTTTGGGGAGATGGGAAGAAGCAAAGGTTTTTAGGAAAATGATGGGTGATAAGCAGGTATCAAAGAATCCAGGTTATAGCTGGGTTGAACCCAAGAACAGAATGGAAGTCTTTGACGTTGATGAGGATTTTAGGATGGTGGTTGATAAATTCGAAGCCGCAAATATTTGAATACCTTGCTTTGATGGATGATACAACTCATATGCCAACTCAGAGACAAAAAAAAATCCTCATTTGTCAGCCCTGCTTCTATACGTTAAAAGATGATTGATTTTATCGCCGAACCACAATGCGGCCAAATGCCATCTGGGGAGGTACATTAAACAACATTGTTCTTCCTTCTTCTATTTGATAAAACCTTGATTTTGCACTGATTAAAGTGAGCTCGAAATCAATGCCTCTAAATTTTGTGTATTAATGTTCTTCTTTGGTGTAATTTGGGTGTTATAATCTTCATGCGATACCAAGTACCCCCTTGCAGATAAGAATGTTACTGGTCCGACAAGGGATTTTATTACTTTTGGGTCCAAAAAATTGAGATTTGAGAGCTTTTTATTAGTTATGTTATTATCCAAAAGGATGAATTTGTCAATATAAGCCACTTTTGTCTAATTCCAACGCATGTGTGGTCGAACAGTGGTTCGGTGTTGGTGAAATGAACATTAAAACCATAGGGGTTTATAGTCGTTTCCATACGTACTTTTTTTTTGGCCCAATATTGTATACATCAGTGTGGGTTAGTGGGGTCCCGGGGAGTTAGTTAGTCCACAGGGGGTCCATAAGCTGTTTATAGCCCTGAACCCCAAACGCCTCTGCCGAGGCTTGAACCTTGGCCTCCATTGTGGGAGTACCAGGAGGTAATCATTGGGCTACAAGCCCTTTGGTTAAGGAAAACCCATGGGACGTTAGTGAAATTTACTTGTAGATCAAATTTTCACTTACACATCAACCCACCAAGGAAGAGAATTAGTTGTAACTTTTATTAGACTTAAAAGCACTTTGTTCACAAGATCAACAACACCAAAAACCAAAAAACTATATTGTCATCTACTTTAAGTCCACAAGTGGTAGGTCATTTATTTTCTCCTAGGAAGACGATTACATAGAACTGTCGTCAGACTTTAAAGACACTTTGTTCAAGCACCAAAAACCAAAAAACTATCTTGTCGTCTACATTTACTCCACACTTGTTAGGTTAGTTTTTTTTTTCTTTTTTTTTTTCCGAACTAATTTTGTCATGTATTAGTTTTTTTTTTATTCAAAATTGTCAGTACGTGCAAAAAGCTACACTAAGAGGTTTGAACCTACTTATAAAAGCATTACAATTGTTTGTCTCCACTCCTAATAGTGTGTGTCACCTATCTTGAGTTGTGACAATTCCAGGGTGGTTTATCAATTTCTCATCAATATTTCATAAAAAATACCGGCTAAATAGCTTGCTCCTTGGAGATGCAATATAGAAGGTCCATGAATCTCAATCGTATATCTTTGATTCTTTAGTACTTGACAAACATATATCTTCATGCCTAGTAGCTAAAACTAGTATAATGGTTAAACCTCAATTTTTTATTTTTAAAAGCTACCCTATTTGTTGATTACATTAACTAGATGTCAGTCATTGATATAAAATTAAACACAAACTTGTCTTCTTTATCTATCATCATACACCACTTGGCTGGGCAAACCACCTTCAACATTTGGCAGCAAGGTTGTAGTTGAATGATTGAGGATTAATCCTCTTTTAGTCATAACTTTGAAAAGCTTAAGAAGGGGAAACGTTGACTTCGAAAACTTGGAGGGCATTATTGCGTTTAGTAGAAAACGAGCATGTTTGCATAATTCTTCAAACGAGTAAAATAGTTAGCAATCAAACAGACATTTTCAGTGCTTTAACAAACTGTTACTACCTCTTCTTCTTCTTCTTCCATCCAATGGACCATGGACTAAACGGCCACTGCCTGAAAGGACTATGTCCAGGGGACCGCCGCCCCCACACGTACTTTTGTCAATGCATCTACTCTGGCGGGTTTAACGCGCTTTGACCTGTAGCCCTGGATGGAGTCGATAGGTCGAACAACGAGGCTACTGGATAAACTACCAATGTTTCAACCAGGCATTGGGGAGTGACATGGATGGGCATCAGCATGCGGTGCTCTTGTCCTGCTCGAGTGGTTGGTTTTCAATTTGCCTTCAATCAATCTGAAGAAGAATCAGATTCAATCCCAGGAACCTATGCCTTTCGATCGTAGGAATTGCTTTCTAAGGTACCGTTGGCTTGGAAGCTGCTAGCCGACGAATAATGACCAAATGTTAATGAATTCAAAATTACCATCATGATCAACGCTTCAATTCAAAAAAAACTTCTTTCTCACGATGTCGCCCTCCTCCCATACTGAAAAGGAAGACGAAAAGAAGAGCTTGAATGACCAAGGAAACCGACTTTCGCCCCTTTAGGCATCAGTTCAAATAGTAAGCTCGGATAGCAAGATCCGGATAACAGAGGCCCTGTCCTGGCCTGTCTTCTAAACCACCACCCTGACGGACTTCTTCTTCTCTTCTTCTTCTTCTTCTTCTTTTCTTTTCTTCTTCTTCTTCTCTCTCTCTCTCACACACACACACAGACGCACATGGGCGACCTTCGCAGCGTACAACAACTCTAGTTCATGCTCTAAAACAATCTCTTGGTATTTATCTTATCATCTATATTGTTTTGTAAGGATACTTGTTGAATGAAGGTAGGTGAGTCAATAACATGTGCAAAGTCTTTCCTCTTCTCTATTGCATTTCCGCTGCCTGAGTTATTCTTTGTTCCTGGCAGTATCGCATGGCTGGTTGACGCCAGCTGTAATGGTTGATAGTGGGAGGCCAACCAAGCCCCCCTTTATAAAGCCTCGTTGACAAAGCAAACCATTTTTTTTTTATGCTGTTTGAGACATTGCCTTTGTAATGGAGAGTATTTTATACGGAGTAGTTATCTCTAGTGTGGCCGATTAAAAAAAAGTTATCGCTAGTGTGTTTTCTTGATTGTGTTTTTTTCCTGACCTTTTGAATGCTGGGCTCCTTGACTCGGCGAATCCAACTCCCGGGGGGCTCTCAAAGCCTCTTTGTGGATGCTTTATTTGATATGCTTAAATTGGTTACTGGATCACTTATACAAAATATACAGGGTGAGGCGGCACACAATTTCGGTATTTGTTGGTGATGAAAGCGGAATGATAAATAGGATTGCCAGAGTTTTTGCAAGAAGGGGATACAACATCGAGTCCCTCGCTGTTGGTCTGAACAAGGATAAGGCCCTCTTCACCATAGTTGTATCTGGAACTGAAAGAGTGTTGCATCAAGTTATGGAACAGCTTCAAAAGCTTGTGAATGTTTTGAAGGTTATGACCTAATCCTTAACCTTCAATTTGAGAACTCATTGTAAGTCCGTTGTTTGTACATTTTATAAACTCCTTTATATTTTCAAGATTTTCACTTTGAAAGTCTCTGTCTCCTTCCCTTCTCGGTCGTAAAGCTTTGATTCCTTGCCAGGATTTTTCTACTTAGTTGTCTGAAACTGTTTCAAAACGTATTTGCCGATAAAAAAAAAACTGTTTCAAAACATATGTGTTCCCATTGGGTTCTTCTTGTTGTTTTTGAGCTTTGATATATTTCAATTCCCACAATGTGAAACTCTGTTGGAATACCGTGGATCAGATTCTCGTTATTTTTGAGCCCTCTCTTGTTGACTCTAACGTTTATCTGTATGGTGGTAGCTTCTCCTTCCTTTTTAGGGAACATTTACTTCAGTCGTAACCTAATCTTTTACTTGTTAACAGGTTGAAGATATATCAAAAGAGCCTCAGGTGGAACGTGAGCTGATGCTCATCAAAATGAATGCAGATCCAATGTACCGAGTTGAGGTATTATTGCTCTGTCCTCTGGAGGTTTAGTCTACAGTGCACTTAAACTATTCAGGAGATTCTACGAAAAATATCACTATTTCTTTAGAGCTCTATATGGCAGTATTTAGTTTACTGGAGTGAAGGTTGGAATGGAATGGTCATTCTCTTGGAATGCTCATGCTGACAAAAAAATAACAGAATGTAGACCACAAACTAGACCAACTAATGTGACCCTTCGAGCTAACCAAACACTACCGATCTGAAATTTTTATTTTTGTTTGAAATAAAATTGCGGTTGCAATTCTTTTCTTGGTTCTTGTGCTGATGTCTGGGAAGGTGTTTGAAATCCAACCATCTAAGTTATGCTGGAAATCTTTATTGGTACAAAGTACAAAATATTTTGATTGTCTCCTTTCGCCTTTGGAATAATCAATCCTTCTACTTTTAATCTGATCTCCTCACTGAGTTTTTGTGCTAAACCCTCCGAAGAATTGGCAGAGTTGACTAGAAGTGTCAGCTCAGAGCCTCCCAATTACCCGAAACAAAGCAAAAATTAAAGCTCAGAGCCCCCCTCGGCCTCTTATTCGGAAAATTTCTCATAGATAAGAATCACACTCCTAAAGGCTGATAAGTGATGTATTACCCACTTGGTAACCCTTTCTTAATAGCTTACTTTTGTTAAATAGCTTATGCTTTTGGGACCATTTCCTAGTAGCTTATGCTTTTGGGACTACTAGTACCTTAACAACTTTGTCTCTCAATCTTTGCTTATTTTGCATGTTGATTTTAACACAAAACAAACAAATAAGTAAAAAATAAGCAAAAGCTAAAAAGCATGCATAGTACTATGGATCATCTTTCAACACCTGTTTTATACTTCTTTATAAAAATAGTCCTTACCAGTTTTAAATCTTAATGAACCATAACCCAGTTTAAGACTGGAGGGACCTACGTTAAGCTATTTTCCAGTAATTTGTACTAAACGTCCAAGGGTTCCACAAGAGTCGCGCAGCGAATTTTTAAGGAGAGTATGTAATACTGCTTCTTTAAGTTGCACCAGGCATTATTTTAAAATGGTGACTACAAAGTAAATGGAAAACTAATGTCCCACCAGCCTCTTGTTCTAATTTTTCTCTGGTCAAATTTATTCCGCGTGTTAATGCCATCATCTACATTGAGTGCATAACTCTAGATCATGAGATTAGGATCATGATGAGAGAGAGGAGTTTCTTTTCGGTGGGTAGCCTTTTTAGCTTATCGAATGGAATAAGGAATTGCCTGCTTCTCCTTCTGACATCAAATTTTAGGAGGCAGCAAATGTATCAGAGCTTGCAATAATAACTTGCAATGCTATTTTGTGAAGTCAATGTGTTGAGTTCTCAGGAGAATATTTGTGCCGAAAGTGTTCCTGTTAGTATCTACTGTTTTTTCTTGTCGTTTTGGACATTAATTTTTTTTTTTTTTTGGCTATAATCTCCAGGTCATGTGGTTGGTGGACATTTTTAGAGCTAAAATTGTTGATATCTCGGAGCACTCGCTAACTATTGAGGTGGTCCAGGAGAAATGTTACTATTTCTTTACCTGATGATATTTAATTCAATATATGATCTGCATCTTGCACATTGTTGTGTTGGTATTGCTAATTGCCTACAGCAGCTATTGCCTGTGTTAGCCTCTGTTATGAATTTCATGTGCGGTAGCGTGTCTTGTTATTTAGCACATCAGGACATGAAGATGGCTCAGTTTCCAAAGTGCTCATCTTCTTCATTTCTATTTCGGGGCAAGATGATGTTGCTTCAGGGTGTAGGTTCATTGGTGCATGGGTGAATTCACCTGCAGGCTAAACAAGCATTTTAACAAAATTCTAATGGATGAGGAAATCAGAATCATCACGACGGTATAGGAATTTCTCAATCAATGAACAAAACCAAATGCAAATACTCAACAGTTTAATGGAGAAACCCATAGATATAAATCCTAGGGCCAAACTAGGATCCAAACAACCAAAACCATTTCCACTGTTGAATTTGGAAAGTGCAAGACTCGTTATGAAAGGAGCTTCCTTGTTTACCTAACTTTACAGTTCTTCACCAAAGTCCATGAGCAGCTCTCATGATCCAATATGTTGCCTCAGAGCAGCTCGCTGAGATCCCCATGTGTACAAGATGCACGATTATGACTAGAAACCATGTCATAAAGTTGAAACCATGCTGATGTCACACAAATGCTCCAAATTCAATAAATGTGCAAAATATCGAGTACAGATTCCACGAGCGCGTTTGAGCAAAATGTTGTGTGCAGATTGAGCATTGTGGTGTGTCAAAATAATTGGTATGAGCTCAGGTGGGCCTCCGGTTCAGATCTGGGCTCAAGCGGTGCAACACGACCTGATCTGCACATTGAACACCCACCGTTAGTGGCTAACCGGTCGGAGGTGACCGGGAAGGCACTCCAATGTTTAAGTAACTGGAGGAATAGGAGAGGCAAGTAAGGGTTTAGGGTTGTGTGAAAGACTTACCTCTTTAGGGTTTGGGCTTACCCTTTATACAGAACCTCCAACCTTGCCCTCCAAGTAAGTTTGGCAAGCGAGGCAAGGATGGAGTCGGTTATGTTCATGTGCTGTGCTCAAACTACCTTCTGTGCATTATGCTAGTCATACTGTTTGGATCCGAATCAGGTTTACTTGACATAAATGGGTTCGGATATGGTGACCGGATAGGATAAAGTAAGGAACCTGGTTGCCTGACCCGAAGATAAGAGTATCTCGACTATTTGGACCGATGTTCTGGTTCAGAGCGTTTGTTCGGCTAAGCCCCAGTGGCAACGTGTCCCAGGTTCAGAGGCTCATTAGGTCTTTGCGGGTTGCATGGTTTGGCCCATGAGGTATGATGACCCTTCGGCCCATTACAAGTGTGGGTGGTGGTTTCCGGGAACTCTTCTTGGATTGCGTCCTCCCGCCTTCTCCTTCCACGGAATGACCTGCAAAACAAGGTGGGAGGGCTGAGACCAGCCTTACGACCTGGTCAAGTTAGTATATGGAGGAGTAGGGAGAGTACTGTAGCTAGGAGAAATGGCATAGCCAAACAAATGTGCCGGGCACCTGAGTCTTGTATCCTGTATCCAATTACGATACTTGTGTCGTCAACCAGTTGCATCTTTTACTTTTCCTGGAAACTCTTCAGCTTTTGCCAGTCTACAATGGCTGCTGGCTGGTGTTGGCTTTCCACAAAGCTTGGTATACACAAGTGTTCTTGTCATCTATGCTTGATGACATGGCCTTTTCATTTTGCTTTGATCAGAATTTTGCAAAGAGCCTGCTTGGATTGCCACCCTTATGGGACCTCATCTGTATCTTGTAGAGCACTAGTTTTTATGGAGTGCAATATGCATTATACTGCAGTCGCATTTTCTCGCAGAATCCTTGATGTACTGTTTGCTCAGCCTTCACAAATTTCTGTTTTTAACTGGATGTTCAGGTGACTGGAGACCCAGGCAAAATGGTTGCAGTGCAAAGAAATTTAAGCAAGTTTGGTATTAGAGAAATTGCCAGAACTGGAAAGGTCGGTATAAATGCAGAAGTTACTTCGATGCAGCATTTTAGTCATTCGTTCTTCTACTGTATTACCCTTCAAGCATGCATGCTTTTATGATATTCTGTAAATGTTCTTCAGATTGCTTTTATGATATTCTGTAAATGTTCTTCAGATTGCTTTAAGAAGGGAAAAGATGGGGGAGTCTGCTCCCTTTTGACGATATTCAGCGGCTTCATATCCAGATCTGGAAGGAACAATGCCAGTAGATGCTTTTGTAGGGAAAAGAAAGACAACACTTAATGGAGAATCTGATACTTCTGTTAGGGTATGTGTTTATATAGATCTCTATCTCTTTATTATGTCCTAGTCTAGCTTAGTGAGCTTCTTTTGCCAACTGCTATAATCAATGAAGCATGGAAGTTTAAAAACAAATGTCATCCTTAGTGGATTCATACTTTGCATGGTACATCTTCATGCTATTTGGGTTCACAAAGCACTTACGATTAATTTTTTTTAATCTTAATGGAACTCTCAGCTACCAGAAAAAAATAGTGCAATGTGGTAGGTACTAATAAGTTTGATGTTGAGGTGTGAATATCTTCCTTTTGGTCAGTAGACCTTACCATTAATTTGTCTCCTAGTCAAATAGGTAATGAGTTTTCTCCCCTGGCTTTTGTGAGCTGACGTGGAGTGTAAATGGATGATTCAAGGTCGATTGATTAGGGGTTGCGTATTTGATATATTTTTCTGTATTCATGAAAGGTGATGTTTATCCTGTGGAAACAACTGATGACTTCCCTATAAGTCAAGTTCTCGATGCACACTGGGGTGTTCTCGATGATGACGATGTAAGTAAACTTTGTTGCTCATTATCCTATTATATTACTTCTTCAATCTTCTCTAGTGGTTACTTGTAGCACATATGTGTCCACACTATTTTAAAAGCATGACCCACCTGACTGAAATGTGTGTAGATACCTGATGTGAATGTGATACTGTAGGTTACCCTGTTATGTAGTTGGTATCTGATTTCTTAATTGAGCCGTTAAAGATGCTTTCGCATTCCTGTTCTCTTCCCAACGGGCTTTTTGGGACCATGGCAATTTGGCCGGACTAGTTTATCGTCAATTATGTGCTCTAGGATATCACAAACCACTTGATTCGTATTTGCATTTATTGCTCTTGTTTTTACTTATTTGCTGCAGTACATTTTTTTTTATCCCATTTATAAAGAGTCAACTCACCGATTTTGCAACAACCCAGATGCAAGAGCGGAGACTCAGTAGCTGATCAATACTAAATCCTTGAATTTGTATTATGACAAGTAGGTACTTTGATATCGGGCCTGACCGGTGCCGTCGCTTAAAGGGACAACACATACACCTAGCATGGTTGGTATTGTAAGAAACATAAGCTATTTTGAAAATTTTAAAGTCGTAAGAAATGGAGTATAATTTGTTTATTAAAGCAAAAGAACATTCCAATCCATCCCCGCAAGAAACTCATTCTAATTAACACATCTCAAGTCAAAAGTATATATGCACAAAAAACGCAAGGCGACTCAATCATTCACGAGCAACCAACACCAACTGTTTCCCAATATTTCGACCAGAGAAAAGACCAATAAGAGCCGCTGGTGCATTCTGCAGGCCTTCTGCTATGTCTTCCACAAATGTAATTTTCCCTTCTCGTATGAGGGGCAGGACCATGTCTCGATACTTTGGATACATGGGATAGTAATCGAAAACCACGAATCCTTCCATTCGGACTCGTTTTGTGATGAGGCACAACAGGTTGTGTGCACCTTCCTGTTCTTCAAGGTTGTACTGTGAGATCATCCCGCACACAGGAATGCGACCGTGGAGTCTCATGTTCAGAAGTACCGCATCAAGCATCTTTCCTCCAACATTCTCAAAGTAGATATCGATGCCATCAGGTAAGCACCTGGCAAACAAATTAAACAGAGGCATAGAGAATGTTGGATATCCCAGCTAAGAGCATATCTAATGCAAACGGCACAAAAGGCCTGATGTCAAATATTAGCACGCATGCAGCACACTACATTCCCTACAATGCAAAAATGTAGCAACCTTGCTCCAATCCGAAGAAAGTTATTTCTTCAATTTTCTTCCTAAAAGCCAAATACAAACTGCATTTTGGGGTCATATTAAAAGATGAAGAGCGAAAACTACAATCAAATTTTAAAAGGTTGAAAGAAGAAATGGCAAACATGGCCCATTGTTGGCCATCTTTTCAAAAAGTGGACAACTGCCATTTTCGCATTTGGCATGCGGTTTAGCCGTTTAGCCATTGCTCGGAGTTGCTCTAATAAGGCATGCAATGTACTGGAAGTTTACAGCAGAAACAAAAGCCAACTAAGATATGTAATGTACTGAAAGTTTACTCAGAGTTGCTCAGTATAAGGTCAAGTAAATAAGGTGACCGTGGTATGCTAGCCAATTGTTAAAAAAATTATGAATTTTAAAGTAAAGTTTCAAAACTTAAATGCATTAGACAAGTGTACATGGGTTTTTCCTTGGATCCCTGAACTGCCGTTGGAAACCCATCCATTTCCTCTTCAATATGAATGGATTGCTAAATAAATATTTTACCTCGCGTATTAACTCCCCGACTGTTTGTGCTCTCAAAAAAACTCTATACATAGCCCTATGCTTTACATGTATTCACAGAGAAAGAAAAACAATCAGCTTTGGCTTCTTCTTCTATACTTCTTCTTCTTCTTTGCTCATAAAAAAAAGGGGCTCTCATACGTAGCTCAATATTTTCTAATCAATTCAATATACTTTCGGCAACTCGGTTCGTGACTCATTCAAACCTCTTGTTTGTCCAGAACATCCGATGAGGAATGCTTGTGAGCTCTTGGGTTTAATCTTGGGGCTAACACACTCCGGTTGAACCTTCACAAGGGGAGAAATATTAGCCTTAGCGCAGTGCCTAGCATGACTCACATTCTTACAGGAAACATCTTTCCTACTATCACCATTTTCGTACGCTCTTGATTTACTTGGGTGTATTTCGATATTTCCTGACTTCTAACGGTATAAATAATTACTGTGCTAACATGGTGTTTTTGGAATGTAGTAAAACATTACTTTCCTTGAATTAGGTTGATGAAATCAGAAGTCCTTCACCCAATAATGTACTTAGGCTTTGAAACTCCATATTGCCATCGTGTCTTTCTGGAAAAGAAATGTGAAACACTCACCTTTTGAGTGCTTTATCCAAGTCGTGTTCTTCTTTATAGTTGAAAGCATCATCAAACCCGAACTTGTCCTTCAGCAGATCAACCTTTGGTAGAAAAATTGTTGAAGAAAGAAACAATAGGACAATAGAAAACCGATAAGAGAGTCAAGACCAGTATCTACTATTCTTACAATTTTGGAATATGATAAAATTCAGAAACTGAATGATTGTATTTGATAATCTGAAACACCGATTATGCACCAACAGTCACTCTCACACAAAGATGTACGCAGAGAGAGAGAGAGAGAGAGAGAGAGAGAGAGAGAGAGAGAGAGAGAGACACACGATGAATTATGCTCTAAAAAGTTACTACTCAGCAAACGAAACGAGTTCCTCTGGTTGACAAATACAAGGGAACATGTACGGAGCACCAGAAATTGTGATCGGGACACTTGAAATTTGTAACACAAATACTGGTAAAGTACTATCACAATGGTAAGGTATATGACATTTCCATTGAGCATTAAGTATAGACATGCGCTAAATGGTAATTTAGCATAAATAGCAGAATGGACATGCGAAAGGCACTCACCTTTTCTTTGGATCCAGCACTTCCAACCACATAACAGTTCTTTAACTTTGCAAACTGGCCAATAAGCTGACCAACAGCTCCAGATGCAGCAGAAACGAATACGTACTCTCCTTCCTTAGGAGAGCCTACCTCGTAAAAACCAGCATAGGCTGTCAAACCAGGCATACCTACAAAGTTCAAACTCAATGCAATGAGGATCAGTCCAATTTAGCTGATAGTATAAAGATGTGGAGAAGGAAAACCAGTGCAGGACATCTTATAAAGGGAAAACATAGTAACTAAGATCTTTAAAATTCCAAGCAACAAGTGATCTGTGCTGGGAGAAATAACTGATTGAAATATAACAAGATGCATTCCTTGGTGGAATCTTTACCAATGAAAACTTGTTGGATTGTCCAAGAGACAATGCAATGCCATCGTAAGAGAGGAATGACAATGAACACATCAGGAATTGAATACAGCTTATCCTAAATCACAGTACAAACTGATCACTACTCATGAGTTTTTCAGAAAGAGGTGGTGCACAGGGCTTTGAACAAGTGATGCTACTTCATCAACTTGTCTTGTTTTCTAAAACTGAAAACTGTAATTAGACGCCAGTAACTAACTAAATATCCTTATTCCTTCCAGCTATTCTTCCAAAGAAACTTCCTAGTTGGACCACCTAGTTTGGATAGATAGTACAATTCAAAAGTAGGGAGAAATAATTTTTCATCAATTGGGGATAAGAGAGGTAACAAAGGATAGATTAGTTTGTACATTTAGTCTAATTTGGAGGTGGTTCGAGCCGGTGTGCTTTCTTGGAGAAAGAAATCTGTTGATAATGTTAATATTTGTAGCGCTTGGGGTATTCCTTTGTTTGTATCCAGTCTTAAGGGGCTGTCCTGTCTAGTTATTGGCTGCTAGAGCATGTGGTGTACTCTTGTATAGGGTTTTTCTGTAATGTTTTGTTTTTGTCTATCTTTGGTCTTGTTTGTAACTTCAACGCTATCCCCTTGATCTGATTGGTTTGGTTTCTTAAACAAAATCACTAAATTAAAAACAAAAAAAAGAAAGCAAAAGGGAGAGTTGTCTGCAATTTTCTGCATCTATTTGATAACAGAGAGAGAGAGAGAGAGAGAGAGAGAGAGAGAGAGAGAGAGAGAGAGAGAGAGAGAGAGAGAGATTTGTGTCCAAATGGAAAATGTAGTTAGCCGCATTATCTTTCACATAGTAGGAACACTTAGCCCGAGATATCCCCTTATTAGATCTCACTTACCAATATCATTGCCCTAGTTTAAGTTAGCAAAGAAATAAATGAAAAACAAGCAAAAATAAACCACTATTTTCTTTTCAGCTCTATATTTTGCTACATCCACAAGCGGTGAGGTTCCACGACGAATAAATTGAATGCCTTCTTATTGGGATGAGAAAAAGAAGAAGATAATCTACCTATTGTACCTGGAGTAATTTGGAGTAAACAAATGGAATGAACTTACCAAGGATTCCAGTATAATAAGAAAGAGGCACATCTGTGTGTTCAATTTTAAAGAGTGTCTCTGGTTCTGTAATGAGACTATACTCTTCCCATCCAGTCATTCCCCAAACTACGTCACCCTTCTTGTAATTTGGATGTCCAGAATCAATAACTTTAGCCACTCCAAAACCAGTTATAGGCTGCACAACACCAACAGGATCAGTCACTGACGCAGACTTATTTGAGGTTGAGGCAGGTCGTATAAGGATTGAATTATGGAGTATGGCTTATGGTTTCATCATTAATATTGCATATTCATTTAGTTTCTATGTCTCCGTACGTATATTACAGATTTCGATATTGACGGATGGATTGATGAATGAATGTTTAATGCTTTTCAATTTACATGTCATTTTGGGGAGGGGGTGTAGAATATCTAAACAAAGATACGACTAATCTCTAGGCATCGATTAATGCCCGATTCATTGGCCTAGGCGCGAGGCGGTGCCCGGTTGCCCAACTAGCACTTTGGGACCTTTTGAACACTGCAAAAACGTGTTCCCTTTGTAATGGTTATAGATGATAGACGTACATACTATATTGGTTTTTTGTTTATTGAGTTTGAACGGAACTTGATTAAAAGACTAATATAATAAGATTTTCTCAGTCTTTTTACAACAGAGTATATACCTGACAATAATTCATTGGACGGAACCAATGTTACGGATTTTCATAAGAATCCTTCAAAAGGTCATATCTAATTTTTCTAATATTGATTTCCAATTTTTTAACAGTAGAAAGTCAAATGGAAATTGAATTGAAACTTCTAAATAGGCACATATACTCCTCTCCCCCACTTAGCCATTTATCTTCTCCTCCTAAACATCATACCTAGAACAAGCTGCGCAGTAATTTGTTCAAGCTTCGTACCAAACCTTAACCAGCTAGCTTCAAAAGATATCAAAGGACCGTTTGACGAGAACACGAGCTCAAACTCGAGCCCTTTGCTCTGTTTATCACTCCAAGGTGGAATGTCTGAATATACTACATAAATTTACGAAGGTGTGTGTCTGTAAAGAAGATAGAGATTGAATCATGAGTTGCAATTGAGTGACTGACCGAACCAGGTGTGAATGGGGTAAAGTAGCTGCCTATGGAATTCCTCATTCGGATACGCATGTAGGGGTCGCAAGACAAGTAGAGGTTCTTCACCACAAACGTTTTCGAACCTTGTGCTACACTCAGTCGAATCTTACTGCTCCTCAACTCGAAATCTGACTCTTTTGGGAGACCATTCATCACGTAGTCCCTAAGGATTACCTGCTTGTTGCTCACCTCCGCCATATCAACCCTCTCTCTCTCTCTCTCTCTCTCTCTCTC
The DNA here is from genome assembly GCF_030253575.1 of Rhododendron vialii. Lineage (NCBI taxonomy): Eukaryota > Viridiplantae > Streptophyta > Magnoliopsida > Ericales > Ericaceae > Rhododendron > Rhododendron vialii. The sequence goes on along the minus strand of NC_080565.1, from coordinate 796,790 downwards.
TAAATCCCTCTCTCTGTGTCTAAATCAAAATTTCTCGTGGCGGAGAACGAGGGAGGCTATGATCCTTATGTCAACTACTATTGTGTGTGTGTGGACAGAAAACCAACTTTGTCAAATACGGAGTAAATGCTGAAAATGACAAAAAGGGCCGAAAAAATGGAGGAGTAAATTATCAAAATCAGCACGAGATTTTTTAAAATTATAAAATCTCCCCTCACATTACTTTCTAGTCGTAATTTAGCTGGTACATTACTGTATACTAGGTGCTCCTTCGTGCACAGCACGAATGCATGCCCGTTGAAGGGAACAAGTTTTTATATAGGCTAGATATGTCCTATTTGTAATTTCAGAGCTGGAAGCAATAGAACATGAAAATAGGTAGGAAGATATATTACGTAGATTTATCAAAGTAGCAAAAGTTTAGATAATTTACATACGTTCTACATAGTCTGCACTTTATCCATAGATGGTGAAGGAGCATAAGACTTGTAGAGTTTGCAGTGGTGAGTGGTGATAGATAGGAAAAGCACACATTGCGCAACCTATTTAGTGATGGTACTTTGCATATAGAGTAGATAGTTTGCTGGATTGAAAAGTACTTGGAAAGAGAACTTTTCATAGCAAAATAGAAAATAATCTAGCCCATGGCCCATGTTGATCCATCTGGTCTAAAACCACAGTAAAGGTCCATCTGCAAAATGCGGGTAAAAACAACAAAACATCACAACACCATAGTTTGGTTCTTGAAAATACAGGAAAAACGAACTCTATTGCCAAATGAATCACTTCGAACTTCTAACATTATAAAAAACATTAAACCTACCAGCTTTGTTTGTGAACGTCCAGCGGTATGTGTTCACGTAGTTTCGAACATCGTCTTCCTCGGAGAGCCTGAAGAGTTTACAAATTTTTTATGCCCTCTTAGGACCCCTCAACCTTGGTTTGTTAGTGTCAGTCAAGCCGGAAAGTTTGCTCTCACCTTTCTTCACAATAACCAAGTTCAGAACAGAAAGGTCTGGGCTCACAATGCACCCACGAACAGACTTCCTCCTCCTCTCTCCGGTGCGCCTTCCATGTCCATGAAAGCATGGAGTCCCTGTCCAATCAAAATTAAGATGTTCCAGATTAGTATCCTGTAGCAAATGCAAAATATCCTTTGAAAAAGATCACAGCGCACCAAAACAACTGTGACCAGCTTGAAGATACACTCAACAGAATATTAATCCCACCTCTTTGGAGCAAGAGACGGGGCCGACCAGTAGTTAACACTCCTTGTTTCATGGGGAATCCTTGCTTGTCACATCCTCCCATAATCTTGAAAACATAGCCCTTAAACTCCTATTAAACCAAAGAAAAGGCCTTGAGGTAATTATTAAAACTCAGAGTAGAATTCACAGACAGATGTAGGAGTGCAAGTGCAAACCTCTCCAAGAGCATCTCCGCTAACCTCTTGTGAGAGGCTGTTGTCATAAAAAGCTCGGCTATGCATTTAAAAGAAAAGAGAAAATAAAAGGCCAATCACTTTTGCATTCTTATAAGGAAAGAACATTTATTAAACAACATAAACTCCAGTACCATACAGGAATATTAACTGTTCAACTTTTTGTACTCCAAAAGGAAGGAATTTTATGCGCTCATATTCCATAAATAAGGAAGCGTTCACAAAAAACTAAAAAGTATGTCAAGCAAGTAGCGGTAGTTTCATTTCTTCTAGCTCACATTTTCTTGATTGGAATTTAATATAAACCCATGAAAACCTAAAAACATCAATTGGGTTGGGGAATGCTCAGATTCTATGGGTGTATAGAAGAAGAGTATTTTATGCCAAACCCAAACCATAAAATTCTCATATCAAAAATTTTCAAATCTGAAGGAGAAAACCAAAACAAGTGCCAAAATATAAAGTGAAAGAAATAAAGGCTCAGAGACGCAGAAACGGGTCATCAGAATGTGATCTAATGATTAAAAATCAGCATCCAGAAACGATTTCTATCTGGCTTTATGATATCTCCATATTAGGCTTTATGATATCTCACTATTGTTGGCCTTGCCAATCTACCTTGAGGTTGGGCTTGAATGTCAGATTTGTCGAGGAATTCGTGGAGGGAAAGCAAAAACTGGGGGTTGTCTTCATTGTACAGGAAAAAGAAAATGAAGTAGAGTCTGTTGTGTTTTTTTCCGGTCACAAATGATTCCATAAATCCAAGATCGAGAAACACAAAAGAGATTTTGTAAGTTCCATAATTGCTTATGCAGTCTAGCAAAAGAAAGGTGGAGCATAAAAATATCATAAAAAGTGAAAACAAACATTGTTGGACCACATTAAATTTCTTAAGTCTCTTGTCCTGTCATTGTGACCCTCCAATGTAACCGGACCAAGAACCGGAGTATTCTATGTCGCATAATGCACACCAACATTCTCAGAATGAATGGTATGATAATGAGTCCAATACCATGATTGCCATCCAAAGAACACGAACTTTTGTTAGAAAGTGAGAACCAACCGGAAGACCAACAACAACGCTAAACAAAGAAATCGTGTTAATTCCAGCTCTCAACTTCACATTGTTGCTAAATGTCAGTTTTGGATTTTCTAGCGCCTCGTAAGAGGTTCTTAAATTAGGATAAAAAAGTAAAGCTTATTCTATGGAAATGCTTTTTTTTCCATTATGTGAGGAATGCTAAAGAAGTGACCAGCTGACATTACCGCGAGAACAGGGTGAACACCTAGTCTATGATGGACCGACGAGGCAGATCATATTGCATATTCTGAAAGGTGATTTTTGCGGCAGAATTGGTGTCATAGTTTGCAAAGCACAAAAAGCCTTTGACTGGAACACATGAACCTAGAAATAACAAACAATTCGAGATAATGCTAGGTATGCCAAAAGAGTGATGAGTACATTTCTGTCAATGGGCATAGATACAGTGAACAATTGAATCTACCTCTAGATTTTTTCCAGGCCAAGTCATCGTGGAATACATGGAAACTAAAGCTGGTTCACTTGGCTTGATTGCTTTATGCAAACCTCTCAAATGTCCCCACTCTGGTTCCCTTCGTAATCCTTCAATATAATCAATTTTTCGCCATCGCAAACGCCAAGATCATAAGAGTTCGCACTAGAAATGAAGAGACCAGCCGCTGTCCGGCCAAAATTTGTTCCTCAACTAAAAATCACGTAGTAATCAATAAATACACACAAACACACTGAATAAGAATATACTTGATCGAAACCATCTTGGTTAAAAGAGGAGGTCTAAAGTTTTATGTTCTTCGGTGAACGGGAAGTGAAAAATTTCAACAGAGTACATGGGAAATCCTACTCAACCCAATATTACAACAAAGATGGAAATTTGTATCATCTGATGGAGGAACTCTTTTTTCCCCTTTGCAGCATTTCATCAAACACGTTCCATGCACCTATTATGTAATGGTCTGAACAGTCTAAATGAAATCTCTTTGTAACCCATCAGAATAGGTTTATACCAAAATGAAAACGGAGTTTTTAAATTAGACGTATGTTTCTCAGTTCTGTTGGAAACGCTTGACATTAAAAATTCTATGACAAATTTGGTTCTCTTATGATTCACTACCATAACCTCATTCATCTATGCGTAATGTCTTAAAAAACCTGGACAGTGTTCATGGACAGCTTGGTTGTGGAATCTCTATGGATATATAATGGGCTCTTCGATCGCACATAGCCATCGATAATCACTTTTCCCATAAAACCACTTTTCCCACGTAACTGTAACAAGGAAGGTCCAAACGTCACCGGGACTTGAAATATATGCCTCTATCTATTTGCCACATTGAAATTAACAATCAAATGTGTCTTTGTTCCGGGATCCAGTTGCTTATGCCTTTAGGTAACACGACTTATCTTGGAAGCTAAGCGTAAATGGATTTTCCATGATGTAGGATACTTATGCGTTCTTGAGATAATATGTATTTGCCTATTTGGAAACTTTGTATTTTGTGTTCGTATGTAATAATTAATATAACTTTATATTGGTTAGGCTTTCTTGTATTGTAATTGTTGCAGTAAAAATTGTTAGGTATTAACTCTAAAAGAGCATAGTTTTTTTTTATTAGGCCTTGGGTACTAAAAATCCTTGGGTCGGCCCACTGGACAGAAGATCTTTTCCTATCCTTGTAGTTACTTACTATGGTGTTATGAGCACCAAACACAGGGACCATGGTCGGCACATAGCATTATGTAGATCTGGTAAGGTTACATGCGAGAGTGAGAAATAGTAGTCTACAAAATCTCTTTTACAAGCCCACGACCTAATTCAAAAATTAAAAAAGAAATTGGAAGGAATTTTTTATAGCACATGTTATTAGGAGAAAAATCAGACCTCAATAAACTTTGTGCAGTAATGGGGGAGGCTGCATTTGAACCACAACAGGAAAATAACATCACCCACTCCATACTCCTGTTCAACGATGGAAGGCATAAGGATACCAGTGTATCATGACTTTTCACCTGCAAATAGAGAGAAAAAGACAAATATAATAGACTTATTTCCAGTTAAAAGTGAAATTCAAGTCTGGTTCCTTCAAGTAGCCTAGACGAAACAAATATAAAGGTCCATATCATACCTTTGACATCGGAATTTGTAGAGATAATATGAGTTGGCGCTCGAAATTTTGCACTCTTAATAAGAGGATTAGGATCCTCAGGGATTTGTGGAGGCCTAACTTCCTTTACAGAATAAATCTTTCCCTCCTAATCCATAAGCGCAACAAAGTTAAAATCTTTCCCTCCTCAGCCTAGTCAATCCATAATAGCATCCATAAGCGCCGTTATTTCTGATTTAGTAAGCTTTGAGCCCAGCTTAGTCAATCCGGCTTTGAGTTCATCGTATGTGATTGAGCCACTCCCATCGGTATCCATGCTTTTGAACGTTTGTTTCAAGCCCTTGATTTCTTCTTCTGAAACATTTTGTGCAATAACCTTCAAGCAACCCAAAAATGTAAGCTATAGAAAACATATACTACTATACCAAGGATGCCTAGTGAGTCCAATATTGCCTTGTTGGCCTCAAAAAGGTAGGTTGCCTGCCTTTCTTTATCACTTTTTTCATTGCCGAAACCCATATCTTAGGACATCAAAAGTGAACTGTTTTCTATCAGTCTTCACTCAACATGACAAATAAACTCAACCTAAATATGCAAAATAGGCCAACCTCATGTCTTGGGCTTCAACAGAATTGGTTCCATAGATTTGTGCTATATGCAAACTTGATTAGGTCAAATTAGAATCCACAATGAAATCACAATCCTCAGTATGAGTGACATAAAGTAATTCATAATATCATTGAAACAAAGACAAGCTCAGCCACATCAGTAGTTGGTATCTAATTTTGTGAATTCTGAGAACTCGAACCTTTAGAGCAAGCTTTTTTAGCTTGTTCATTGGTCTGAATTGCTTCATCGTAACAAGTACAAGACTACAAGAGTTTTATGTGATACATTGCCGCCTTTTTTTAGCCATGGATCCTCTGGTTCACAGATGATGATCCGGATTAAATTGATGAGCCTAAACTCAAAGTTAGCTAGAAGTATATCATCTTCAGCAATAGAGACCTACTAACGCTTTATATATTGGATCCCCCAATACTTTGTTCCTACAGCCCTCTCAAATAAGCCATTGGATAATAAAGCCATCTTATTTCTGAAAATTTTCCTTAGTCTCGATGATCTGACAACTATGGAAAATTTTTCATATGGAATATAAAACTCTGAATAAATAATCAATTTATAAAATTGACAATCGATCGCAATACATTGACAAAACAAGCACTACAAATCCCCCAAGAGATATAAACTCGGAGCAAAAATACAAACTTTTTTCATTCCAAGACAAATTTCCAATGGAAATCACAGGTATATACATCCAACTCAGAGAACTCAAACTTTCTCAATGCACAAACTGTAATTCTGGGGAAGAAGGAAAACACATTTTAACTACAAATCACTACAAATCCGTCAAGTCATCTAAACTTTATTCAAAGGCAAATTCCAAACGAAAATTACAGGTACATACATTCAAAGACAATTTCTGAACGGAAAACGTAGCTATTTACATCCTAAGACAAATTCTGGGCGAAAATCGCAACAACATACATCCAACCTAGAGAAATTAGCACTAACAAACACTTGTGGAGCCGACAAATCAGATAAAAGTAAAAAAATTCAAAGGAAACCCCAGAAAAGAGCAAGAGATACGGGGAGAGGAAGGTATTATACAGTGGAAACTCCAGAAAAAGCATGCTAATAACAAAGACATGGAAAGCTGGCAATTCAGAAAACACAAAAAAAATTCAAACGAAGCCCTAGAAGACAACAAGAAGGACTGAGAGAGTAAGAGATATTACGTGGAAGAAAACTCCAGATATACCTTGAAAGACGCCAAGATTTCGCATCTACCTCTCCCTCTTTTGGTCTCTAATCCTGTTCGTCTTTCACTGCCTCTGTTCGTCTGTGCTGGGGGGGGGGGGGGCGGCGGGGGAAGGGGGTGAAAAAACAGAGACGCGGGCGAAAGGGGAAGGGTGCGCAGGTGATCGCTGGAGGTGGTGGTGGGCGCTACTGGTAGTGGTGGTGGCCGTCACTCCGGTGGGTAGGTCGGTGGTCGTCGGCGATCGCTCCTCCTCTCTCTCTCTCCCTCTCCCTCTCCCTCTCTCTCGAATGATCCGCCGTATATTTGTGCTCGTGGGTGGTGTGAGAGAGAGGGGGAGGGGAAATAATCTGGCGTGGCAGCATGCGGCCCATAAGTGGCCCTCATGGCGAAATTACAACTTTGGGCAGCCAAGGAAAACTGAACGGGTTGCAATTGAAGGGTACAATTGGAAAAATTAGCCAAAAATTGGCATCCCTCAAACCTGTTCTTATTATTTAGGAGGATGGAAAACATGTTTCATAGAGCTCACAGCAGAAACAAAGGCCAACTAAGGGCCAACTAATATAATGAAAGGCTTACTCGGCCTTATTCTTCAGTAGTATAAGGTCAAGTAAATAGGGACCTAGCTAGGGTGACCCCAATTACTTGTTAAAAGAAGATTTATGAATTTTAAAGTGAAGTTTCAAAACTTAAATGCATTAGACAAGTGTTCATGGGTTTTCCCTTGGAGATCGAAACTGTTTGTGCTCTCAAAAAACTAGCTTGCTTTTGCCTAACACAGTATACAAACTTGCTTTTGCTTACTCTATACCATATCTTGAAGGAGAGGGATGCTCGGGTTTCTCAGATAAGGGAGATGGTGTGGAGGCTATGGTTAAAAGGGTGGAGTCCGACATCTGGAATTGATGAAGTTCCTGGAAGAATGTCAAGGTTTCTTTCCCTCGTCAGCAAAAAACTCTGTTTGCTATGGAACATCTTTTCATAAAATTTTGTAACTTCCTAAATTGGTTGTGTATTTTCCCGGTGTAGATGCTATCTTGATGGGTAGTCTGTTCCAGAGGCAGGTGGGAGTAATACCTCTCTTGGTAGGCTTGTTGGAGGGTGATTGTCCGGGCTAAGTTCTCTATGGTGGTGTTTTTCACTAGGTGTCTTGTGTTTTGGGCGTGTTTGTTCATGGGTATGCCCCTTTGTTGTGCTTTTTTTTTTTTTTTTTGGCTTTGTTATGCTTTGTTAGGATGGATTTTTGAGAATTTTTGAGTTTGGTTTTTGAGGTAATGAGTGGAGAGAGAAATTAGGATAATAATTAGAAATAAAAGTAATGAGTGGAGAGAGATAGAGAGAGAAATGTGAATAATGATTAAAGATAAGGGTAATGAGTAGAGAGAGTAATGATTGAAAGTAGGGGTAGTAAGTGTTTTTTGGTTTGATTTTTTTTTTCTTTCAAATTAACATCCAAACAAGGCATTAATAATTCTTGCAACCAGCATTACATAAAAAAAATATATTACGACAGTTATTAGGAAAAAACATTAAGTGCAAAAACAGAAGGCAAAACAAATGAAGTGCATGTCAACAAAGCATTTCTATCACCAAGGTGAGCAAGGTGATAATATTTCGGTCCTTTTTCCTTTTCTGGTAACGCGGACACAATACCAACTTCCTGATTCTGCTTTCACCATGACACTAATTAGACAGAATTTGAGAAGCAAGAGGTTTGGTAATTTGATTTTAGTCTATCTCCCTTATTGGGCAGATTCGTAAACCAAGCTCCAATGACATGATTCTTTACAGGCGCATGACTGTGCTCATCGTGCGCCCCTGGCTTAAAAGGAGTTAAGTTACCGATTTTGTAACAACCCAGTTGAAAGAGCATAGACTCTGTAGCTGATTAGTATTAACTCCTTGAATTTGCATCATGACAAGTAGGTAGACTTTGAGATAGCCACCCATCGGTGCCGTCGCTTGAAGGGACAACGCAGACACCAAGCGTGGTTGGTATTGTAAGAAACATAAGCAATTTTGAAAAAGGTGTTCATTTAATAGAGTATAAGATACTTTTCAGTTCACAATTTGTTCATTGAAGCCAAAGAACATTCCAACGCAACCCAGCAACAAACTCTTCCCATCACATCTCAAGTCAAACGTATATACACCCAAAAAAACGCAAGGCGACTCATTCACGAGCAACCAACACCACTTGTTTCCCAATATTGCGACCAGAGAAAAGACCAATAAGAGCCGCTGGTGCATTCTCTAGGCCTTCTGCTATGTCTTCCACATATGTAATTTTCCCTTCTCGTATGAGGGGCAGGACCATGTCAAGATACTTTGGGTACATAGGATAGTAATCGAAAGCCGTGAATCCTTCCATTCGGATTCGTTTTGTGATGAGGCAGAACAGGTTGTGTGCACCTTCCCGTTCTTCAAGATTGTACTGTGAGATCATCCCGCACACAGGAATGCGACCGTGGAGTCTCATGTTCAGAAGTACCGCATCAAGCATCTTTCCTCCAACATTCTCGAAGTAGATATCGATGCCATCAGGAAAGCACCTGGCAAACAAATTAAACAGAGGCATAAAGAATGTTGGATATCCCAGCTAAGAGCATATCTAATGCAAAATGGCAGAAAAGGCATCCTGATGTCAATTATTGGCACGCAGCACGCTACATTCCCTACAATGCAAAAATGTAGCAACCTTGCTCTAATCCAAAGAAAGTTATTTCTTCGATTTTCTTCCTAAAGAGCCAAATACAAACTGCATTTTGGGGTCCTGATAAAGAGAGAAAACTACGAACAAATTTTAAAAGGTTGAAGAAGAAATGGCAAACATGACCCATTGTTTGGCCATCGTTACAAAAAGTGGACAATTGCCATTTTCGCATTTGGCACGAGGTTTAGCCATTGCTCAGAGTTGCTCTAATAAGGCATGCAATGTACTGGAAGTTTACAGCAGAAACAAAAAAGCCAACTAAGGTATGTAATGTACTGAAACTTTACTCGGCCTTATTCAATATAAGGTCAAGTAAATAGGGTGACTGTGGTATGCCAGCCAATTACTTGTCAAAAAATTTATGAATTTTAAAGTGAAGTTACAAAACTTAAATGCATTAGACAAGTCAATGTTCTAAAAGTCGCTAGGCATTAGTCGGGCAGTCGGCCACCTTCGAGTGATTAATCGGATTAGTCGGCGATTAATCGGTGCATATTTATTAGTAATCGGCAATGAATCATTAGTCGGACCTAATCGGATAGGCCCTGCCAGCGATTAATCGGCTTTTAATCGCCGATTAATTCCTTGTTTTAGAACACTGAGACAAGTGTACATGGGTTTTTCCTTGGATCCCTGAACTGCCGTTGGAAACCCATGCCCTATGCTTTACACGTATTCACAGAGAAAGAATAAACAATCAGCTTTGGCTTCTTCTTCTATACTTCTTCTTCTTTGCTTACAAAAAAAGGGCTCTCATACGTAGCTCAATATTTTCTAATCATATCAATATACTTTTTGACTATGGAGCACGGGTACCGGTACGCGGTATGGGTATGGGAAACGGCAAAACCCCAAAAAAGTAGGGTACGGGTACGGCGAATAGATATATAATTTTTTTCTATTTTTTATTGCTTTAAATGAAATATAAACCCATTTTACTAACAAAAAGTAACATAGATAAAAGTTCGAAGTTCATACATCAAGTTCAACGTACCTAGATCAAAGCTAGACGAGTTCCTTGTTTCTTACATACCAACAGTACTTACAAACATTGACTCAGTATAAACGTGTATGTGTACATAAAAGAGAGAGAACTTACGTCTTCTGTTCCGATTTGGAGCCCTAGACCGCTGCCTCTCTCAGTGACTTAGTAAACGTGTATGTGTATATAAAAGACAAAAAAATTACACAATAAACCCATATTTTATAATTATTTACAAAAAAATCCTAGAAATTTGGAAAAAAAAATCATTTTGGGCTAAAACGTACCCATGCCATACCCTTGCCGTACCCATCCCGTACCCATGCCGTACCCAAAATTATCAAAAGTACCCGATCAAATTTTGCCGTACCCGGTATGTTTTTGCCGTACCGGCGCCGTACCCGTACCCGGTACGGGTACGGCGACATTTTTGAAGTACCCGTGCTTCATAGCTTTTTGACAACTCAGTTCGTGACTCATTCAAACCTCCTAGTGGTTGTGAACATCGGATGAGGAATGCTTGTGAGCTCTTGGGTTTAATCTTGGGGCTAACACACTCCGGTTGTACCTTTTCGAGGGGAGGAATATTAGCCTTAACACAGTGCCTAGCATGACTTTCATTCTCACAGGCAAAATGTTTCCTACTTTCACTATTTTCCTACGCTCTTGATTTACTTGGTCTATTTCGATATTTTATGACTTCTAACAGTCTAAATAATTAGTGTGCTAACATGGTGTTTTTGGAATATAGTTGTAACATTACTTTCCTTGAATTAGGTTGATCAAATCAGCAGTCCTTCTACCCATTAATGTACTTAGGCTCTGAAACTCCATATTGCTATCGTGTCTTTCTGGAAAAAAAATATGAAACACTCACCTTTTGAGTGCTTTATCCAAGTCAGGTTCGTCTTTATAGTTGAAAGCTTCATCAAACCCGAATTTGTCCTTCAGCAGACCAACCTTAGGTCGGAAAAATGGTTGAAGAAAGAAACAATAGGACAACAGAAACCAATAAGAGTCATGACCAGTATCTACTATTCGTACAATTTGGGATATGATAAAATTCAGAAACAGAATGATGGTATTTGATAATACAAAACATCGATTATGCACCAACAGTCACTCTCACACACAGACGTACGCAGAGAGAGAGAGAGAGAGAGAGAGAGAGAGAGAGAGAGAGAGAATTATGCTCATTGCTCTGAAAAGATACTACTCAGCAAGGAAACGAGTTCCTCTGCTTGACAAATACAAGGGAACATATTCGGAGTACCAGAAATTGTGATCGGGACACTTGAAATGTGTAACTCAAATACTGGTAAAGTACTATCAAACAATGGTAAGGTATATGACATTTCCATTCAGCGATAAATATAGACATGCGCTAAATGGTAATTTAGCATAAATAGCAGAATGGACAAGTGAAAGGCAATAACCTTTTCTTTGGATCCAGCACTTCCAACAACATAACAATTCTTTAGCTTTGCAAACTGGCCAACAAGCTGACCAACCGCTCCAGATGCAGCTGAAACGAATACGTACTCTCCTTCCTTGGGAGAGCCTACCTCATAAAAACCACCATAGGCTGTCATACCAGGCATACCTACAAAGTTCAACTCAACGCAATGAGGATCCATCCAATGTAGCTGAAAGTATAAGATCACAGTACAAACTGATCACGACTCACAAGTTCCCTTACAACTGTTTTCAGAAAGAGGTGGTGCACAGGGCTTTGAACAAGGGATGCTACTTCATCAACTTGTCTTGTTTTCTAAAACTGAAAACCATAATTACAAGCCAGTAACTAAATATATAGGTATTCCTTTGTATGTATCCAGTCTTGGGGGCTGTCCTGTCTAGTTTTTGGCTGCTAGATGCTGTGGTGTACCCATTGTGTAGAGGTTTTCTGTAATGTTTTGTTTTTTTGTCTATCTTTGGTCTTGTTTGTAACTTCAAGGCTATCACCTTGATCTGATTGGTTTGGTTTCTTAATGAAAGTCACTAAATTCCAAAAAAAAAAGAAAAAAAGAAAAAAAGAAAGCAGAAGGGAGAGTTGTCTACAATTTTCTGCATCTATTTAATAACACAAAAAGAGAGAGAGAGAGAGAGAGAGAGAGAGAGAGAGAGAGAGAGAGAGAGAGAGAGAGAGAGAGAGAGAGAGAGAGAGATATTAGTGTCCAAATGGAAAATGTAGTTAGCTGCATTAGTTTCATGTAGTAGGAATACTTAGCCTGAGATATCCCCTTATTAGATCTCACAAATATCATTGGCCTACCTGAAGTTAGCAAATAACTAAATGAAAAACAAAAAAAACTACTATTTTCTTTTCAGCTCTATATCCTGCTACATCCATAAGCGGTGAGGTTCCACGACAAATAAATTGAATGCCTTCTTATTGGGATGAGAAAAAGAAGAAGATAATCCACCTATTGTACCTGAAGTAATTTGGGGGAAACAAATGGAATGAACTTACCAAGGATTCCAGTATAATAAGAAAGAGGCACATCTGTGTGTTCAATTTTAAAGAGTGTCTCTGGTTCTGTAATGAGACTATACTCTTCCCATCCAGTCATTCCCCAAACTAAGTCACCTATCTTGACATGTGGATGTCTAGAATCAATCACTCTAGCCACTCCATAACCAGTTATAGGCTGCACAACATCAACATGATCAGTCACTGATGCAGATTTAAGAACTTTCGGGAAGTGGAAAGAAGTTCGTACATTTTGTAACTATAATGCAATACTAGCCATTGAGTTGACTCAAGAATATTTAAAAAATGATACAACTAATCTCTAGGCATCAATTAATCCCCAACTAATTGGCCTAGGCGCTAGGCGGTGCCCGGTTGCCCAACTAGCACTTGGGGACTTTTCAAACACTGCAAAAAGGTGTTCCCTTTGTAATAGTAATAGATGATAGATGTATATACTATATTTGTTTTTTGTTTATTAAGTTTGAACGGAAGTTGATTAAAAGATTAATATAAAAGATTTTCTCTGTCATTTTACAACATATATACCAGACAATGATTCATTGGACGGTTTGCTGTGTTTGTTTGGGCTTTACTAGTTGGGCTTGTCCCATGTAATTTGGGCTTTTAGGCCTCTTGGGTGTTTGGGCTGCGTCCCACTTATTTTAATTGTTTTATCCGAGCTCTTAGGCCATTAGGTGTTGGGACTTTGTTCCCTTTGGGTGTTGCCTTGGTTGGCATCTTGCCAATCAAGGAATTGGGTCTCGGATTGGACTTTTTGTTCTCTCCTTGTCCTATTTATTAATCTTTGTATCTCCTTCAAGGGTTAATAAAATCTTTTTTTCGCCGTTCAAAAAAAAAAAAACCATTACAGATGCAAGGATTTTCATAAGAATCCTTCAAAAGGTCATACATAATTTTTCTAATATTGATTTCCAATTTTTTAACAGTAGAAAGTCACATGGAAATTGTATTGAAACTTCTTATAGGCACATATACTCCTCTCCCCCACTTAGCCATTTATCTTCTCCTCCTAAATTAACTAACCCCTGTTTGTTTTCCCTTTCTTTTTCCAGCGATAGGAGAATACAAGTATAAGAATTAAATGAAAACAACTCTACAATTACTATAAGCCCAACCCAACTAGTAGCCCTAATAGGGGGAGAAACAATCCCAGACAATTTCCAACTATTAGCCCCATTAAGGGGAGAAATAATTCCAACAAATACAAAAGGAAGAACAACACATGCAGGTAAAGATATTTGAATTCCTAACCTCATAGTGAAACCGCAAAAGTCCTAGCCAACTAAGCTAGCCCCAGTTTGATACTCCAATATTGTTTTCCCAAACAATTATATTTCCCAAACAATTATATACCCCCATTATATTTGACCAAACAATTGTAAAATATTTTCCCTAACAATTGACTACCACTCACCCACATCCAATATTGTTCTCTCCTCCTAAATCCTTTAGATTTTGCCATCCCTACATCAAAGGACCACAACAAACAAATAGTCATTTGATTATCTTAATGTCCTAAAAAGTTTACTAAGATAATCACAACATTGTAAGAGTTTGTAAGAACATTGTAAGAGTTATCACGAAAGAAAAAAATACATTGGAAGAGTTTGCACCATCAACCTATGCATGTATTTTAATACTCCTTCATAACCTCTCCCCCACTTTATTTGACTAAACAATTATATTGACCCCACAACATTTGCCCAAGCAATTAAAACTAGTGATGGTACAAAAGGGGCATAACTGGGCAACCCCACCACAAAATTTTGAAAACTCCTCGCAGTATCCTAATAAGTTTACCACGATACTCACAATAATCTCAGGGTTTGCAGTCCATCAAGGTTGGAACTAGGGCTGACAAACGAAACTGAACGAGCCGATCAAAACGGTTGATTGTTGAAACTTGATTTGAAAACTTAACGAACTTTAAAAAGATGTTCAAGTTCAACCTTCGTTCCAAACCTTAACCAGCTTCAAAAGATATCAAACGACCGTTTAATGAGCGAACACGAGCTCGAACTCGAGCGCTTTGCTTTGTTCATCAGTCCAAGTTGGAATTTCTATTTATATTGCGCTTTGCTTTGTTCATCAGTCCAAGTTGGAATTTCTATTTATATTATACAACGGAGCGATTTCTGTTAAAAATTATCTAGGCACATAAACGAGAGCAGCCTATACAACTGTTAAATCACACTTTCTGGTAACTTTGTAGCCATCGAATCATTTCTTTTTTTATTATAATATATAGAAGGTGTGTATATAGATAGATACAGATTGAATCATGAGTTGGAAGTGACTGACCGAACCAGGAGTGAATGAGGCACTATAGCTGCCTATCGAATTCCTCATGCGGTTACGCATGTAGGGATCGCAAGACAAGTAGAGATTCTTCACCACAACCGATTTCGAACCTTGTGCTGCGTTCAGTCGAATCTTACTGGTCCTCACCTCGAAATCTGACTCTTTGGGGAAACCACTCACGTAGTCCCTCAGAATCACTTGTTTGTTGCTCACCTCGTCAACTCTCTCCGCCATATCAACACCCGCTCTCACTCACTCACTCTCACACACACTCTCTCTCTCTCTCTCTCTCTCTCTCTCTCTCTGTGTGTAAATCAAAATGTGGAGAATGAAGGAGGCGATGAAGGTCAACTAGTGTGTCTCTTTTGTTGTATAATAATTAATTAATTATTTATACTGGAAAATAAATAAAGTAAGATTGTAATCAAGTTAGGAGCAATAAGTGGTGAGTTTAATTTTGTTGACCCTCTTTTGCAGCTTTGCAGGACCCTCCTAGCTCCTTGTTAATTGAAATAATGTAAATTTCATTAATATTAAAATTTTGACTAATATAGAAATAAGATATATGACTAGCTAATTATATGTATATATATTGAAAAAAAAAGATAAATTCTGAATAAAAATACTTATAATTTAGTTAACTAATAAAATTTTAGGGTAACAATACGAGTTTTTATTTGAAAAATTTAGGGTCAAAATTAGGATCGTTACAATTCTAAAAAATGAATGGTCCCAATGGCGAAGCAGAATCCTTTGTGCCAAAAACTTTTGTGCTTTTGTAGTGATGAATTTTTCGGCCGTTGAATTTAAAACATAAAAAGAAAATCAGACAATTTAATCAAGGTTTTCGAGACAGAAGAAATTGGACCCCTCAATGGCACCCACACTTTTCATTTTTGTAAGATGAATGTAATCCAATCAAAATATTGCTGATGGTTGATTTATGACCTCATTTTTCTTACGTAAGATCTTCACGTCAAGTTTTGCAAAAATAAATGGGTTGATTCACTATAAATCTATATCTATATTATAAAACAGGACGGGTATCTTTCAGAATATTCTTTCTCAACGGTTCAGATTTATCTCTGTCCAAAATTTATCTACCTATACAAACAAATCCGACGGTCCAGATTTGTTTTCATCATTCCTTCTACAACATGGCAGTTTGGTAAATATCGGAAACTTCAAGACCACAAAAGGAGCTCATTTGAATTGAAATATCCTAATCAATCATGGTAATCTAATATTACAAAAATTTGAAGTTTGAAATATTGGAAAGGAACACAATCAAACCTTCAATTGATTCCAAACGGCAATCAAAGCTTATTTTATTCCCAAAATAGTTACAAAATAGTTAACAATTCAAATTTCAGGTTTTAGCTTGAGTAAAGATCTCTTGCTCCATGTTTCTATAGATGGTATAGAAAAACAGCAACCAAAGCTTATTATTTGATTCCTAATTACTAGCAATTCAAAGCTTAATTGATTCCTAAAATAAATCTAAATTGCTGAATTCCAGTTAGGTACGTAGGCTGTATCAATTAGGTAGGTTCCATAAAAGCTAATTCCTATGATTTTATACCTCTATACATAGAAACGAATTTTTTGGGTAAAACTATAGAACCAACAAAGTATTTCAAGTTTTCAACCCCCGACCTTTCTACCCCCGACGCCGACGCCGCTACTTCAAACCAGTTCAGGTTAGTGGGCTTCCGAGTCTATTCTTGTTCGTTTGTTTTTTTGAGTATCTTTGTTTCTCTCCGAAATTTTTAGTATCTTTGATTTTTTTGTCCCGCTTACAGAATGAATAATAAGAATGTTAATCCTAATATTGTCCGACGCAATCGAAAGCGGCCATTATCTGTATGCCACACCGATACTGAGATGTCCAAACAAGCACGCCATGTTAGGTCAAGGGTCCCACTCAACAAAAAGCTTATTCGTGAAGATACTAATATCCATCACCCAATACTTCTTTTTAATCAAGTCTTGCTTACCAGTTACCATGAAGTATTTTTTAATAATGATAATGTTAAATGATAGGGGTGCATACTCAAGTTCAACCGATGAGGTGTACGCTGGAGCATTGAGGGAGATAAATTTGAATGGCACAGCACCGCATGGTAAGATTTCTAACCGCACGGTTGGGTCAACTGATTATAAATCAAAGTCGTGATAGTTTTTAAAAACGCACGTGCATAGAAGAGATTCTCTTCTTCATCAAACAATATTACTTCTACTTTGATAAAGACCACCTCTACTGCTAATTAACAAGGATTGCAGCCAAAAATATTGTTCTGAGTTTTTTTAAATTGATTCAAGATCCGTTTGGAATAAGCAAAATCGCTTGGCTTACAATTTCCTTAACAATATAAATTTGAAATAAGCAAAATCGATTGGCAATTCAAATTCCTTTAGCTTGAGTAAAGATCTCTTGCTCCATGTTTCTATAGATGGTATAGAAAAACGGCAACCAAAGCTTATTATTTGATTCCTAATTACTAGCAATTCAAACTTTCTTTAAATCACTTAGACTTACAATTTCCTTATCGATTTGAGTTTTTTTAAATTGATTCAAGGACCTGTTGCAATTATTGATTTCCTGAAGCATTTTTATGATGGTATCGAGTAAAAGTCCTCGGCAGACATATAGCTAGAGAGATGCTTTTAGTTTATCCAAATTATGGTTTTGTTAGTTTACTTTGATTTTTATACTTTATTTTCAATTTCAGCTATAGTTCCTAATTATTAACTCTTTTTTACTTTATATGGTAGCAGAAAGGAGGTGATGATTGTGTTTTTTGAGGGAGCCCTCAAAGTTAGTGTTTTTATTGTGTTTCTGAACAAATTTTTTCTAAACAAAAGTCAAATGACTCACTACGCGCCCCGGTTGAAATTAGTGTTTTTACTTTAACGTTAGTGTTTTTGCACCAACGTTTAGATTCAATATGCACGTATCTAGAGATAGAAGGTGGTGGTGGAGGTCATACTGTTGGCTATCCTTTTCCGAATGACTCACATTCTATCTTCTTCTTCTTATATTGTTGGCTACCATTCTATTTTTTTATTGTTGGTAGCTGTTAAGTGCTACATCAATTGTTGTGGCTTCGAATTTTAGGGGGATGGCCCCCTCTATGTACTGAATTCATTAGTCTTTAGTGACATTGAATACATTTTGATCGACTTAGTTAATGTTTGTGATTGGAATAGCAGCTTCGAAACGGTTTTGATTCCTAAGTAATATTTTTTATTAAAAGTAGGTAATTTTATTGTTGATAGTGCTAGAAACTTTTATATTAGGTTAATGCCTCTTAATTAATAAGCGCTTTCAAGTACAGACTCATTTTGTTGAGAACGTGTTGCATCATGCCTTCAGGCAGGGGCACAATCTCTAGGGATTGGGAAATTGTTTGTTCTTTATTTGCTCATTCAAGTTAAATATGTCAATGAATATGCTTGGGTTATTATTTTCCACATAGTTGGATTTGTTGGGCAGTGATTGATATATTGCACGTGAGTTCAAAATTTATTTGTGTGTACTGATCGTTCGTGCCGTGTCTTCAGGCACGGGCATACACTAGTAATAGTCTATAATAAAAATCCGTTAGAATGTAAAATACGCACCTGTTGGGGCTCCTCCTCTGTAAATATGTATGTCTACATAGCACCAGGCTTGTTTACAGGCCACGTTTGGACTGCAGATGTGCGGTTAGAGTGTTCGCAACCGTCAGATGGTATTTTTAATGGTCAATTCACTATAAGTTTAACTTTTCCTCAAAAAAGTTTTTTTAAAGTTTGGACCGTTGGATGCAAAGATGAATGGCTGTGATTGAACTGCAGGGACTCTCTGTAGTTGGACCGCAGTCTACATACTCCTATCAGAATTTGTACATATGGATACATAATTAATGTGTGAGTGCCCAAATAATAAATTCTTCTATGGGAGCGGATCACAGGAACCAGACTATTGGGACCGGAGAAAAATGTACCAATAGTGCACAGATCGGTGTGGTGTGTGGTGTATGACCCGGGCTCACTTAAGATTTTACACAAATAATGTGAGGCGTTCAATAATTTTAAACTAATTTTTCTAGTGGTCTTGCAAAAAATCAGCCCCATCAGATAACCGTAATTTTTTGTTGGGTACTTCGAAATATTATAACTAACTATAAATTCTTAATCCATAGTTTCAGATCTTGTTCTCTTTAGTTTTTTGGCTGCTTTTACCTGTTTTGTTCTTAATTGAATTTTCTTTGCGTTCTTTAGTTTTGCACTAAATTTTTATGGATTATTCATTCATCTTAACGAGAGGAATCGAAAAAATATATATATTTTTTACTTTTACCTAAAGATTTTTGAAAATATCTGAGATAGAGACCAAAAAACTAGCTTTTGAAAATATTTGGGTGAAAAGTAAATTTTTTTTTGATGTTCGGATTCCTCTCGTCGAGAAGAATCAATTATCTACAAAAGTTTGATGTGAGACTAACAAACGCGAAAAAATTCGAATAAAAACACACACAAAAAACCCAAAAAATTGAGGAGAGCAAGGCCTCATTTCATGAGTTATAAATGAAGTTTTAAGAAAAGTTGGACATATCGAATCAAGCATTTACAAGTATTCGATTGAGCTCGTTTGATGCAATGCCATTTCAAAAATTATTTTAAAATTAATGAACAACTGGATCATTTGTATAAGACCTCAAAATGGGCTTCATACACCGATCTACGCATCATCAGTGCATTTGTGGTAGGTAGCCATGGAAATTGGAATTATGGGGATCCCTGAGGGGCTTCCGCTGCTTCAAATGGCCCATCAAAATGGTACTCCTACCTTCCACTGTAAATTATAATATTGCTATTAATAAGTCAACTACTCCCCTTCCTTTTCTTTTCTTTTGTCCCTCGTCCTATTTTAATCGGATTAAAAAAATAACTATAACTTTTAATTGATATTACTATTTATATGCAATATGAATCTTGTTTAATAGATCTCAATGAGCTCATTTAAACGATATTTTCAAAATCACCTAAAAGATTATAGATTGTAAAATATAATTAATTGAAAAGTGGCATAGACTCCCAAAATGGACTAAAGAATTGAGATGGGAGAGTAAGGCTCCGTTCGGCTAAATAAGCCAATTGGTTTTTTTTTTTTTTTTTGCCTTTATTCCATTTTTTTCATATTTGTTAGTTTCTCGTCAATTTTTTGGAGATTATTACATCGTCATGACGAGAAGAATCTAAAAAGTAAAGAATTATGATCGAAATCTAATTTTTTTTAATAAAGACGAAAAAATTGGCTTATTGGCTTATTTTTGTCTTTATTCAAAAAAATTAGGTTTCGATCGTAATTTTTACTTTTTAGATTCCTCTTGTCGTGACGATTCAATAATCTTCGTTCGGCTAAATAAGCCAGACTGGCTTATTTTTTTTGTCCTTATTCAATTTTTTTTTTTTGTATTTTTTAGTTTTTTTATCAATTTTTAGGGGATTATTACATCATCATGACAAGAGGAATCTAAAAAGTAAAAAATTACGATCGAAATCTAATTAATTAATAAGCCAATTTTTTTGTCTTTATTCCAAAAAAATTGAATTTCGATCATAATTTTTTACTTTTTAGATTCATCTCGTCATGACGATGCAATAATCTCCAAAAAAATTGATCAAAATTTAACAAATACGAAAAAATTTAAATAAAGACAAAAAATAAGTCAGTTGACTTATTCAGCCAAAACGGGCATAAATGGCAGGAGGCAACGGGACTCATCATTGGTTGTACGGAAGTTGATGGTTTATTTCATTTGAGTTGCAGAAAGTCTACAAACACATACAATCTGTGCACAGATTGTGCACAGATTTTGTTGTGCCCACCATGGGTCCCATAAAAATCATCCGAACCGTTCATTAAATGTAAAATATTTTTTCAAGGGTCCCCGTAAAAAATAATCTCAATCCGATACCTATAGATACTCGATCCAATCGTATAACTTTTCATTATCCGAAAATCTGAATGAAAAGTTAGATGGTTGGATGAAGCACATATAGGTATTGGATTGAGCTTATTTTTTACGGAGACCCTTGAAAAAATGTTTTACATTTAATGAACGGCTTGGATGATTTGTGTGGAATCCGTGGTGGGCCCCACAACAAAATTTGTGCACAATCGGTGCACAGAAATCTGTGTGGATAGCACAGCTCTTTGAGTTGATTTGTGTGTGTGTATTTTGTGTTTAATGCCTTCAAGCCCTTACTTTTTTGGAAATTGATTAGGTTATTTAAAAGTTGTTTGATGAAAACAGCTTTTGTTAAAAGCAATTGTGATTTAGTATTAGGTTAGGGAGGGTCTATGAGTTCTCAACTTGACAGTTCGGGTAGTGGGGGGGGGGGGGGGTGGGAGGGGGGGGAAGGCCTTTCAATTCTTGCACGAGTTTAGTGCTCTCCTTTTTTTTTTTTTTTATCATTTCTCCAAATTAAACCAATTCCACTTTTTATGCCCATTTATAGCTGAGTCACCATCTGAGCCATCTGTCCAA
Source organism: Rhododendron vialii (assembly GCF_030253575.1). Lineage (NCBI taxonomy): Eukaryota > Viridiplantae > Streptophyta > Magnoliopsida > Ericales > Ericaceae > Rhododendron > Rhododendron vialii. The sequence continues at coordinate 775,351 of NC_080565.1, read as the reverse complement.
TTGTCGAGAATATTTTCGCGTGAAAACAAATTACTAGAACAAAGTGAAGTAAGGCGAAATAAGAAAAATAAAATTTCTTGTGTGACATTCCTTGTGTGTGTTGCAAAGAATCTTGCAAGAAAATTACTCCGTAAAATATCTTTGTTTTGACAATATTTATTTTGCAGGAAAGTATTTTTTAGTGAAAAAAGTTATGAGATCTAGATCTCATAACTTTTTTGATAATTGAACGCTTTTTTTTATTTTTCAGTCTTTCTGGGCAACTCAACAGTGACTAATTAAAATGATCACAATTGTGCTCCCCTTTTTGTCTGGTCTACGGTAGCTTGGTGGTTGTGGCACTTAGCAATATTGGCCATTGGCTCTGGTCATCAAAGAGATGTCCTTCATTTCAAATAAAAGTAACCCTATACTAGTTTCTAGATAGGCTGAGTTAATTCTGGATCCAACCTGTACTGGGATATGTATACAATTTTTGGTTCAACACTATTATTCACTACAATCAAACATAGGGTTTTTTACCGTGGCGGACTCAAGAAATGAAGTCGGAGGTGCTGAACTATGAAAGAAATTTTGGAACAGTGATTTTTCAAGACTAATTATTAGTTTTTACAAAACTGTTTTGATAAATTGAAGAATTAATCTCGAGTGTTGCTATCTTATGATTTGACAACATGTAGATCATTACCGCCCGGTATCATTAACCATTATTTAGTGTGCTCTAAATGAAAAAAGTTGGGTGGGGCTGACCCGCACCACAATAGCTCCACGGACCAGAATTTGTTAATTCTTATAGCTATTGTGTTACTACGAAATAATGAAGTGTGGATTCGGGGGTGTTATAGTGCACTGCCGTGCGCTGTAGGGTGGCACACAACCGTCGATCTCATCAACTAACGGTTTAAATTAAAAACAAACTTTTCCAGGGAAGAGTCTTCCCTAGAAACTTTTGTTTTTAATCGATCTGAACCGTTGAAAACACTTTTGGAGGGCTACGATGCCGCACTTCACCGGCAGTGCACAGCATTGTTTCCGGATCCATGAAGTGCAAACTTTAGGCAAAGTTTATGGTTCAGAATTTTAAGTAGTTGACCAATAAAATGTTGTTCAAAACTCAAGCAACAATTAAGTGATATACATTAAATATAAAACTTAAGAAAATAAGCTATATAATGAGGCTTTTCGACAGTGGCAGACCCAGGAAACGAAGTCGGAGGAGGCCGAACGATGAAAGAAATTTTGGTTCGGTGATTTTTCAAGTCTAAATCCAGTCATTCAAGTTTTACAGAACGATTTTGATAAATTGGAGAATTAATCTCGAGTGTTGTTGCTATCATTTAATTCGACAACACGCAGATCATTACCGCACAAGATCATTAACTATAATTTAGTGTGCTCAAAATGAAAAATTGGGTGGGGCTGAGCCACACCACAATAGCTCAGCGGACCAGAATTTGTTAATTTAGTGTGTAAACTTTAGGCAAAGTTTATGAGAACTTTAAGTAGTTGACCAATAGAATGAGGCTAGGCCTAGAGAGAAATTTCTTCTGAATTCCCTAGTCTCGACGTGGATGGCCTGCTTTTATTCGGATTTGAGAGAAAAATAGTCAATGTGCACGTAAGCTGGCCTAAAAACCCCTTACCATTGAAAAAAAGAAGATATGTACCATATGAAGCACAACAAAAAATATTTCCAAAAAACAAAAACAAATTGCATTCAACAAAAGGAATTGGTTTTCAGCATTTAGACATTGATTATGGATGGTTGGGTTTGAAAGGTTAGAGTTGAGCCGGATTGAGGGTATTTCTGTTTTCATTTTTTATCTGAAGCACAAATTGCATTCAACAAAAGCCATCTCACAGTCTACTCTTTCCCTTTTCATATTTCCTTCTTTCCCTTTGCATAAATTGGAAAATAAAAAAGGTATTCCAGTCACATCAAATATTGCTTATCTCAATATTTTATCATATGGTCATATAAACCAGGGTTTTAAATTGTGTCCCATACTAGTCTGGTTGCATTATTTTCTATCAAATCTGGTCCCCTAGAGTTGTATCATTCCGCCTCAAATCCCGATCGGAAATGGACGATACCAGATTATTTTAAAATTTATTTTCTTTTCAAATAAATGTGTGTTTTAAGCTTAAATTCTTAATGTGGAAAAATAACACTAATGACAGATAAATTCCAAATGCTACCCAATGTTTCACTGTATAATTACGTACCGTACCAGTAAAGGAAATTAATTTTAACACTCCCATTTTTGTCTTTATTTAACTTGAATTGACTATATTGCCCTTCATGTGTGTAAAAGTGAATTTATAAAAGGTAATGCTTATGCCAACAACCTTGCCTTCAAATAAGGTTAAGACACCCAAGCGTAGAGCTAGGTCGTCGATAGCATAATAACCGGAAAGTCCGGGATCGTACCCATAGAGAATCGAAAATAGCTTAATCGGATTGTAGGTTTAATATGGTGGATTTCGGCGTTTTAGAAGGCCAACTTTGGTTTTGCTTTGAGAGTGAAAATACTAAGGAAAAAGATTAGAAATGTGTTTTATGAACTAAAAGAGGCAAGTCTAGGGATCGTCTTTCCCTTGACAAAGATCGTTACTGGTTCTTGATTATAACTCAAACGAGAGTCATGACCGCGTGCTCACGCTCAGAAGATTTAGCTTTAACGACTACGTTTATCAAAAGATGTGATTTAACGGAACTAAACTAACTTATTTTTGCTAATGAATCTAACACGTAGGAAGCCACGAGCCCTCGGTATATCGCTTGCCAAGACCACTTGACCAAACGGCATGCCAAGGAGTTAACACCTCTAGTTTAGACCAAAAATGGCTAGGTTGATCTAATTCTGAAAACCATAATTTTAAGCTCGAGGGTTTGAGAACCAACAACAACCTAAGTCTTTGAGAAAGATTAACCCAAGACTTAGCCAAACAACTACTCAACCATAGCTAAAGAACAAAGCAAAACATAGAAATAAGACATGTTACTTAACCATAGGAAACGGAAACAAACTTGATACTAAGGAGAATCTAAAGTGCAGCTACAACATTAATAAACGAGAAAACATAAAACTAGAAATTAAACTTACAAGTATTGAAACTTGAAACCAAGAACAACAATGGAGAAAAACTAGAGAGAAAACTAACCTAGAGCATAAAGTAGATAGATTTACTAAGGGGAGAGAGAGAGGTATATATACATCTCACCCTCTCTCTCCACAAAATATCCCAAAACTTTTCAAAAGTGGCAAGTATTCCATAAGTGGAAAGTCCAAAAAGCAGCAAAAATCTGTCGGTAAGCCTCTGGTATCGATACGCCAAAAGGTTGTATCGATACCAAGCAGCTAACCCTGCAATCTAAAGTTTCCCGTAACGAACTGGTATCGATACAACATAAAATTGTATATATACGCTGAAACTTTGCAATTTCCTTGTTCTCTCTGTTTCATTATGGTATCGATACACAAGTTTTTGTATCGATACCGATCAGGGTCCTCGCTCAGGCTTCCTTCCTTGGCCTCAGCTTCAACAAACAGCTCCCATTAACTTCCACAACATCTTATTTTCATTTCCTAAAGTTAAGTAAAGACTATATTTTAAACATTTCTTTTACCTTTTTTTTACTTTAATTTATTTAATGAAAATAAGAAAGTACCCCCATTTGAAAACATTGACATTACTAGAATTTCAAGATTTCAATTATATCAAAATGTCAACTCCCCAGTTTTAAAACAAAACAGAAAACTGCACATTTTTCTCTCAAGAAAATGGCCCAAAACATGATCTTGCTTTTTAAATAAAATCTTGCAAATTTGCAGTTACTCTTAGAAAAATTCAAGGATCAATTACCGCCATTTTTAGTTCTGCAAATCGATACTTTTTCGGAAAATCATTTTTTCCCATACTTAGATAGATTTTGAGGGGCTGACAGGGTCTTCGGGTACTTAGAAGCACTTGGGCCATCCATGGCATCAAAACACGCCTTATTTGCATGGTTTAACTGAAAACACTAAAAATACATCTTACGTGTGATATCGCATAAAAGCTAAATGAACGCAAGTTAAAATAAAATAAAAGGGGACTAATCGCACAAAATATCTACAATATTTGGTGCTCATCAGGTAACAAAGTAAATTCATATGAATAAGGACGAAAAAAAGAATGTGAATGGTAGAAAAGAGAGTGTGAAAATCACTATCCTACCGATACAAAATTCAGAACCTTTTCATCATCTCAACTATTAGAGACCTCTTTATAGTTAGGGTGAATTACTCTAAACCCTTCAGCTATGAATAGTTTTACTTAACCTCTCTAATGTTTGAAACTCAACACTTAACCCCTCAAGCATGTTCATCTGATTGCAAAACATTAGGATTTTGGACCAAATTCGTCATGCGAGCAAAGCATGACATGAAAAATAAGATGTTATGATGAAATTACCCTATTCTCTTCACCTAATATAATGGTAATTTCCAAAAATTAGCAGAGAATCAGGGGTGAACAAAAGAGTCTAACTTTTGTAGTAAGTTGTAGCCGACGACGGCGGGATTTGAGGTTAAATAGTTTTCATTGCAGTGTGGTGGCTTGATTTGGTTTTCAATGTAGTGGTTTAGGGAGGTTATGGGAGAATGTTAAGGTGAAAAGAATACGGTAGGCTGATGATTGTAGGGCAAGAGGCAAATTGTGATTTTTCGTTGACGCCATCTTTCACATCTCAGATTCGTATAGTTTTAGGGGGTTATGTGTTGAGTTCTAAACTTTTGGAATGTTAAATAAAAATAGGTCATAGTTAAGGGGGTATGGTATGATTTACCCATTTAATTAAATTACCACTCTAATTTCCGACACCATCCGCACGGACCGCACTGGCAAATTATACTTTTTTGGAGGGTGTGTATTTTTTTTTTTTTGAAAGAATTATATTTGTGTGAATATTTTTCAAAACTTTTTCACCTGTTTAAAAATTCAAAATTGACTTTTTTTACATGGTACTAAAATCTTCAAAAATTAGCCACCAGAATATAATTATTTTGAGAATCACACATTTTTGCAAAAAAATAAAATACCAAGAAAAGGAGCAGAAGGATTCCATTAACCCTTTATGTTTTCTCCGAAGGCTAATCCGCTTATTTGTTCTCTCTTAACTTAATTACATAAAGTCATCCAAGATTTTAGATCCAGAAAATTGAGAAATGCTAGGGACACATCAATGTGTCACACATCAACCACACCTCTCTCACATGCATGCGTGGGAATTTCACAATAAATAATGTTAGGAATTACTCCTATCTTGTAGTGTTGTGATCTAGGAAATGGCATTGAAGAGAGCAGAAATGAATACGTAATTTCAAATAATGGTTCAGCTACTCAACACGGTTTACTATGGTTGGGGATGTCGAAATTATTGTAGTAAACTTCGGGAAAGTCGGATAGGAATTCCATTATTCGGCTGCTGTTCAAGGAGTTACTCATATTGTATTTCTCAAGTGCTACAACATTGATGAGGAAAATCAGAATATAATTTATGAGAGATGGAATAATACACTTTCGAATTGGCTGAAAAATGGAGTTGTTTATGAGAGATATTGGCCACAAGCTTTTCTTAAGTTAAGGTACAAGGTATCAAGAAAAGTGAAAAATTGCGTACGATATCTATTATAAAGAATTGTTTTAAGGTCCATTACGGTGTAATGCACCTGCACAAGAAAACTTACACAAGAAACAAAAGTGCATTAGTGGGGACTTTGATGGAACTAATGTCGTCATGGTCGGCAACGTACTTATCGAAATTTGTCGATTTTGGAGCGAAACCGCGCGCTGTACCACACGTCCGAGAAGGAAAGAGACTTCAAGAAATTATTCAATGTTGTTAAATACAATATTTTGGGAGGTGCTGGGATGGACTGCCCTCGAGATATGGTCCTCTTTCTGCAGTTGATGGCGGCTCATCCAGAAGACACAAAAGAGGATGGAATTGAGAAACCAACAAACAGGCACAACAGTTAGAAGAGCAGAAAACCACAAAAATACCAGATTATTAATGTGCACCGAGCATATACTCAATCCCCAGTACAGAAAGAAGCAGTTCCAGTCACTCCAAACCCAGAGACACAAAAAAAGTTGGCAGGTGAGAAAAATAGACAGGATCGTTTGATATTGATGACCTCTGTTTGGGTGAGGTTGATACTTATGCTGCTTGAGTGGTTCTTATTCCAGAGATGCTGCTTTCCTTGCCTTTTGTAACCAATCTAATGTTAGTAATTGGTATTGCATTGTTAAATGTATTTTCTCTCATTTTACATAAACAACGAAATTCTGTTGAACCATCACTGTGCCTTTAGGACAGAGACAGAAAATTGATTTCTTCCAAAGGTTCGTTGACAACATAAAGTTCCTCGATGTGCAAAGGCAGCAGTTGTTTAACGGGCAGCAGTTGTTTAACGATATTGAGGCCATCCAGGAGTTGGGGGGAGACTGGAAGCAACAAATAAAAAGCCGAAAGAACCTCATGCGAATTGCTTACAAGAAAAAGAAGAGGTTTGGTGGGGTTTTCAGCCATTATGTGTTCTTACTAGCTTATAGGTGTCATGGGGGAGACTACTCTAACAAGGTAGTGTTCTAATCATACTATTAGAAGTTAGATGTAAATAAGTATTCTAATCTTGAGAAACTAAAGGGCACATTCCAATTGTACTGTCCCACACAGCAGCACTTAGCAAAACCTAAATAAGACTAAAGCGAATAAATTAACTGTTGTTTCCTTTGTTTCCATAAGGAACAATTCCATCATTTGGAAGGAACTGACACCCTGATAGTTTCCGTCTTGATTACTTATTGATGAGCTTGTAGTGCCTGATCCAGTATGGAAAATAAAACTCCCCGTGGGCGACATGGTTCTCCAAAATATCCACCTCCAATAAAAGGCTTTCCATATGCTTCAGGGTTGCCAAAATGCTATTGTTGGGCTTAGTTGATTAAGCCTTTGATGGACCTGGGTACGTACATGTATCGGGTGCATGTATCTTACTGTTGGATTCATCTATTTCTCATGTCAAGGATACAGGAACACATTTAAACTACCTAATATGTTTCTTTTGCGTTCTAGGGTAAAATGTCATGGAGCATTTTATAAATAGTTGATAGTTATATGCGTAATTCTACTGAAACCATAAATGTTTACTAGATAAATGTCCAACATAAATGATAGACATATGTTCCAAAACCCTACACAGTGTTAGCTGTCCAACACAAGTGCTTTATATATTAAAAGAGTTCATTTAACTTAGGCCCCAACAGAAAAAGAAGTGTATTTGCCCGAACTGTACAGAATCATTTGGTGCGGTTTTTAACTGTGTTTTTGGTTTTTGATTTTGAAATCCGGCTGTTCAATTCCAGTTTTTGTTTCATGAGAAAGCCGCACTGAAAATCGAACAGTAAAGATAATTATGCAAATACACTGTCTACAAGATGTTTGAGAGAAGGGAAGAGGAATATATTAGGAACTCAATTCTTGTATTCCACTTCCATAAAACCATGTGGTACATTGGGCATTTATAGGCTCTAATAGATAAGACTAAAATTAATAGGTGTTGGGCCGGGAGTGCCCCATGGATTTGGGTATATTACACAATGCTACTCCCTAAAAACAGATTTGCTGGTGTGATGCCGAGTGTCATAAAACATTTAATTGAAGTCCTTCCTAACACCAATTGGTTTTAGGAGAGATAGTGGAAAAGCAGTTCGACAAGTGGTTTCAGAGAGCCAGAAAGTCATGGGATCGAGTCGCGGGTGCGTCATCATGAGGGAGGGATTGTTGGGCCCGGAGTGCTCCCACGGATTTGATTACACAAAGCCACTCTTTGAGATTGCTCTAAGAACAGACTTGCGGGTGCGATGCCATAAAAGACCCTTCCTAACACCAATTGGTTTTAGAAGAGATGGTCCTAGGAATACATGAACTTCCAGATACATGAATGAACCTAGCACATAAAAAAACATTCTAGAAACTGTAGGACAATCAAAAGACACAAGTCAAGTTTATCTTTTCAGCAAATGAGGTGATGATTGATATCGAAGGCAATAGTGTGGATGTGGAAAATGGGGATTGGGAGGGTGAAACAGGCAAGAGGAGAGGGGGAAATGGTTTTGGCTTCCAAAACAGAGATTTTATTTTTTTCCAGACCTTAATTGGAAAAGTCAGTGTGATTATTAGTAGTAAATGGTAAACTTTTGAATTAGGGGGTAACTCCACAAAAAGGAACAATATTTTGGTTGGCTGCACTGCAGGGTTCCTCCCGCGGCTGAGAATTTCATTACTATTAAACTCTCAATACATTTCAGATGGAAGTTATAATAATAATAATTCCAACATGGAAGATATTTATTACTATATATGTATGTATATTATTAGGCTCGATCAACTTTTGTTAGAATTGTTCAATTGCTTTCTGAATTGAAGCAGACAGGGGCGGCGCTACAATTATAAGAGAGAGAGAGGGTATAGTACTGGAACCTCAAGAATGAGTACTAAAAATAACGAATACCCACTCCGCTATAATATTATACTACTAGTATTCTAGAATAATGTCGACATGGTTGTTGAAAATGAGATTCAGAGAAAATAAGAAGCAGCATTGGAGAAGTACGAAGAAAATGTTTTTAGATCCATGCATGTTTGACAATAGTAGTAATTTTCATTTTCATAAGAAACTTTGAGGATAGTGTTTCAGCTTAAGTTTGTTGCATCTTTGGAGTCGGAGTTACACTGGCTGGTATATGATTCTGTTTTGGTTTTAGTTTTGCCAGTAACTGAACCGAACCGAACCGAACCGAACCGAATCGTTGTGAAAACCCCTAAAAAATGAACGATGCAAATTACAGCTATAAATACATGATAGTCTACAATCACGGTAGCGAAAACCCTGCGATTTCCACCACCTGCGGACATAAGTTAACCTCACTGTAATAAGCGGAAGATACTTTGGAAATTAGAAGTGTTGGGATTCCACCCAAGTGGGGTGGTGTGTGCGAAGCATAGGATCACTCTCCACCTTATTTCCTTACGGGAATTAGGGTTTCCTTGTCTATATATATGCATGTATAGAGCGTAGGAAAGTTGTGACTGAAACTATGTGAGGGAGAGAGTGAGGTCGAGTGGGTGAGCCGGTGTGGCTCACCGGAGCGGTGGAGAGCCGGGTTGTGGCTCTCCCGTAGAGGTTTTTTCATATTGTATTATTGTGTAAATAATATTAAGAGAGTTTTTCCTCATATTGTTGTGTTGTTGAGTGACCCCGAATCCTAACAACTGGTATCAGAGCACAGGAGAGCAAAGGGGGTCACCGAAAAAATGTACGACCTCCATTGATGCACGGTTCGAGAAACTGGTCAGAATTGAAATCAATTTTGATCAGTGGATTTTGTGCGCCTCACAAAGACGATCGCCACGATATGTGGGTGGTCGAGTTTCGCCACCAGATGAAGGCTCGGGAACCATTTGATCGCAGCGGGTGGAGGCGGCGACGGGCGTAGAGGCTGTTTTGAAAAGCGTGAAGTCGTGGATAATCGAAGATGAGTTTTGAGCACTGGGTTGTGTTCACCTTGAGGAGACGATCAAGGATTGGGGTAGAACGTCACCGGAGGAGCTCGGAGGAGGTGGCAATGGCCGATCGAAGGTGGCGGTTCAAGGGTGGTTCCTACCAGGAGTCATCGGATGCGAAATTTGAGCGCGGGGTTGTGTTCGTCTCATCGAGACGAGCTTGGGAGTGGTCAAAAAATCACTGGGTGACGCCGAAGTGAGCCACACTCGCGGCCAGAAGCAGCGGCGCGTGGAGCGCGTCAGATCTACGCGTGCATGTGTGGTGCACGCGCGGACAGAAGGCTGGCACACGCCAGCACATGGAAGGCACACACTGGCACATGCCAGGCGTGTGCGGTCAACGCCAGTCAGCCGGTCAACGCCGACTGGGACGCCACGTGGCAGCCAAATCATCGCCTCGTGGCACTGCCACGTCAGCAAGTGGGGGTCCATTTGAGGTGCCACGTCAGCGGTCAACGATGACGTGGCAGTCCAGTCAGCTGTACAGTGCTGGTCAATGGGCCAGTCAACGGGCCGATTCAGAAGGTCCAGAGGGGTTTTTGGCCGGTTCGGGCCGGTTCAGGTCTGGTTCGAGCCGATTCCGAGATGGGTTCAATGTTCTGGACGCAACCGCGCACTCCGTTTTCAGTTTGGAGGCTCCAAGGCTGATGCGATTGCTTAGTGGAGCAAGAAAACGCGTGTTTGGAGGCGGTTTAGGTTGCGTGGAGGCTTGGCTTGTAAGCAATGATACATTGCATTCGAGCGGGTTTGCTCGTTTGGTAATGACACAGGCGCTTATGGCTTATTGCAGCAAGGACAATCGGTGGTGATCTGTTACGGAGCTAGTAGGCAAGGATACATTATATTCGAGCTGGTCTGCTCGTCTGATAACTGACACAGGCACTTACTGGAGTAATAGATCGATTCCGATGGAGATCCTGGATGTTGGGGAAAGCCTGGAATGGAATGGGAATGGACGAGTGACAGGGAGAAGACCCGGAGAGAGCTGATGGGAGTGCAGGGAGTTGACAGAAAATGGCAAAAAAGGACGATTGACGGAGTAGACTTGCAGGGATTGGAGGTTGATAGGGGCAAACATGCTCGGAGCTAGTGAGCAAGGATACACTCGGGTTGGTAGTGACACAGGTGCTCACTAGAGCAATGGTTTGCGGAGATGGTTGACAGTGATCGGAGGCAGTTTGGTTCAATCGGGATTGAAGACCTATCATTGGGAGTTATAGCTGTGATTCGGGCTGCATGAGGATGATGATGGGCAACTGATTCAGGTTTGTGGAGAGGACAGACAAATGGAGCTAATGTTTGGTACGGGACAAACAGCATGGGTTTTTTGTGACGGTGAACAAGAGAAGCAACAGTTGTAGTGACACACATGAAGAGCACTAGAGTACGAGAAGTCATGACCTGAGATGTACAGGAATGTCGGGTACCGAATCAGATTGTGTGTGGAATAGTCTGCAGACGGCGAGCAACTGGTTGTTGAGAGATGTTCACAAGAGCTCCGAACAGAGGAATGGAGATGGAGACTAGACGATGCATCGTTGGGATCTTTTCCTTTGTGGATTTTGTGATTGGATTCTCTCCATGGTGTGCGGCCGCATGAGAAGGAGAATTGGAGTCATGAATTGCATCCTGGTAAGGATGCGAGTGTGGGCACGCGCCTCGGAAATTCTATTTGTAAAATCGGGCGCGGCCCCTTTTGTTGGAAGAGCGCTGTGGGCACGCGCCCCCGGAAATTTTATTCGTAAAATTGGGCGCGGCCCTTTTTGCTTGGAAAAAGCGCGGCGAAACGCCTCGATTCGGAGTCGCCACTCGGGTTTTAGCGGTAGGAGCACCCAAGGAACCGAACTCGAAAAACGTTTTTGCCACGTTTGTTTGATTTTGAAAAGGCGTAGACCGGTCCGTCGTCACCTTCGATATCTGAGGTTCGGGAGCCATGTTACGAGAGGGGAAGGGTTTTATGGCACCCCTCTCGCCCGATCCGGAGATCGGTCTCTACTCAGGCACTTTTATAAAGCGTTTGCACTTTTCTCTCATTTAATCATTTTTCAGCCAGTTAGGGGCGGGGGAACAGTTAATGGGGACGAAAGCGGTAACAAATTGCAGTTTATGTGACAAAATGCTTATGAACGATTTGATTGCGATGCTAAGTATAGATTGAGAACAAGCACTGAGCATCCCGAGCAAACTGCAGTACGCTGTCACAAGGTGACGTGAGCAGATTCTACCAGCATGCACTGGTCGAGCCACTGCATGGTGATACAACCTGCGCACGCCACATATAAACTGGCGTACTCCACTTGTTGGATCTCTCAGTCTTTGTTTGCAACCCTCTGGGCTCTGGAAAAGGACCAGCGCACACCCAGGGCAAACCACGCAGTTTAATATAGCAGAATATACACAGTCACAGGCAAAACGAATGGCTTTAGGCCATGAAAGAAAGCAGAACACCCCAAAACAGTGTGGGACAAAAGATAGGCCTAGCTTTCGCTTCAGATGCAAGGGCCAGTCACTGGACCCAGAAGCCTACTGCCGTACGCCAGTATATGACTGTCGTACGCCACTTTGCCTTTGATTCCAGTGTTTGGCTTTGCATCATCTGGGTTTTGGAACATGACCAGAAGGATCCCAGAGGCCTTTACATGACAGAGATGAAAAAGATAGGATATTACCACTAAACAGTTCTAAATATGGAAAGCAGTAAACCGGTTATTAGCATGCTAAGGTGATCGACAGAAAGATAAAACAAAAGGAATGACGATCCATGATCCCCACGCCAGTTGTGCCCATACTTCCATTACTGGCGTACGGCATAGACATACTGGCGTGCGCCATGTTTTATCTGATACGATTGTCACATTTTTGCCATTTCAAGGCCAGGACTAGTATTGTTTACTAGCCTGGGCCCTGCTGGCTCCCCTCAGGGATCGAAAACAGAAAAGAACGTAAAGGTGGTATACCTTTTTGTATGGAGGTTTGGAGGAGATATTGAGCTTATGGGTTGAAGATGGAGGCTGAGAAGATGGCTGTATGTCAGCAGGGTGTATGGAGATGGGTTGTTCTACTTTCTCTTTTAATGGAGGAAGAGAAATAAAGAGCAAGAAGAGAGGTGAAGAAAGCTTTGTGCTTCTTAATGAGGCCAACCCTTTGTGAACTTGGTAACCCTTTGCAAGAGTGTGAGAGGGGAGTATATATAGAGGGGAAATGGACTGAGATCAGTTAAGGTCAGGCCTTGTTTGGCTGGTCTTAGGAACAAAAGAGGCCTTCCATGCATTAAATGCATGGGACTAGTTGATGGGGGGTGTAGGAGAGAGAGGGGACGCCCCTGCCGAAAGCAATCATCAGGGACACTGTGGCCGACATCAGGGTGGCACAAAAGTCCCGCCCAAGTGGCTGAATAAAGTTGATTTGACTGGGTTTGACTGGCGTGCGCCATTTCTTACTGGCGTGCGCCAGTATAAGCTGGACCACTGGTCGATGACTGACACGTGGCAGCTTACTGGCGTACGTCACCAAGACACTGGCGTATGCCAGTTGGGTTTTGCTGGGGCCGTTTGGCTCTGGTTTGAAAGGTTTGAAATGGGTTTTGGACGCTCAAGGCTTAAGCACACCCTTGTCCTTTATCTGTTTTCGACTATAATCATCATTGGGGAAATAAACGATCGACAAATAACGTTATCTGGACAGTCCAGAATGGGGTGTCTACAGAAGCCCCCCTTTGACGGCACTTGAAGCACCATTGACTGGAGACAAGTAACGTCAAAGGCTTTCTAGACACCCTCTTCAAGGCTATCCAGAATACGTAAATTTTTAAAGAACCTGTTTTATTTGAAGTTGGGGCGGACAGACCGCTGCTTTGTTGTCTTTGACGGATAGATCACACAATGCGGACTCTCCTGGGGAACAATCTTTTTTTGCAACAGCATCGACTCTGTTGGGGAAAAAGACTGTGGGACGGATAGATCGTCGTTGATTTGAAATTGGACGGGTGGACCATCGTTGATCTGAATTTGGACGAGTGGATTGTCGTTGATTTGAATTTGGACAGGTGGATCGTCGTTGATTTGAATTTGGACAGGTAGATCGTCGTTGATTTGGAATTGGACGGATGGATCGTCGTTTGAGGGGGTCAAGCTATCCTTGGCACGAATAGTTCCAACAATCACGGGTAGGTCGCGTCAGGGAGGTTAAATTCCATCTGTTGGGAATCAGAGCCAATCTCCTTATCAAGGACCATCCGAGACAGAGCAATAGGACTGCTGGAAAATGTGCTCTAAGCTGGACTGAAGTAGAGGTAGTCATTCAGAATGGACGGACCATCGTTGAACATGGATGATGGATCTTCGTTGAGGATGACTCGGGAACCATCGTTGATTTGAGACGGTGGGTCATCACTGAAGGACGACTCGTTGAACCATCGTTGATTTGAGACGGTGGGTCATCACTGAAGGACGACTCGTTCAACCATCGTTGATTTGAGACGGTGGGTCATCACTGAAGGACGACTCGTTCAACCATCGTTGATTTGAGACGGTGGGTCATCACTGAAGGACGACTCGTTGAACCATCGTTGATTTGAGACGGTGGGTCATCACTGAAGGACGACTCGTTGAACCATCGTTGATTTGAGACGGTGGGTCATCACTGAAGGACGACTGGTTAAACCATCGTTGATTTGAGACGGTGGGTCATCACTGAAGGACGACTCGTTAAACCATCGTTGATTTGAGACGGTGGGTCATCGTTGAAGGACGACTCGTTGAACCATCGTTGATTTGAGACGGTGGGTCATCGTTGAAGGACGACTCGTTCAACCATCGTTGATTTGAGACGGTGGGTCATCGTTGAAGGACGACTCGTTAAACCATCGTTGATTTGAGATGGTGGGTCATCGTTGAAGGACGACTCGTTAAACCATCGTTGATTTGAGACGGTGGGTCATCACTAAGGACGACTCGTTGAACCATCGTTGATTTGAGACGGTGGGTCATCACTGAAGACGACTCGTTGAACCATCGCTGATTTGAGACGGTGGGTCATCACGGAAGGACGACTCGTTGAACCATCGTTGATTGATTGAAAAGACGATATTCTGATCATTGTTGATTGATTGAAAAGACGATAGGACGACATGGCTGATCGTCGTTGATTTGATTGAGAGGGACGACATGGCTGATCATCGTTGATTTGATTGAGAGGGACGACATGGCTGATCATCGTTGATTTGATTGAGAAGGACGACATGGCTGATCGCCGTTGATTTGATTGAGAGGGACGACATGGCTGATCGCCGTTGATTTGATTGAGAGGGACGACATGGCTGATCGTCGTTGATTTGATTGAGAGGGACGACATGGCTGATCGTCGTTGATTTGATTGAGAAGGACGACATGGCTGATCGTCGTTGATTTAATTGAGAAGGACGACATGGCTGATCGTCGTTGATTTGATTGAGAAGGACGACATGGCTGATCGTCGTTGATTTGATTGAGAGGGACGACATGGCTGATCGTCGTTGATTTGATTTGGGAGGGACGACATGGCTGATCATCGTTGATTTGATTGAGAGGGACGACATGGCTGATCATCGTTGATTTGATTGAGAGGGACGACATGGCTGATCGCCGTTGATTTGATTGAGAGGGACGACATGGCTGATCGTCGTTGATTTGATTGAGAGGGACGACATGGTTGGTCGTCGTTGATTTGATTGAGAGGGACGACATGGCTGATCGTCGTTGATTTGATTGAGAAGGACGACATGGCTGATCGCCGTTGATTTGATTGAGAGGGACGACATGGCTGATCGTCGTTGATTTGATTGAGAGGGACGACATGGCTGATCGTCGTTGATTTGATTGAGAGGGACGACATGGCTGATCGTCGTTGATTTGATTGAGAAGGACGACATGGCTGATCGTCGTTGATTTAATTGAGAAGGACGACATGGCTGATCGTCGTTGATTTGATTGAGAAGGACGACATGGCTGATCGTCGTTGATTTGATTGAGAGGGACGACATGGCTGATCGTCGTTGATTTGATTTGGGAAGGGACGACATGGCTGATCGTCATTGATTTGATTTGAGAGGGACGACATGGCTGATCGTCGTTGATTTGATTGAGAAGGACGACATGGCTGATCGTCGTTGATTTGATTGAGAGGGACGACATGGCTGATCGTCGTTGATTTGATTGAGAGGGACGACATGGCTGATCGTCGTTGATTTGATTTGGGAAGGGACGACATGGCTGATCGTCATTGATTTGATTTGAGAGGGACGACATGGCTGATCGTCGTTGATTTGATTGAGAAGGACGACATGGCTGATCGTCGTTGATTTGATTGAGAGGGACGACATGGCTGATCGTCGTTGATTTGATTTGAGAGGGACGACATGGCTGATCGTCGTTGATTTGATTGAAATGGGTAGCACAAGCCATTGCTGCTTTGAATTGTATTCTGATTGCCAAAGTGTGCTCCAAGTGCTAGTGGAGTGGGACAGTGAGGCTGTGTGCTTGACATTTGCCATGGAGAAATGGATAGGGAGAACAACATGTGGCACCCCCCTTACAATTGCACTTTCCCAGAGCAGCAGCTTCGGCTCTAGTTCCAGTAGTGACTAGATCCCAGGTATGAACCCCCAAAATCCTGATTACTTGCTGCTTTCGATACTGGACAGGCATGCTTTGATGCTGGATAGATTTTCCCTGTTTTCAACAGTTGATATACAATATGCAATGATATGTACGAAATTGAATGCATAAATTAAAAATGCAAGGGTAGACTAGGGCGGCCTCTAGAGGATTGATGGCCTAGGATGGCCACATAAACAAGAGTTACAGAAAGTGGTATTGTCACCTTAGCCACAGCTCAGAGACACGAGAGCAATAGATAACCAGTGGCTAGAGGTGTGCAGTTGAAAGAAAGGCCCATAGAAAGGGTGGCTCGCGCCAAAAAGTTTTTTAGAGGCCCAGAGAGAGAAGTCTGAGAGATTAAGAGAGAGTGAGAGAGAAATAGTCCATCAGTGAAAGCCCCCTCAAAAGAGGCGGATGGGATAGGAGCCCCAGGTACTTCAAAGAGATCAAGAGTGACGACAACGACGAGAACGAGGCTGAGCTCTACCACTGAGGACTACCATTGAGCCTCTTTACTTCACTGTCCTTTGCTTCTGAGACGCGCTTCTAGATAGAGGTTGAGCGGGCCAGCATGCCTCAGTTGACATTTAGGAGTGGCATTGGGTCGACGTACCCCTTTTCTTTGATGCTGGGGCGGATGAGCCCCATAGATAAGCTTTACTTGGCCTTGAGCCGACATGCCCTCGCTGCTCACAAGACTCCACTGCTTGTGGACCACAGATGGTAGAGTAGCAATGTAAATTGCATTTTTCAGTTTATTTGACTCTCTTTTGAGAATGTCTAAAAGAATGCATAAACCAATCACTAATATCTAATTTGCATTGACAAGCGAACTGAATCGACAAACACACACATATGTACAGACTCGCCTAGCTCAAATGAGAAAGGAAGAAGAGCCCCGGATATGTCACGGACTCCTAAACATATGGAAAACAATGAAATTTTGGGCATTAATGTGCCAAAATTCACAGTATCCCTTAGACAGGTGAAACTGACACTTGCATAAGATCCAATAAATGTACATTGACCCGTACAAATCGGTAAAATTAGAAAAAACATCCTGACATGACAATGGATTGAGAAACTTGAAAAGTGTCGCAAAGATGGACAAAAGACACAAATGATGACTCATATAGGCCCGGACTGACACCGACACCCCTGTGCAGCCACATTAGGACCATATGACTCGCACAGCATGACAAGACTTGGTAAAAGCCCCTTCAACGAGATTTGAGGTGCTTTGAATTTGAAATGTGCCCCCGAGCGGCCAAAAATCTTTGTTAGGCGTGATGGCTGCCTACTGCTGTCTGATGCAGGAAATGAAGAAGCGCGCGCATGCTTGAGATCAACGCGCATCACTTTTGTACGAGTGTGTGTGAGCCTCAAACTAGCGCGCGAGATTGCAAAGCTGCTGCAGCCGCTTAAAATAAACGTTTGCTGAACTTAGAATAAACTGTGAGCCGTTAGGCCTCATAAGCATTTCGTTCTGTTTTTGATGCTTCAAAATATTTTAAGGCTTTTGCTCAGCTTTAAAATTGAAAACAGCAGTTTGCATTAAACTTGAAAGACGAATGGCATCCCCCTTCTGTTTCTCCAATGAATCAATGGACTTCAGCCTACCAGTCAGCACTTCGGCTTGTCTTGTTCTCGACCTTTCTTGACCCTTGATGTGCACCAAAACGCCAACCTTGGATCCAATTGATAGAGTATGACCGAGCCTCGAAGAGAGACTGCCTACGTATCCCTTTCTGGGAATCAGGTCAAAACGTAGTTCAGGCAAAGGTTCACTCGTGTGTTCTACCTCTCCTTTTATGCTCTAACTTTTGCCTAGTACCGCCTTTTCAGGTTTTCGGTCTAGCGAGCTTTCGACTTTTTGCCAACTTTTGCCTAGACCGCCTTCATAGGTTTTCGGTCTAGCAGGCTGCTCTAACTTTTGCTTGGAACTGCCCACCCTTGGGGTTTTCAGTCCAACGAGCTTCTCTCAGGAAAAAGCAACACTTGTGTTGATCCATGTTGACCGAGGTATTGATGTGCTACCGTCGAGGTCGATGATCTTTGATTGTAGCCCCAGATAGAACGGCTTTGATAGTGAAAGGGTCCTGACTGCTATAATTGGAAATGCCTCGCTCCAGGCCATTTTTTTTTTTTGCACCCTTATAATGTGCGCTTGATGGAACGCTGCTGTTACTGTTTTGCGCATGGTACGAGGCCTGGAGCCTTCTGAGCTGCTGCTTTCTGGCTTGGCATCCGGTAGCCGGGAATTTGATATTTCTTTATCCCATGATCAACGCCAGGCATGTCTTTGTGAGACCATGCCAAGGTATTGTTGAATTCTTTGAACAAGTCTGAACGGGCGCAATACTCTTATGGGGATAGCGTTGAACCAATTTGAACCATCCGGGGGTCTGCCCCATCTTTCAAGTTTATTTGAAATTACTTCTTCTTTTTAGAGGCTAAGCATGCCTTTCGTCTTCCCTTTCGGCGAGGGAACACATTTCCTTGGGGATGACCCCATCGAAATCTATCCCTTCGTCGTCGGGGTCGACACGGTTTATTCAAAAGCCAGCAAAGTATTTAAAAGCGGGATAATGCATACCATAAGAACCCTCGGGGTTGCCAAGTACAGCAAAAAGACTCAAATTGAGAATAGAAGCTACGACATGGAGGGCCAAGAGGCACGAGCTCCGACTTAGAGCTAGACTTAGATGACTTGACAGACACTGTGTCAGACTCAGACTCGAAAGTGTCAATGCAAAAGAGACGCGATTTGAAAATGCAACTTTTATAGTTACCCTTGACTTCCTTGCCGAGAGGTGGAGCTAGAGGACAACAGGCTCAAGCAACAGCACTTCGGCTTCTTCAGCTTCTTCGTCCAAACCCACTTGAGAGAACTCCTTGAACAACAGCCCCAAATTCTCATGATTGAAGGATCCAAGCCAGTCCGTTTTCTCCTTTGATTGATTAAGCTTCCTCTTGAGTTCCTCCTTTGTAGACTGCTCATCACTATCAACCCAGGTATCGGCGGTAAGGACCTCGATTGCACCTATGGCCATCAGGTTAACCTCGGGTTCGGATGGGAGAGACAAAATTGGCTTGGTTTGATTTTCTGGGCTAATGAAAAGGGTTGGGTTGAATATGGTGGAGCTAGGTTTGATTTGAGTGGAGCTTGAGTTGATTTGAGTAGAGTTGATGGATATCTGGTTAACACATGGGTTTGAACCGTGTTGGAGCATGAAGTTGGATATGACGCTGGGCTTTGATGGGAGTGGAGCTTGAATGGTGCCACTATCAATGAGATTTTGAATTTCATGTCGAAGGCGGAAGCAAGCATCGGTGAGATGGCCTGGCATTTGATGGAAAGCACAATAGGCGTTTGGGTTGTAGGATGCCGGGAATGTTCGAGGCGAAGGAGTTGGAAGGAGTGGCTTGAGGAAGCCAGCTTCGAGGAGCTTCTCATAAACCGAGGACAAAGGTGTGGAGAAGCGGGAAAAGGTCCTTGGTGGGTTCCGACGACCAGATTGAGGAACATGATGCACTCTTTTGCCTTTGGGATTGATTTCTTTGTCGCGCATATCCTCCCTTTCGGCGTTGGCTTTGAACAAGGATTCAACATTCCCCTTCGGGTGAGTCCTGGCTTCATGAAACTCAGCCAGGTCTTTGAACATGTCCTTCGAGCACTGCTTGGTTCCGACTGCAGGAGTGTGGTAAGCTTGAAAGGATTCCTTGATTAGCCCCATATCTGGCTGCGGGGCTATGGTGGTAAAGAGGTCAACCAATCCCTGGACCATAGCCATTTGTTTGTCCATTTTCTGGTTCATTTCTTGAACAAACCTCTTCAGCTCAGCCAGCTCTGTTTGTGCTGCCATTTTGGATTGATGATTGAGAAGGGCGATATGGCTTTGGAAGTGACAGTGAAATAGCCCTGGCAGACGCTCCCAAGTAGGTTTGGCTCTCTCCTTCAGTGAAACGGCCTAGAGCTTCTGACAGCAAAGTAAATGAGAACTCAGTGGTGTTCCTGCAGCAAGCTTTTGAAAGAATTTTGAAGGAATGCAACGCGCATGTCATCGTCGTCGGTATCCTCCTAGACTCTAGAGCTAGAGAGAGTCTGCCCTACGATACTCGGACAGTTGCCTAATTTCCTCGGATTTTCTTTTCGACGGTGTATCCTTGATTGAATCGAATGTTACTAAGAGATGCCAAAACAGCCTAAGCCTTTGACTTTCTCCCTTCTCGAAGTTTCAAAGTTTGATTTTGGAACAGCTCGGTGTAGATGTCATGATACCGTAACCGAAGTGGCGTAGGCAGCACTGTGCCGGAGCCTGGTGTAAGTGATTAGCACTTTTAACCTGAGTGGTGTAAGCATCATGCCATGTTCTCCGTTGTTCCTAGTTTTCGGTTCGAAACCTCGATGGGGTATTGGTCAAAGACTTAGAAAGTGTCGATTTCCCGAAGTCTCATTGATTAAGGACTTTGAAAATTTTTGTAACGTGCAACATCGAGATGCACGACTCGTCATCGGTCCAAGGCAACGCCGAATGGGCGCAAGACAGACTCGACAAAAAGATATCCTAAAAGCCGCCCTAGCATGCTCCTACTCAAAACGATCATGGATGTATGTACAAGCATGCGATAGGAAAAGCGGTAACACATAAACAGGACATGGGGTTAGAAACAAGTAATCCTACCCTGCAGGTTCCTGTCTTATGTTGAAAGGTTCTAATGCATTGTACACGCTGTAGAGGCCGGTTTTGGCTTAAAGGGGTTCCTCTGACTAGAGCCGCGATATACCTCCCATTGCAACGCGTAGAGCAAAGCAATGGTCGAACGGTAGTACGACTCATCATCGTCCAAGGTTGTTGGGCGTTCGAGGACCCCGGGCTCCAGTAAACTGTGCCGGTTACCCAAAACACCTCAACGGGGCTGACCAACCATCGATACGAATGGAGAATGCCGAAGAATGACCAAATGAGAGAGAAACGCAACGCTTTTGAAAACGAATGCCTTTTGAAGCTTGGCCCACTTTTGTTAATTGA
Organism: Rhododendron vialii; assembly: GCF_030253575.1. Lineage (NCBI taxonomy): Eukaryota > Viridiplantae > Streptophyta > Magnoliopsida > Ericales > Ericaceae > Rhododendron > Rhododendron vialii. The sequence continues at coordinate 754,070 of NC_080565.1, read as the reverse complement.
TACTTGTAGAAAACTACACAAGAGAACAATAGTAAAAGCCCCAGTTCGGATTGGTCGGACGCTGAGATCCTGTTACGTTACCATTCCGTTCTTCAGTAGCGCGGAGCGTACTGTTTTGACAAGCTTTTGAAAATTGTTCAATTATGTATTAATCGCCAAATATCAATCAACGCAATAGATCCCCAGCGGAGTCGCCACTGTGGGCACGCGCCTCGGAAATTCTATTTGTAAAATCGGGCGCGGCCCCTTTTGTTGGAAGAGCGCTGTGGGCACGCGCCCCCGGAAATTTTATTCGTAAAATTGGGCGCGGCCCTTTTTGGTTGGAAAAAGCGCGGCGAAACGCCTCGATTCGGAGTCGCCACTCGGGTTTTAGCGGTAGGAGCACCCAAGGAACCGAACTCGAAAAACGTTTTTGCCACGTTTGTTTGATTTTGAAAAGGCGTAGACCGGTCCGTCGTCACCTTCGATATCTGAGGTTCGGGAGCCATGTTACGAGAGGGGAAGGGTTTTATGGCACCCCTCTCGCCCGATCCGGAGATCGGTCTCTACTCAGGCACTTTTATAAAGCGTTTGCACTTTTCTCTCATTTAATCATTTTTCAGCCAGTTAGGGGCGGGGGAACAGTTAATGGGGACGAAAGCGGTAACAAATTGCAGTTTATGTGACAAAATGCTTATGAACGATTTGATTGCGATGCTAAGTATAGATTGAGAACAAGCACTGAGCATCCCGAGCAAACTGCAGTACGCTGTCACAAGGTGACGTGAGCAGATTCTACCAGCATGCACTGGTCGAGCCACTGCATGGTGATACAACCTGCGCACGCCACATATAAACTGGCGTACTCCACTTGTTGGATCTCTCAGTCTTTGTTTGCAACCCTCTGGGCTCTGGAAAAGGACCAGCGCACACCCAGGGCAAACCACGCAGTTTAATATAGCAGAATATACACAGTCACAGGCAAAACGAATGGCTTTAGGCCATGAAAGAAAGCAGAACACCCCAAAACAGTGTGGGACAAAAGATAGGCCTAGCTTTCGCTTCAGATGCAAGGGCCAGTCACTGGACCCAGAAGCCTACTGCCGTACGCCAGTATATGACTGCCGTACGCCACTTTGCCTTTGATTCCAGTGTTTGGCTTTGCATCATCTGGGTTCTGGAACATGACCAGAAGGATCCCAGAGGCCTTTACATGACAGAGATGAAAAAGATAGGATATTACCACTAAACAGTTCTAAATATGGAAAGCAGTAAACCGGTTATTAGCATGCTAAGGTGATCGACAGAAAGATAAAACAAAAGGAATGACGATCCATGATCCCCACGCCAGTTGTGCCCATACTTCCATTACTGGCGTACGGCATAGACATACTGGCGTGCGCCATGTTTTATCTGATACGATTGTCACATTTTTGCCATTTCAAGGCCAGGACTAGTATTGTTTACTAGCCTGGGCCCTGCTGGCTCCCCTCAGGGATCGAAAACAGAAAAGAACGTAAAGGTGGTATACCTTTTTGTATGGAGGTTTGAAGGAGATATTGAGCTTATGGGTTGAAGATGGAGGCTGAGAAGATGGCTGTATGTCAGCAGGGTGTATGGAGATGGGTTGTTCTACTTTCTCTTTTAATGGAGGAAGAGAAATAAAGAGCAAGAAGAGAGGTGAAGAAAGCTTTGTGCTTCTTAATGAGGCCAACCCTTTGTGAACTTGGTAACCCTTTGCAAGAGTGTGAGAGGGGAGTATATATAGAGGGGAAATGGACTGAGATCAGTTAAGGTCAGGCCTTGTTTGGCTGGTCTTAGGAACAAAAGAGGCCTTCCATGCATTAAATGCATGGGACTAGTTGATGGGGGGTGTAGGAGAGAGAGGGGACGCCCCTGCCGAAAGCAATCATCAGGGACACTGTGGCCGACATCAGGGTGGCACAAAAGTCCCGCCCAAGTGGCTGAATAAAGTTGATTTGACTGGGTTTGACTGGCGTGCGCCATTTCTTACTGGCGTGCGCCAGTATAAGCTGGACCACTGGTCGATGACTGACACGTGGCAGCTTACTGGCGTACGTCACCAAGACACTGGCGTATGCCAGTTGGGTTTTGCTGGGGCCGTTTGGCTCTGGTTTGAAAGGTTTGAAATGGGTTTTGGACGCTCAAGGCTTAAGCACACCCTTGTCCTTGATCTGTTTTCGACTATAATCATCATTGGGGAAATAAACGATCGACAAATAACGTTATCTGGACAGTCCAGAATGGGGTGTCTACAGCGAGCACTTCGGACAGGGGTGCTAAATATCGGCGGAGATGTCGGTATTGCAGTCGGACAGCGCTGCGGGTTCAATTACGGAAGATCTAGTCTTGCAGGGAGACATTCGGTCAGGCGTGTACTCCGTGAGGGGGTGTTGAGACGTTGACTTTGGTAGTGATAACTGGCGCTTGCCAGAGTAGCTGAACAGTGTGACGATTACTCCACTTGGTTGGAAGGGGGTGATTGTTGGGATTCCACCCAAGTGGGGAGGTGTGTGTGAAGCACAGGATCACTCCCCACCTTATTTCCTTACGGGAATTAGGGTTTCCCTGTCTATATATATGCATGTACAGAGCGTAGGAAAGTTGTGACTGAAACTATGTGAGGGAGAGAGTGAGGTCGAGTGGGTGAGCCATTGTGGCTCACCAGAGCGGTGGAGAGCCGGGTTGTGGCTCTCCCGTAGAGGTTTTTTCATCTTGTAGTATTGTGTAAATAATATTAAGGGAGTTTTTGCTCATAACGTTGTGTTGTTGAGTGACCCCGGATCCTAACAAGAAGTTGTAAGAAACATAAGATACTTTTAAGTTCATAAATTTATTCATCAAAGCCAAAATACACTCCAACGCATCCTATCAAGAAACTCTTCTTAACACAGAGATCAAGTCAAAAGTATAGCAAGGAATTTACATCCAGAAAACGCGAGGCGACTTTCACTCATTCACGAGCAACCAACACCACTTGTTCTCCAATATTGTGACCAGAGAAAAGCCTAATAAGAGCCTTTGGTGCATTCTCTAGGCCTTCTACTATGTCTTCCACGTAGGTAATTTTTCCTTCTCGGATGAGGGGCAGGACCATGTCAAGATACTTTGGGTACATGGGATAGTAATCGAAAACCAGAAATCATTCCATTCGGACTCGTTTTGTGATGAGGCAGAACAAGTTGTGTACACCTTCAGTCTCTTCAAGGTTGTACTGCGAGATCATCCCGCACCCGAGAATGCAACCGTGGAGTCTCATGTTTAGAAGTACCGCATCAAGCATCTTTCCTCCAACATTCTCAAAGTAGATATCGATACCATCGGGAAAGCACCTGGCAAACAAATTAAACAGAGGCATAGAGATTAATGTTAGACATTCAAGTTAATAAAATGGAAGAATGTAGCAACCTTGTTGCGATGCAAAAAAATGGTATTTCTTCAATTTCTGTCCTAAAGAACCAAATACAAATTGCATTTTTTGGGGTCCTATTAAAAGATAAAGCGAGAAGACTATGGTCAAATTTTAAAAGGCCGCCAATCAAATGGCAAACATGGCCATTGTTTGTGTTGTTTAGAGAAAGAGAGAAGTGTTTAGGGTGTTCAATTAACCCTAACACATAAATAGCTTTATTTATATTATGTCGAGACCCATTACATAACATGACTACCCGATGTGGGACTAAACTATTCTAACACTCCCCCTCAAGCTGGAGAATAAATATCACAAAGTCCCAGCTTGTTACATAACAACTCTAAACGTGGTTTGAACAATGATTTGGTGAAGATATCGGCCAACTGGGCTCCGGTAGACACAAATGGAGTAGCTAACACACCACTGTCAATCTTCTCGCGCGCAATGTGACAATCTACCTCAATATGCTTGGTTCTCTCATGAAACACCGAATTCGAGGCAATATGTATCGCCGCCTAATTATCATAGTACATAGGAATGGGCAATTGCACCTGAAATCCCAGCTCCTCAAGAAATGATCTCAGCCAAACAACATCACATGTAGTATGAGCCATAGCACGATATTCTACTTTCACACTAGACCTTGCTACCACAGTTTGCTTCTTACTCTTCCAGGTAACTAGATTGCCACCAACAAAAGTACAGTTACCAGTTGTTGAACGTCAATCAAAAGGTGACCCTACCTAATCTGCATCAGTAAACGCCTCAACACGCAGATGACCATTGGAACGGTAAAATAAGCGACGTCCAGGATGAGCCTTATGATACTTCACAATGCGAATACAAACTTTCCAATGTGGAAAACGAGGAGCAGACATGAACTGACTCACCATACTAACAGTAAACAAGATATCAGGACAGGTATTGGTAAGATAATTCAACTTACCAACCAAGCGACGATATTGGTCGGGATGAGGAAACTCCTCCCCTTGATCAACACAAAGTTTGACATTAGGATCCAATGGAGTTTCCACAGGCTTGGCTCCCAACAAACCTGTCTTTTCCAGAATATCCAACACATATTTTCTCTGGGACAAACTAATCCCATCCTAAGACCTTGCTACCTCAATACCCAAGAAATACCGTAGCTTACCCAAGTCTTTAGTGTGAAACTGACTATGTAAGAACTGTTTTAGCACTTCGATCCCTTTCTGATCATCTCCAATAATAATAATGTCATCAACATAAACAATGAGCAATACTTTCCCTCGAGCTGACATAAGGGAAAATACAGAATGATCTGATTGACTTCGACGCATGCCAAACCTCAAAACAGCCTCACTAAACTTGCCAAACCACGCTCTAGGAGATTGCTTAAGTCCATAAAGTGCCTTACGAAGACGACATACCTTATGACACTCCCCCTGAGCAATAAACCTAGGTGGTTGCTCCATATAAACTTCTTCCTGGAGATCACCATGGAGAAAGGCATTTTTGACATCAAGCTGAAACGACGGCCAACCAAGATTGGCGGCAAGAGAAATAAGAATCCGCACAGAGCAAAGCTTGGCAACAGGAGAGAATGTATCATAATAATCAATGCCATAAGTCTGGGTGTAGCCTTTGGCAACCAGGCGAGCTTTGTGATGCTCAACAGTGCCATCAGGAAGATACTTGACAGTATAAACCCAACGACAGCCAACAGTAGATTTCCAAGTAGGAAGAGTAACCAACTCCCATGTGCCATTTGTATGATGAGCAGACATTTCATCCACCATAGCTGTCCGCCACTCAGACCGGGATAATGCCTCCTGAACATTTTTAGGAATAGAAACGGAAGAAACAGTAGTAGTGAAAGCACGAAGAGATGGAGAGAGATGAACATAAGAAATAAATCGAGAAATAGGATGAAAAGTGCTCGAGATAGTAGTATAACCATATTTTACTGGTGGACGACGATTCTCACGAGTCGGACAACGAGCGGTAGGCGGATCTGGCGACGGAGGAGAAGACAGAGGCGTGGGCACGGAGAGTTCGACAGACTGGAGTGGTTTAAGAGGCTGAGGTGGAGGCGATATTGGTGCTGGGAAACGACAAACATATACCTGCAAAGGGTTGGGTGAAACAGTGCCAGTAGGAACAGCCATTGGTAATACAGACTCAAGTGGAAAAAGGTCGATGGTAGTAACAGGATCCGAGTAATATGGCAACGACTCATTGAACGTGACATCAGCACAAACAAAGTGACGACGTAAAGTAGGAGAGTTACATCGATATCCTTTCTGGGTGTGTGAGTATCCTAGAAAGATACATTTAAAAAACCGAGGATCAAATTTACTCCTATCAGGGTCAAGAGCGTGAACATAACAGGTACACCCAAAAACCCGAGAAGGGAGAGAGTGGAGAGGCTGACCAGGAAATAAGACCGTATGGGGAACCTGACCACCTAAGACCGTAGAAGGCAGACGGTTGATGAGGTAACATGCAGTGAGAACTGCATCACTCCAATATGACTTAGGGACTTGCATGTGAAATAATAGAGCACGCATAACCTCAGACAAGTGCCTAATCTTGTGCTCAGCAACTCCATGTTGTTGTGGAGTCCGAGAGCATGAGGATTGGTGAACAATGCCATGATCAGCAAAAAACTGAGAAAGTAGATGGTGAAAATATTCGCGGGCATTATCTGGACGAAAAATCTTAACACAAGTATCAAATTGATTTTTGACTTCCATGTAAAAAGTTTGAAAAACAGATTTCAATTTAGATCGCTCTTTCATTAGATAAAAACATGTGATACGAGAAAAATCATCCACAAAAATAATGTAATACTGAAAATCAGAAACACTGGACACATGAATAGGACCCCAAATGTCTGAATGAACTAACTGAAAAGGACGTGACGCACGACGCTCAACCCTAGGTAAAAAAGTGACTCTACGGTGTTTACTAAACTCACAGACCTCACAGACCAACTTATTAATAGAACGACAGGAGGGCACATGGTGCTTCGGACTCTGAAGAGAGGGATGACCAAGACGACAGTGCTGTTGGTAAGGAGATTCTGAGGTCTGAAGAGCTGCAGGCTGATGATCAGTCAGGTAATATAGGCCACCACGCTCAGTGCCCCCACCAATCTTCTTCCCCGTCTTGAGATCCTGAAAAACACAGCCATGAGGAAGAAAAGTGATGGAACAATTTAAAGATTTGGTAAGGCGGCTCACAGACATAAGATTAAATGGTAAACGAGGAACATGTAAAACAGATGACAAAGTAAGAGAGGAAGCGACAGGGACGGAACCAAAACCAGTAACAACAGTGGTAGAACCATCAGCCAAGGTAACATGAGATGGTCTACCAACTGGCTGTCGATCAAAGAAAATAGATGTACCAGTCATATGATCTGTGGCGCCTGAGTCAATAACCCAAGGAGAGGAAGAAGAAGAGGCAACATAAGCAGTAGGTGTACCGGTTTGAGTGAGCGTAGCAGTAGAGGATCCTATTGCAGCCTGAAATGACATAAAGCGTTGGTACTCCTCAGCTGGAATAGCCACACTATCGGCAGAAGATTGAGTAAACTGTCCAGTATCTTGAGAGCTAGCAGCCTGATGAGCCTGGGGAAAACCATGAAAATTATAACAGAACTTCACTGTATGATTTGTACCCCAACAATGTGTACAAAATTTGGAATCACGACCGCGACTGTGGCCACCTCCCCCTGATATGCGACCCCCACGATGATCAAAACCAGAGCCACGACCACCAAAGCCACGACCAAAACCACGGCCTCCAAAGTCACGACCACAACCTCCAAACCCAGAATCACAACTGCCAAAGCCACGACCACTCACCCCATAATCGCGACCACGACTACTAGATCCAGAATCACGGCCACGACCACAACCATGGCTAACAGAGAAAACAGAGCTATCAGAAATAGTGGAAGACAAAGCAGAACGGCCAGAAGTTGGTGCAGAAATAGACGATGACTGCCGGAGATGACTGAATACCTCGATAAGAGGAGGTAAGTCACGATTCCCCAAAATCTGATTACCCATAGGGCCAAAAGTAGATGACGCACTAGATAAAAAACGAGTAACCCTCATGTGCTCACGTTGGCGCCGTATAACCTGAATATCAGTAGAGAGTGGCTCACATATATCCAGTTCATTACAAATGCGCCGAAACTTAGCATAATATTCCTCAAAAGAATCATCACCCTGAGTAGAGCTGTCCACGGGTCGGGTGTGGTCGGGTTCGGGTCGGGTTAGGCCCGACCGAATATTTTTCGGGTTTGTATTTTAGCCACCCGAAACCGACCGAAGAAGTTATAGAAACCGCTCGATCGGGTTTGCTGTCGGGTCCGGTCGGGTTTGCGGAACAAGAACAAGAACAGTCAAGAACAAGAATAGATTAAGCAAAATCTCTAAAAATAACAAATGAATATTACAAATCCAAGCTAAACTCCAAAATATGTTGACTATTACGAACAACAAGAGCAGCCCAAGAATTCTTGCATCAACAATGAACAATCTGATTTTCTTGACCCAAATTTAGATCTGAACCAAGCTTACCCGTGACCACCACGAGATCTTCTTCAACATCTTCACTCCAATCACATGTATGGACGTTGATTTTCTTGACCCAAATTTAGATCTGAACCAAGCTTCGTTTTCGTCAATCAACTCTCAAAGTTTTTCGTCCACACATTTGTCTCGGGCCTCTCGGCGATGGATAAACACCCATTTCAGATGAAAAACATAGGTATGACTTATGAGAAACAAGCCCTATGTTTGGGTTTGGGTCAAGATCTACCCTCGTAAGTTTTATCCTTTCAGTCGAAAGGAGAAGTACGTGCAGGAGAGAGAGAGAGAGAGAGAGAGAGAGAGAGAGAGAGAGATTTGGGGGAGGATGAGGTGTGATTGATTTGGGGGAGGAGGCGACATGAGGACTGAGGAGGAATTTGGAACTGGAAGTGTAGAACCGGACAGCCGGGTAGGGATTTTTAGTTGTGTATATGTATGTCGGTTGGGTCGGGTCCATCCGAAAAACTATATGCTACACCCGCCACCCGACCGACAATTTCCAAAACCCGACCAAAAGGACCCGAACCCGACCGAAAAGGGTAATCAGATCCGTCCGTTGGGTCTATTTTTGGGTCGGGTCGGGTATGTGGACAGCCCTAACCCTAAAATATATTAAAGAAAGACTGATGAAGATCATATGTGCGACGGAGATTGTCGACACCTGAATACAATTCTTTCGCTTGTGTCCACAGCTCTCTAGCTGTATCATAAAACATCAGCGTACTAGCAACCTGTTCTGTCATACTATTCCATAATTCTGAACGTATACGGGCATTAACAGGTTTCCAAACTCCATACGTGGGTGCATCTACAGTAGAGGGTTCACCAGTCAAATAAGAGTCCTCGGACTGACCCATATAATACACCTCAACAGCTTTAGCCCAAAGAACATAATTACCCCCATTTAATGGTGTGGAGGTAATAGAGTGTCTCTCGCGAGATTGAGAGCCACTAAAAAGACTACCAATACCAGTAGAAATAGAACCAGAAGTAGTACTAACAATTGTCGAATTAGTACCAGAACCTGTTTGCTCCCCAGACATTTTCCCAAACACGTAAGAAGCAGAAACACCATGATCACCAACTAATCAACAACGACCAACGGCGAGCAAGCAATTAACAACTACCAATTACCGACCACCAACATCAACCACAAAATCTACAAACCAACTTATGAAACAGCCACCACCGACTACAATAACTACCAACAGCCACAAATCTCCGGCAACCAAAACTTTCATATCGGAACTAGCGAAAAATCGAGAGCACCAACTAAAACAGCAACAACAAAAGCTACTACACAAATAGTAGAGAAACCAAATACATGTGACAGAAGCTACGAACAGTAAGCAACCTCATAAGTTAAAAATACCACTGGAAATCAACAGGACCCGCAAGAGATTAACAAATTGCAAAATCCAAGCAACATCGGAGGTCCAAATTAGAACCAGATTGCATACCGATGTGTTAGAGGTCGAACAAATACTGGGTGATGAGCAGAATGGAGATTTCGAGCAACGGCGAGGGCTGAATAAGAGCAGTTGAGTGTCGGCAGCAACTGGGAAGGTGGGTCGACCACTGTGGAGGGCTTGTCGAACAAATACCAGTGGGTTTTTCAAGCTGGTATAGGAATTTCAAATATGAGGTTAGGGTATTTTTTTCTTTTTTTTATGGTTTGGGGGATCGATTTATTTTAGATCAGAAAGGATGACGACAAGGGTGGCCGGCAACGGTGGGATGGCCGGCTGCGGCGAACGTAGTGGTGACCGGTGGCTACAAGTCAGAAGAGAATTTAGGATAATAGCTGCTTTGATACCATGTTGTTTAGAGAAAGAGAGAAGTGTTTAGGGTGTTCAATTAACCCTAACACATAAATAGCTTTATTTATTATGTCGAGACCCATTACATAACATGACTACCCGATGTGGGACTAAACTATTCTAACAGTTTGGAAATCTATTTAGACATGCATTTGACACGTTTAAAAACTGGACGATGGCAATTTTCCGCATTTGGCCAGTGGGTTTAGCCATTGCTCGGAGTTGCTCTAAGGAGGCATGTAATATTGTAGTGTACCAAAAGTTTATGGCAGAAATACAACAAAGCCAACTAAGGCCTGAGTTTAGGGCTCCATAAACACGTTGTAAGGACACACCTGATCGATTAGTGTCCTTGAATTAGGTTGATCAAATCAGCAGTCCTTCTACCCTACAATGTACTCGAGTTCTAAAACTCCAATCACTATTACCTCTTTTTTTTTTTGGTAATGCATGGTGTCTTGGGCCAGCTTGTTCGCACTTCGGACTAATCCTAGCAGCCCCTCGTACAACCTTTCAATTGCTTACGCATGGGGTGAGGTGGCCCCAACAGTTGCTATCACATCTTTCTCCAAAGGAAATATGAAACCCTCACCTTTTGAGAGCTTTATCCAAGTCTTGTTCCTCTTTATAGTTGATAGCTTCATCGAATCCGAATTTGTTCTTCAGCAGATCAACCTTCAGTTGAAAAATGGTCGAAGAAAGAAACAATAGTAAAACGGAAAATGAAGAAGAGTCAATGACCATTATCTAATATTAGTATAAATTTTAGATATGATACATTTCATAAAGAGAATCTTTAGTATTTGATAATCTGAAACATCGATTATGCACCAAGAGCGCCAATGCATCATGCCTTGAGCAGAAACTACTCAACAATGAAACAAGTTCTTCTGGCTGACAAATAAAAGAGAACATGTTTGAAGAAGCAGAAATCGTGATCAGGAAACTTGAAATTCGCAGCAGAAATACTAGTAAACTGCTATCAAACAATGCAAAGGTAGAAGACATTTACATAAGCAATAAATATAGACAGGCACTGAATGGTAATTTAGCAAAAATAGCAGAGTGGACAAGTGAAAGTCAATCACCTTTTCTTTGGATCCAGCACTTCCAACAACATAACAATTCTTTAACTTTGCGAACTGGCCAACAAGCTGACCAACTGCTCCAAATGCAGATGAAACAAATACGTACTCTCCTTCCTTAGGAGAGCCTACCTCATAAAAACCAGCGTAGGCTGTCATACCAGGCATACCTACAAAGTAGAAACTCAACGCAATGAGTATCCAATTTCAATGCGCTGAAAGTATATAAAAGTGGAAAACCAGTTTAGGACATTTCATAGAGCTAAAGCATAGTAACGGAATGAAATAATAACAAGATGCTTTTCTGGGTGGAATCTTTATCAATGAACTTGTTGAGTTGTCCAAGATAGAATGCAATGCCATTTTTGAGAGGATTCACAGTACAAACTGATCACGAGTTCCTGGTTGATAGCGGAAGCGGGTGGTAACAATTACACACATGAATCACACAACACAAAGATATACGTGGTTCCCCAAAATCGGGTACATCCACGGGAGAGGAGATATTTCACTATGGCTAGATACAAATACAAAGGAGTAGGACGAGACACTCAGCTCACTCTACTCAACTCACCTCAAATCACTTCACTCATGATTTGTTCTCTCCATTAATTGTGGGGAGAAACCCATATCTCTTGCTTTCACACTCAACTCACTGGTGGGGGAAGAACCCCTTGAGGGGGCTCCCTGACTCTCTCTTCCTCTGTTCTCTTCTTCTTTCTATTTCCCACAGCCGTCGGAAATTTTCAGAAAGAAGTGGTGCAATTGGCTTTGAACAAGTGAATGTTACTTCATCAACTTTTCTTGTTTTCTAAAAATGAAAACTGTAATTGCACGCAAATAACTCAATAAAAATCCTTCCAGCTATTCTCCAAAGGAACTTCCTAGTTGGACCTCCTCAATATAAAAGTGAGGTAACAAACTCTGTCGGTTTGGATAGATAGGTAGCATAATTCGAAAGAAGTGAGAAATAAATTTTCTCTTAGTAAGACAGCATATACAATTAGGGATAAGGAAGGTAAGAAAAGACTGATTAGATTGCACTTAGTCTGATTTAAAGAAACTGCCAGTCAAAAAATAGTAAAGGAACTGTTAAATCAGCTACGCAAAAAGGAGGGTTGTCCGCCATATCCATCTCTTAGGGTAGTAATATCTTAGCTCTCATTTATTAGTAATATCATTGGCCTACTTTAAGTTAGCAAATAACCAAATAAAAACGAAAAAAAATATACAGTTCTTTCAGCTCCATATCCTGCTATTTTACCGAAGTAAGTTGAAGGAGATAATCAACATGAGTAATTTGAAGGAAACAAATGGAATGAACTTACCAAGGATTCCAGTATAATAAGAAAGAGGCACATCTGTGTGTTCAATTTTAAAAAATGTCTCTGGTTCTGTAATGAGACTATACTCTTCCCATCCAGTCATTCCCCAGACCAAGTCACCTTTCTTGAAAGTGGGATGTCCAGAATCAATCACTCTAGCCACTCCATAACCAATTATAGGCTGCACAACATCAACAGGATCAATAACTGATGCATATTTAAGAATTTTTCTCACGATGGAAGTCCTAAATTTTCTAGTTATTCTGCAATCCTGGCCATTGAGTTGACTCGAGAACCATGGTTTTAACTTTTTCCCAAAGTAATCGACTAAATCCTCAAGGTGAATTATAGAGAGGCTGTGGAAATTATTTTGCCTCATTAACATAGAAAGATGCAAGTTCATCAACTAGATATTCATCTTGGTAAGAAATTTCAAAACAAAGTTGAAGATCAAATAATTGTGATGATACCCTAAAATGTTAAACAAAGTCGTACTAATGTAGAAACTGGAGTCTTTTGATCACATTGTTATGATAGTTTCAGAATTTCTCCAATTTTCGACTGCTCCTCCATGTTCTGACCTATATTCTAAAAATCGCTAGGCGCTAGTTGAGTAGAAAGAGGCGCCTAGCACCTAGGCGCCGACTAATCGGCCGACTAGTGCCTAGGCGGGGACTAGGTGCATACTAAATAGCTGCCTAATCTAAGCATTAGAACACTGGTTCTGACGTCTGACTTGCTATCCAGTTACCAATTAAATATTTGGATCTTTCCCATCAAACAAAAAAACTACAAAATGGGGCAATAAGCATTGGGATCGCAATCAATTTTACTAATCCAGAAATTTCAACCAATAGTCTACTCCTTCAGGGTATTACCTCAACAACCCATATCTCCAAAGTCATCAGACCAGTCTAGATCTTTCAACACAAATCTCAACAACCATAATGCTCTGTTTGGATAGTTCTGGATTTCAAATGAAGGGCTTTTTTCCAAAATGAAGAGATTTTATTTTCAGTTTTGACCTAAATTATGTTATCTCAGAACGACGGCATACTTTTATTAATCTTTTCATTAGTTTTCCGTCAAAATTTCTGGGATCAATTATTCTTCCCGAGCATAGGGATAAAAACTAGTATGAAAATATCAACTGAAACTAAAAATGTCACAACTAGTATAAAATTATCAGAATTCATGGGGTCAATTGTTCAGATAGAACGGCACTAAAGGCAAGTGATTTCAAACCTTTTTCATCTTTCATGATTTTTGTTTGTGCTTTTGGACGTAATTTTGTACCTTTTTAGACTGGTCATGTCAAAACAAACAATTAATCTGAAATTACTGACGTGAATCTAACAAAAATTCAGAAAGGAACAACAAAAATACCCCGAAACAAAAGTTTAGGCCTATAGAGATTTAGCTGTAGACGCATGCGTTGTTAAGTGACTGACCAAACCAGGAGTGAATGAGCGAATGGAGCTGCCGCCACGCATGAAGGGGTCGCAAGACAAGTAGAGATTCTTCACCACAACCGATTTCGAACCTTGTGCTACACTCAGTCGAATCTTACTGCTCCTCAACTCGAAATCTGATTTTTTGGGGAAACCACTCATGTAGTCCCTCAGGATCACCTGCTTGTTGCTCACCTCCTCTACTACTCTCTCCGCCATATCAACACCCTCTCTCTCTCTCTCAAAAAAAAAAAAAAAAAGTGGAGAATGGGGCGATGATCGATATCGAAGGTATTAGTGTGGATGTGGAAAATGTGGAAAATGGGAGGGTCAAACACGCAAGAGGAGTGGGGGAAATGGTTTTGGCTTCCAAAACAGATACATACTCATTTTTTTTCCCCTGAACTTGGAAAAGTCGATCGTATGATTATTAAATGGTAAACTTTTGAATTAGGGGTGACTCCTCCACAAAAAGGAACAGCGGTTGGTTTGGTTGGCTGCAGGGTTCCTCCGGCGGCTGAGAATTTTCATTATTAAACTCTCAATACAGACGCAGCCTCCACTGGGGATCGAGGTCTTCTCCCTGACCAACATGGAAGATATTTATTACTCCATTAGGCTCAACATTTGTTAGAATATTTGTTCAATTGCTTTCTAATTAATTGAAGCTACCAGTCTACAGGGGCGGCGATAGCTACGATTAAGTGATCAGAGGGTATATATATATATATATATATATATATATATATATATATATATATATATATATATATATATATAGTGGAACCTCCAGAATGATTACTAATAGTAATAGTTAGTATAAAAGATGGTTTAGCTTCTGGTGATATCACCACTCAATCATCCATATTGAGAATATGATACTTTTGGTGGAGGATATGTGTGTTTCACTTTGCACTGTTCCGTGACTTTTTTAATTTAAACGTAATCAGTAACCGAACCGAACCGAAGTGAACTGTTGTGAAAACCCCTAAAAAACAAACGATGCAAATTACAGCAATAAATACATGATGGTCTACAATCACAGTAGCGAAAACCCTGTGATTTCCACCGCCTGCGGACATAAGTTAACCTCGCTGTAAGAAGCGTAAGATACTTTGGAAATTAGAAGTTGTAAGAAACTGATAAGTGCCAAAACATACATATTTTGGCCATCCAATCTACATTTATTAGTTGTTTATTTTTGTTAATTTATATTAATTTTATCTTTTCTGTGTTTATAGGTTGCTCAAGCCTGTTGTCCGAGATATTGAGTAAAAACAAAAATTAAAAGAAGTATGGGGTTAAAGTGCAAAGTGCTTTAAAGTTGAATTACTGAATTATATTACATATATAGCCCAATGGAGCTTTGTGTAATTATTGCATGTTTTACATTATATAAAGAAGGTAAATGATATTGGCACTCAAAAAATTGATGCAGGCACTCTAAAATTAGTGTAATTTCAAAGCCACTTTCTTTTATTTTTTAGAGTGCCAATATCATTTTCTATATGAAGAATGCAACACTGACTTCGGCAGCAGCTTTTGACGGGGAAAACGTGGGATTGAGTTCGGCCGTGGGAACAGATAGGCGGAAGAACTACATGCGACGGATGAAGTACTGTCTTTTTAACATGGAGCTTACACCAACATCCTTCGATTCTCTCCGGTCCATGGGCAACTAATCCCTTTTCTTAGGGTGTAGATGAAACCCTAACCAAGTAACCTATGTTTTTATGTTAACTTTGGGATTCGATTATTGAAATGACGGTTGTAACTCGAAGACTTGTTTTTATGATTCACTCTTATTCTTCTAATCTAGTATTATGTATTTGTTTTCTGTGATTGCAAATACATAGTTATACAACGATATTCTTTGTGCATGAAATTGAGAATTAGAATAATTTGTGCCTAGGAAAGACATTAATTAGTTATAAAATCGAAGACGATTCATGCCAATCGATGATAGACTATGTCCGGTTTTCAATCACATGCAATTTTCTTGGCGATATCACTAGGGCTTGTAGCTTTTAGTGAATCAATGTCATTTTGGTAGTCGGTTTCTTAAATTAACATAATCGCGTGGTTACGTAGTTAGGGTGGATTCAAAACCCTATGACCTTTTTCCATATTTGAATTCAACATCTCCTTGTTTTTAATTACTTAGATAATTTTAGTCAACCAAACTCCAATCACTCTTTCTTGATTTGAATTAGGAATCGATTTTAGAAATAAATAACGTAGCCTCTTGATCTCCGTGTTACAATACCTGAAATTAAACCTCTATTCTATTTGAATTGAGGTTTTTGCTTAGTTTTAATTATTTATTTTTGGTGTGAAAAACGACCTACCAAAAACATAAGATACTTTTCAGTGCATAATTTATTCATCAAAGCCAAAATACACTCCAACGCATACCAGCAAGAAACTCCTTACATCCAGAAAACACAAGGCGACTTTCACTCATTCACGAGCAACCAACATCACTTGTTTTCCAATATTGTGACCAGAGAAAAGCCCAATAAGAGCCTTTGGTGTATTCTCTAGGCCTTCTGCTATGTCTTCCACGTACGTAATTTTTCCTTCTCGGATGAGGGGCAGGACCATGTCAAGATAATTTGGGTACAAGGGATAGTGATCAAAAACCGCGAATCCTTCCATTTGGACTCGTTTTGTGATGAGGCAGAACAAGTTGTGTACACCTTCAGTCTCTTCAAGGTTGTACTGTGAGATCATCCCGCACACGGAAATGCGGCCGTGGAGTCTCATGTTCAGAAGTACCGCATCAAGCATCTTTCCTCCAACATTCTCGAAGTAGATATCGATACCATCGGGTAAGCACCTGGCAAACAAATTAAACAGAGGCATAGAGATTAATGTAAGACATTCCAGTTAATGAAATGGAAGAATGTAGCAACCTTGCTCCGCTGCAAAAAATGTTATTTCTTCAATTTTCGTCTTAAAGAACCAAACACAAATTGTATTTTTTGAATTAAATGTGATGTATTGTGATAAAATGACAAGTCTCGTAAAATGAAATAAGTACTTATTTTTTAAGAAGGGAAATTGGATTGAGACCGTAATGTACCAAAAGTTTACTGCAGAAATACAACAAAGCAAACTAAGTCTGAGTTTAGGGCTCCATAAACTCGTTGTAAGGACTCCTGATTACTGTCCTTGAATTACGTTGATCAAGTCAGCGGTACTTCCACCCAGCAATGTACTCAAGTTCTAAAACTCCAATTACTATCACGTCTTTTTTTTGGTAATGCATGGTGTCCCGGGCCAGCTTGTGTGCACTTCGGACTAATCCTAGCAGCCTCTGGTACAACCTTTCAAATGCTTACGCATGGGTTGAGGTGGCTCCAACAGGTGCTATCACATTTTTCTCCAAAGGAAATATGAAACGCTCACCTTTTGAGAGCTTTATCCAAGTCTTGTTCCTCTTTATAGTTGAAAGCTTCATCGAATCCGAATTTGTTCTTCAGCAGATCAACCTTCAGTTGAAAAATAGTTGAAGAAAGAAACAATAGTAAAACGGAAAATGAAGAAGAGTCAATGGCCATTATCTAATATTAGTATAAATTTTAGATATCATACATTTCATACAGAGGATCTTCTTTTTTTTTTGCTAAGCAAAAAAGATTTATTAATCTTTATAAAGGATTACAAAGATTAAAAGGATCAAAGGCACATCGGCATAAAGCCACCCAAGACCTAAGGAAGGCAAGACGCCAACCGGAAAAACAAGAACCAACTAAGACCAACCTGAAAACACCAAGACCTAACAAGCGAAAAACGAAAATCAAAGCACCAAACTATCAACACCCACCCAAACAAATCTGGAAAAGCAGCCCAAGCAACCAAAAAACGAAAAGCCAACGCACAACGATCCAACCAAGGGGCAAAGCGAGGGCCAAACCTCTGAATTAAAACTCCAAGGAGAGGGAAGCTCCTTTCTCAATATCATCAAGATCCTCCAAATCCTCCTCCTCCTCCAGGTCATCAAGAGCATTAATCCTATCAGCTAATTCGTTTTCCTGCATTTCAATAAATTTCCTTAACAAGAAATTCCGCCCCCCTCTAGGCTCAATGCCTAACCTATGACCAAAGTCCAGAGTTTTCCAAGCTTCCTTGAACAGAAGCAAAGAAGAAAGACCCTTCTTTTTCCTAAGGATTTGGTCATCGATTTTAACACCAATCTCCGCGATATGTTTTTTCTTTATAATCTTCCTCTTTGATCTTCTCACTCTCCTTTCCAATTTAAGGATGGCATTGGAGGACGATCTATCACTGGAAATGCATCTCCCCACTCTTCTCTTCATACCAACCCCAAGAGATTGAAAAACATATTGGTCCCCTTTCAGAGATTGGATTTGAGAAGCCTCCTTAGGTTGGTCCCCTTACAGAGGATCTTTAGTATTTGATAATCTGAAACATCCATTATGCACAGTGTAAGGACCAAATTCGTAGTCTTAATTGTATTGGCAATTCCGTACGACAAAACACATATTTTATATCGAGTTGTAATTTTATTATTTTTATAGGCTAGTGAGTTTGTATAGGATTAGAGTGGAAGGAATCTATTTATTTGTAATTGAGTGAGAGTGAATCGAACGTCTAAAGGTAGAATGGCTTCGCAAATGGAAAGGAGCTAAATCAGAACGGATTGATCGGGATATCAATCAAACATCCATCGGAAGCTACAGACACACATGATAGTTTTCCTATTTCCTATTTTGCTTCTAGGGTACGGGAAAAAGTGCAACAGTAAAGAGGCTTTGCTTGGAATTGTATAAAGGAAGGAAAGCTCTTCGAGCCATAAAAGAGATAGGTGCGGCGGCAGAAAAAATTAAAGCAACTGGTTCTTTGGAGAGCTATTCTTTGTGAAGGAATTTCTTTTAGTTTATTGGAGGGCTTGTGGACTCAAGGCCGTTGGCGATCATGATCACTAGGTGCATTGTACG
Source organism: Rhododendron vialii (assembly GCF_030253575.1). Lineage (NCBI taxonomy): Eukaryota > Viridiplantae > Streptophyta > Magnoliopsida > Ericales > Ericaceae > Rhododendron > Rhododendron vialii. The sequence goes on along the minus strand of NC_080565.1, from coordinate 735,427 downwards.
TGTGACTCGGCATGTAGTACTTAGAACGTTGTGAGGATTTACACCGTTTGGATAGGTATATTTGTAACTGCACAATGGTTATAGTGATTTGATTCCTTCCCGTGATTTTTACCCATTCTGGGGTTTTCCACGTACATCTCTGCGTTGTGCAATTGATTGCTTTGCGTAGTTTTTGCTGATTATTTTACTTAGTGATTCGCGTTCGTACTGTTAGGGTGTTTTACGGATTATTAGTGAACCCTGATTTTTCACAGAGAGAGAGAGAGAGAGAGAGAGAGAGAGAGGATCATGCCCTGAGCAGACACTACTCAACAATGAAACAAGTTCTTCTGGCTTACAAATTAAAGAGAACATGTTTGAAGCAACAAAAATCGTGATCAGGAAACTTGAAATTCGCAACAGAAATACTAGTAAACTGCTATCAAACAATGCCAAGGTATAAGACATTTACATAAGCAATAAATGAAGACGAATGGTAATTTAGCAAAAATAGCAGAATGGACAAGTGAAAGGCAATCACCTTTTCTGTGGATCCAGCACTTCCTACAACATAACAATTCTTTAACTTTGCAAACTGGCCAACAAGCTGACCAACAGCTCCAGATGCAGCTGAAACAAATACGTACTCTCCTTCCTTAGGAGACCCTACCTCATAAAAACCAGTGTAGGCTGTCATACCGGCATACCTACAAAGTACAAACTCAACGCAATGAGGATCCAATTCCAATGTGCTGAATGTAGAAAGAAGTAGACATTAAAAACGAGTGCAGGACATCTTATTGAACAAAAACATGGTAACGCAATGAAATATAAGAAGATGCTTTCCTTGTTGGAATCTTTATCAATGAACTTGTTGAGTTTTCCAAGAGAGAATGCAATGCACCGTAAGAGAGGAACGTCGATGAGCATGTTAGCTATTGAATTTGTTAAAGCATTCAACTCAAAATCAATTGGCAATGAGTGGAGAGGCCACCAGGCTCATATACTAGATTTTGGATGTCATATTTAACCAATGTTGGACAAACTCTGTTAAAACATCCAATCGATTATTAGTGGTGGGCACAAATTTCAACCGATTTCTCACAAATTCTCTATTTTAGAGACTCGGATAATAATATTTTATTTAAAAAGTGTGCTTGGAGCACAATTTAAAAGCACAAGTTTCCCTCCAAATCTTTAGTTTTAATATTTTCATAAGTTTATCAAATTATGTCGAACATTGATCTCATTGTAAAGGTGTCGTCGATACCTTTATAACTGTACCATTTTTTCTACATTAAATCTATGTATATTGAGTTATTTGCAGTTTACATAAATGGAAATCCATCTCCATTTTGTGAAAGAGTCTCAAACTTGGTTCTCTATTTAGAGGCCCAAAATAGATATGGGTTGAAGGCTTTCCGTTCTCCATTTGTCACGTCCTTTCTCCATTTTGGAGTTTCTAAAACTCCAAAATGGAGAATGGATGTAACATATTAAGGGAAGAATTTGTAATCTATCACATTTTTTCTTAACTTTTTGTAATTTATGGAGGAATTTTGGAGGGATCCATTGTCCTCCAAGATTTCCCATAAAGTACAAAAAGTTAAGAAAAGATGGGATAAATTATAAAATATTCCCTTAAGATGTCACATCCTTTTTGCCACTAAAAGTGAAAATTAAGATCGCACGTGTGCCAGGACCGATTTGCAGGCCAAATTTGTATTTAAGGATTAATGGCCTTAAATCTAACTTCGTATCGTGAACGTTTGTGTACAATCTAAAGGGCGAGATTGTATTGAGGTTCGTGGCTTGCCTTTTTGTGAAAGAAGGACTTCAAAATTTCCTATCCGGTGTTAGAAAATGGAAAGAAATAAAGACTCAAAGCAAATGAAAACTCTGTTAATAGTTTAACAAAGTAGGTTGATACAATGATGGAAAAAATCTAGGCTGTGCTAGATGGAAATGGAAAATACAAGATACTTTGCGAGAAAATGAAGATGATTGAAAGACAAATTGCATAAGCGCTGGGCTTTTTTGGTCGTGGACCTTTGCTAGGGCCTTTGATTCTGATATATAGGTAGCATCACAAGCTTTGAGCTGCTTCTACTTAGCCATTGCATGTCCGCCACATGTCCCCCATTCTTGCTCTTCCCTCCAAGAAATCGGTTGTATGATCCCTAGACCTTTGAGCTGCTTCTTCAACGTTTTGCTGAAAAGGCATTCGGAACTGCCTTTAAAGAAATGCTTCCAGATGCTTGAGCTGCTTCTTCAAGCTCAAAACGTCACGAAAGGCACCCTTTGGGCTAACTGATATTGAATGCCGTAATACTTCGGCCAAAACCAAAGGGAAAAGCTACTTTGGTAACTTTTACCTTCTCCTTGTGGGCCCCCATCCATTTAAAATAGGTTCCTTACTCATGAAGACTTTGGAATAGGAAGAACTCCTTGGGACTTGGCCCATTCATTTTGGTTGGCTCACTTTTGAGCAGTTTCCCCAGGCCTGACTAAGCTGCTTGGTAAGCAGCTTCTAACCTAGGAGAGCTGCTGGACGCCTGCATGTCTTCTAGGTGTCCACCATATGCCCTCCTTCCACAGGAAGGAAACAAGTTGGAGAATAGTTTTGGACTTCCCTACTTCCCTCTTTCCACTAGGCCCACGCTTGGGTCTTTAACTGATTTGGACCTATTCAAAAGGCCCGGCCAGCTTTTTAGACGACTTCTAAGGCTTTGCCCATGGATAAAATCCATGGAATGTGAATCTGGGCGTTTTAGAAAATGAAGGAACCTCCGGCCATTTGCCATGATTTTTACATAAGGCCGGTCATACTTTTTAATGAAATTTTGGGCATTAATTAGGCCCAATTTGGAAACCTAATAGATGCTCAAAATTACTTGTCTTGCTTTGTCGAGCCCAAATTGGGCCCAATGGCCCAATGATGAATGTTATCCATAATCCAGGTCTCCATATGCCATTTCCCGTTCTTTTCTAATTTTGGCCAAAATTGGATGTAAACACATCCATTCTCCATTTTGGAGTTTTAGAGCTTGGTAGTTACCCATATTATTTGTCACATAGCAGGAATGCACAAGTAATATCATTGGCCTACTTTAAGTTAGCAAATAACCAAATGAAATAAATATATCCATATCCTGCTATTGTACTTAAGTATGTTGAAGGAGATAATCTACCTAAGTAATTTGAAGGAAACAAATGGAATGAACTTACCAAGGATTCCAGTATAATAAGAAAGAGGCACATCTGTGTGTTCAATTTTAAAAAGTGTCGCTGGTTCTGTAATGAGACTATACTCTTCCCATCTGGTCATACCCCAAACTAAGTCACCTTTCTTGAAATTTGGAAGTCCAGAATCAATTACTCTAGCCACTCCATCACCAGTTATAGGCTGCACAACATCAACAAGATCTGATCAGTAACTAATGCAGATTTAAGAATTTCCCGCAAGTTGACAGAAGTCCTAAATATTCTAGTTACTCAACAATTCTGGCCATTGAGTTGACTCGACTCTAGAACTATGGTTTTAACTTTTTCCCAAAGTAATCGACTAAATCCTCGAGGTGAATTATAGAGAGGCTGTGGAAATTATGTTGCCACATTAACATAGAAAGATGCAAGATCATCAACTAGATATTCATCTTGGTAAGAAATTTCAAAACAAGGTTGGAGATCAAATAGTTGTGATGATACTCTTAACTGTTAAACATAGTCGTACTAATGTAGAAACTGGACTCTTTTGATCACATTGTTGTGATAGTTCCAGAATTTCTCCAATTTTCGACTGCTCCTCCATGTTCTGACCTATGTTCTAAAAATAGCTAGGCGCTAGTGAAGAATTACTGGGATCAATTATTCTTTCTGACGAGAGGGATAAAAACTAGTATGAAAATATCAACCGAAACTCAAAATGTCAAAGCTACTATAAAAATTAGTACAAAAATATCAAAATTTATGGGGTCATCGTTCATGGTTTTTGTTTCTGCTTTTGGACGTAATTTTTACTTTTTTTTTAGACTAGTAAATTACTGACGTGAATCTAACAAAAGAATTCAGAAAAGGAACAACAAAAATACCGAAACAAAAGTTTAGGCCTTAGAGAGATTTAGCTATAGATGCATGCGTTGTCAAGTGACTGACCGAACCAGGAGTGAATAAGGGAACGGAGGTGCCTATCGGGTTCCTCATGCGGCCACGCATGTAGGGGTCGCAAGACAAGTAGAGATTCTTCACCACAACCGATTTCGAACCTTGTGCCACATTCAGTCCAATCTTACTGGTTCTCAACTCGAAATTCTTTGGGGAAACCACTCACGTAGTCCCTCAGAATCACCTGCTTGTTGCTCACCTCCTCTACTACTCTCTCCGCCATATCAACACCGTACCCTCTCTCTCTCTCTCTCTCTCTCTCTCTCTCTCTCAATAAAAATGTGGAGAATGAGGCGATGATCGATATATATCGAAGGCAATAGTGTGTGTGTATGAGTGTCAAGTCAGGACGTGGAAAATGGGGACGGGAGGGTGAAAAACGCAAGAGGAGAGGGGAAAATGGTTTTGGCTTCCAAAACAGATTTTGTTTCCTGAGCTTGGAAAAGTTAGTCGTGTGATTTCTATCCACTTGTTGTAGAAATTCGAATTCTCAATCCCCATGCCACGTGTTTTTAATAGGCGGGCCTCCTGTACACAGTGGCGGCTCCAAAAATTTGAAATAGGGTGTTCAGAATTTACTTTAATTGGCAATCTCATATTGTTGTATAAATAGTGCGGTAAAAAAATGTAATTTCTATTCAAAAAAAATTAACTACCAAACGAAATGAGAACTTAAAAATATATACTATTTTTTTAACATATATATAAAGTTGATGTGTTGCATTGTAGACAGTATTTCGATAATGGAGAGGGTAAAGTTTTACAGTTGTCCTAGGTGAGTTCTCATACTTTGTGCCAACGTTTAACCATATTAATCTATTAAAAACCTTTTGAAAGAAATTATAGGGAGTATGTTGAGGGTGAACTTCTCGAAAATATGTTGTCCTTTAGGATGATATGATGAGATTTTCTATTGCAGTCTTAAATTCGAAGAATATTATTCAAGTTAACGGGGTTTGCAATGTAGTTGAGTTTTTTTTAAGCTTTGTCTGTAATTCTATAAGATAACTAGACAAAAAAAAAAAAAAGTAGTTATAGTAATGAATGCAAAATTAAAACATTTAAACCATCGATAATAAAAATATAGAGAAGCCAAAGCATAACACTTACATCTATAGATTCTTCATTTTCTCTTTCTTTTTTCAAAGTTTTAATTATGATTAGGAGGTTTTATTTGAGATAATGTGTTAGGTGTTCAAATTATCCAGATTAATGGGCTGTAATTGGGTTGTCATTGAGTATTGAACTAGTTTTAGGTTGGGTGTTCGATTTTTTTTTTTTGGTTTAGGTGTTCAAGACTATTAGAATTGGGTTCAATGATATTTGAATTTGGTGTTCACAAAAAAGTTAACACATAATTTTTACATCTATTCTAAGAAAAAAAATTGTTTGGGTGTTTAGTTGACCATGCACTGCCCTACATAGAGCCGCCTTTGCTAGTGCAGCAGACAAACCGATTTGTCGTTCGCGATTAGCTCGAGGCTTGGCACGTTATAGGCTTGGCTCATTAGTAAATCAAAATCGAGCTCGAGTTTGAATCTCATTTAGTAAATGAGCTTAGCTCATGTTAGATGTAATTTCACTCCGCCATCTTCTCTCTCGAAAACCCAACTAGTAGAGCAAATTCAGAATGAGGCAACGATGAAAATTCAGAATGAGGCAACAAGACAAGTACTCAAGTGTTTGTCAAAGTTTTGCTCCCCCACTCTCTCTCTCTGATCTCTTCCTCCCGGCGGTAGTTTACCACCCGATCTGAAGTATGTAATTACTAATACTATATTTCTTCCACTTCTTGCATGAAATTCTTATGGTTCTTGTTATTTGCTTAGTGTCTTTAAACCTACGGTTTTTGCCATATTTTTTTTTTATATTTTGTTATTGGATGTAAAATGATGAGCGGTTTTGGTAAAAAACCGAACCGAACTGATAAGCATGATCTGGTTTTGGTTTCAGTTTTGCCAGTAATTGAACCGAACCGAACCGCACCGTTGCAAAAACCCCTAAAAAATGAACGGTTCAAATTACAACAATAAATGCATAATGGGCTACAATGACAGTAGCAACAACCCTGCGGTTTCCACCACCTGAGGACATAAGCGTAAGATAGTTTGAAAAATTAGAAGTTGTAAGAAACAGAAGATACTTTTCAATTCACAATTTATTCATCAAAGCCAAAATACACTCCACGCATCCCAACTAGAAACTCTTCCTAACACAGCTCAAGTCAAAAGCATACTAGCCATAGTTTTCCAAAGAACCGAAAAAAAGAATGCTAGGCATTTACACGCAGAAAACGCAAGGCGATCGACTTACACTCATTCACGAGCAACCAACACCACCTGTTTCCCAATGTTGCGACCAGAGAAAAGCCCAATAAGAGCCTTCGGTGCATTCTCTAGGCCTTCTGCTATGTCTTCAACGTACGTAATTTTTCCTTCTCGGATGAGGGGCAGGACCATATCAAGATACTTTGGGTACATGGGATAGTAATCGAAAACCAGGAATCCTTCCATTCGGACTCGTTTTGTGATGAGGCAGAACAAGTTGTGTACACCTTCAGTCTCTTCAAGGTTGTACTGCGAGATCATCCCACACTCGGAAATGCGACCATGGAGTCTCATGTTCAGAAGTACCGCATCAAGCATCTTTCCTCCAACATTCTCAAAGTAGATATCGATACCATTGGGAAAGCACCTGGCAAACAATTAAACAGAGGCAGAGAGATTAATGTTAGACATTCAAGTAAATAAAATGGAATAACGTAGCTGTTGGGATTCCACCCAAGTGGAGTGGTGCGTGCGAAGCATATGATTACTCTCTACCTTATTTTCTTACGCATATTAGGGTTTTCTTCTTGCTTATATATTGATGTATATGAGAGCAGAGAAGGGTGTGACTGAAACAATGTGAGGGAGAGGGTGTGGTCGAGTGGGTGAGCCGGTGTGGCTCACCGGAGCGGTGGAGAGCCGGTTGTGGCTCTCCCGGAGAGGTTTTTCATCTTGTATTATTGTGTAAACAATATTAAGAGAGTTTTTTCTCATATCGTTGTGTTGTCGAGTGACCCTAGATCCTAACAGTAGCAACCTTGCTCCGATGCAAAAAAAATGCTATTTCTTCAATTTCAGTCCTCAAGAATCAAATACAAATTGCATTTTTTGGGGTCCTATTAAAAGATAAAGCGACAAGACTACGGTCAAATTTTAAAAGGCCGCCAATGAAATGGCAAACATGGCCATTGTTTGGAAATCTATTTAGAGATGCATTGGAAACGTTTAAAAGCTGGACGATGGCAATTTCCCGCATTCGGCATGTGGGTTTAGCCATTGCTCGGAATTTCTCTAATGAGGCATGTAATATTGTAATGTACCGAAAGTTTACTGCAGAAATACAACAAAAAAGCCAACTAAGGGCTATGTTTAGGGCTCCATAAACAAGTTGTAAGGACTCATGATCGATTAGTGTCCTTGAATTAGGTTGATCAAATCAGTAGTCCTTCTACCCAACAATTTACTCAAGTTCTAAAACTCCAATTACTATTACGTCTTTTTTTTTTTTTTTTTTTGTAATGCATGGTGTCTCGGGCCAGCTTGTGTACACTTTGGACTAATCCTGCCAGCCTCTTGTACAACCTTTCAAATGCTTACGCATGGGGTGAGGTGGCCCCAACAGTTGCTATCACATCTTTCTCCAAAGTAAATATGAAACCTTCACCTTTTGAGAGCTTTATCCAAGTCTTTGTTCCTCTTTAGAGTTGAAAGCTTCACCGAATCCGAATTTGTTCTTCAGCAGATCAACCTTCAGTTGAAAAATGGGTGAAGAAAGAAACAATAGTACGTAAAACGGAAAAAGAAGACACTACCTCATAAAGAGAATCTTTAGTGTTTGACAATCTGAGAGAGAGAGAGAGAGAGACAATGCATCATGCCTTGAGCAGACACTACCTCAACAATGAAACAAGTTCTTCTGGCTGACAAATAAAAGAGAACATGTTTGAAGCGACAGAAGTCAGGATCAGGAAACTTGAAATTCGCAACACAAATACTAGTAAACTGCTATCAAACAATGCCAAGGTATAAGACATTAACATACGCAATAAATATAGACAGGCACTGAATGGTAATTTGCAAAAATAGCAGAATGGACAAGTAAAAGGCAATTACCTTTTCTTTGGATCCAGCACTTCCAACAACATAACAATTCTTTAACTTTGCAAACTGGCCAACAAGCTGACCAACAGCAGCAGAACCTTGCACTTGGTAAAATGGGACGAAATTGCAAGGAAGAAAGCTGACGGAGGTTTGGGAGTGAAGAGGTTGCTGCAGCAGAACCTTGCACTCTTGGCCAAGTGGTGGTGGAGATTCGGCATTGATAAAGAATCTCTTTGGGTGAAAGTGATCAGAGGAAAATATGGGTTAGATGCAAACTGTTGGCTCCCCTATGTCCATGGATCAGGTTCAACTTCAAAAATTTGGGTGGGTATATGTTCATTGGAGAACCCTTCTTCACATCTGGGCTACTCTATTCGAGAGGGATTTAAAGTCCAGGTAAACTCAGGCAACGCAACTCTATTTTGGGAACATATTTGGCTGGGAGAGACTGCCTTGAAAGAGGACTGTCCGAGATTGTTCTCCTTATCAACTCAAAAGGAGGAAATGATTAGTAACATGAGGGGAGTTGCAAATGGCGGTTCTTGGGAGTTGCTGTTCAGGAGAAGGGTGTTTGGGCGAGCGAAGCAAGAATTGGACAATCTGATTCAGAGAATTCAAGGAGTGACTTTTATCCTGACCAAGCCTGATGCATGCGTTACTCTGGAGATGGTCGGCAGACGGGAAGTTCTCAGTCAAATCAGCATATGGGCAGTGGGATCAATCTTTTCATTCTAGCGATGCTCTTTTGGGATTCTTATGCAAGAACTTGAGCCCTCCAAAAGTGGAAGTTTTTGCGTGGATGGCCGTTAAGGAGAAAGCGGCTACCAGGTCAGTACTCTTGAGTAGAAACATGATAAGTGAGATTCAATTAGCCTTATGTCCTCTCTATTCATTGCATCTTGAAACACATCAACACTTGTTTCTGCACTGCCATTTCTCTTGGGCTGTATGGTTGGAAATTTTGATTTGGTGGAATATCAAATGGGTGTGTCCACCGTACCCTTAGTTCCTCTCTTAGCTAGCTGGTGGCAAGAAAATGGAATGAACTTACCAAGGATTCCAGTATAATAAGAAAGTGGCACATTTGTGTGTTCAATTTTAAAGAATGTCTCTGGTTCTGTAATGAGACTATACTCTTCCCATCCAGTCATTCCCCAAACTAAGTCACCTCTCTTGAAATTTGGATGTCTAGAATCAATCACTCTAGCCACTCCATAACCAATTATAGGTTGCACAACATCAACATGATCAGTAACTAACTGATGCAGATATAAGAATTTTCCGCAAGTTAACAGAAGTCCTTAAATATTCTTGTTATTCTGCAATCCTGGCCATTGAGTTGACTCGAGAACCATGGTTTTAACTTTTTTCCCAAACTAATCGACTAAATACTTGAGGTGAATTATAGAGAGGCTGTGGAAATTATGTTGCCTCATTAACATAGAAAGATGCAAGATCATCAACTAGATATTCATCTTGGTAAGAAGTTTCAAAACAAAGTTGAAGATCAAATAATTTTGATGATACCCCAAACTGTTAAACATAGTCGTACTAATGCAGAAACTGGAGTCTTTTGATCACATTGTTATGATAGTTTCAGAATTTCTCCACTTTTTGACTGCTCTTCCATGTTCTGACCTATGTTCTAAAAATCGCTAGGCGCTAATTGAGTAGAAAGGGGCGCCTAGCACCTAATCGGCTGAATAGAGCCTAGGTGCCAACTAATCAGCCGAATAGTGCCTAGTCGGGGACTAGGCGCAGATTAGTCAACTCCCCAATCTAAGCATTGGATCACTGCCTAGCGCGGCTAAGCAGCCGACTTTTAATTTAGAATACTAGTTCTGACGTTTGACTTGCTATCCACTTACCAATTAAAAATTTGGATCTTTCCCATCAAATAAAAAAACTACAAAAAGGGGCAATAACATTGGGATCGTAATCAATTTTACTAGTGCAGAAATTTCGACCAACAGTCTACTCCTACAGGCTATTACCTCAACAACCCACATCTCCAAAGTCATCAGACCAGCCTAGATCTTTCCTCACAAATCTCAACAACCATAATGCTATGTTTGGATAGTTCTGGATTTCAAATGAAGGGCTTTTTTCCGAAATGAAGAGATTTTATGTTCAGTTTTGACTTAAATTATGTTATTTCAAAACAACGGCATACTTTTAGTAATCTTTTCATTAGTTTTCCGTCAAAATGTCTGGGATCAATTATTCTTCCAGACGAAAGGGATAAAAACTTATATGAAAATATCAACCGAAACTCAAAATGTCAAAACTAGTATAAAAATATCAAAATTTATGGGGTCAATTATTTAGATAGAACAGCACTAAAGACAAAAGTGATTTCAAACCTTTTCATCTTTCATGATTTTTGTTTTTGCTTTTGGACGTAATTTTGCACCTTTTTAGATTAGTCTTGTCGAAGCAAACAATTAATCCGAAATTACTGATGTGAATCTAACAAAACTTTAGAAAGGAACAACAAAAATACCGAAACAAAAGTGTAGGCCTTTTAGAGATATAGCTATAGATGCATGCGTTGTTAAAAGTGACTGACCGAACAAGTAGTGAATGAGGGAATGGAGCTGCCGCCACGCAGGAAGGGGTCGCAAGACAAGTAGAGATTCTTCACCACAACCGATTTCGAACCTTGTGCTACACTCAGTCGAATCTTACTGGTTCTCAACTCGAAATCTGATTCTTTGGGGAAACCAATCATGTACTCCCTCAGAATCACCTGCTTGTTGCTCACCTCCTCTACTACGTATACTCTCTCCGCCATATCAACACCCTCTCTCTCAAAAAAAATTAAAATAAAATAAAAATGTGGAGAATGAGGCGATGAACGGTATCGAAGGCAATAGCGGGGATGTGGAAAATGGGGATTGGAGGGTGAAACACGCAAGAGGAGAGGAGGAAATGGTTTTGGCTTCCAAAACAGATTTATTTATTTATTTTTTCCAGAACTTGGAAAAGTCGATCGTGTGATTATTAAATGGTAAACTTTTGAATTAGGGGTAATGACTCCACATAAAGGAACAATATTTTGGTTGGCTGCACTGCAGGGTTCCTCCGGCGGCTGAGAATTTCATTACTATTAAACTCAATTAATACATGCAGATGGAAGTTATAATAATAATAATAATAATTCTAACATGGAAGATATTTATTACTATATGTATATTATTAGGCTAGCTCGATCAACTTTTGTTAGTTAGAATTGTTCAATGGCTTTCTTAATGAGGCAGACAGGGGCGGCGCTACGATTAAGTGTGAGGGTATAGTGGAACCTCATGAATGAGTACTAATAAATACATACACGATCTAGATCGATTAGTCATTGAGAATGGGAGAAATTCGGAATATATGTATATGAGCACTGGATTCTGCTAAGTAGTGGTCTATTTATAGGCTACTACGCACCCATTGAGAATGGGTATGCACCCGATCTAGTCTAACCGTTGGATCAGATCCTACGGTCTAGATCAATCAGTCACACCCAGTTACACCGAACTGGTGTGTTGTTTCACTCACACCCAATCGGATTTGATCTAATCCGTTGGATCGAGCCCATTCGCGGCCGACGGCTGCGATCGCAACTCCACGAACCAACGCACCCGTACGCACAAGTCACACCCGATCGGAACCGCCCCATGTGACTCTCCTGCCACGTATGTGACACGCGACATCCACGTTGCACCACACTAGATCATTATTTACTCATATTAGGAATGTTCCCTAATATATACCATTCCAACATCTCTCAACTAACCAATGTGAGACAAAACTCACAAAGAGAAAAAACAAGCATTCTAAGGAAACAAAGAAATTTTACAAAACCAAAACAACGACTCTTTTATTTTGAAAATCTCTAACAATCCCCTACCATTTTTGAAATACAGATGAAATATTCTTAATTCTTATTACAAGGTTTATGCATACGTAAATAGTGTCTTGCGACTTCAATTATTCACTTGGTGAAAACATATCAAAGCTAGTCAGGGCAGTATAGTAGACATGTCTTTGAACTAGTTGTCTTCTGTCAATCAATCGGACGTGTCTCACACATAATCCTCCAAATAATGCAGATATTCCAATCGGTTGACCCGTGAACTGGCCTTGGGTCTTTTATCTTGAATTCATGAACGCTCTAAGGTCTAGCCCCTTTGACCTATAGGAAGCGGCACCACCTCCTTATTCACATAGGTAGATCGCTATATGTGCTCCTATAACATTAGCACAAAACAATCTATTAAGAACTACGTAGTTCAACCTCATTTGTATTCACATTATAGATGCAAAACACTTTACTTTGAAATGTGTAAAATAACTTTAAAGTGTTTCCAATCACGACATGTGGTGTAATTTCTCATTGAACTCAAGAGATTGAGAGTATCAACCGGTTCAGTTGAGTTTCCACCAGGAGTGATTAAACTAGTTGGGCAAAAGTCTCATTCCCCTTGATGTTTTCAACACCAAAGCCCTTGCAAGGCCTTTCGTAAAAGGATCCGCCAAGTTTTGACTTGACTTGACATAATCAATGGTTATCACCCCATCAACAATCAATTGTCTCATATAGCTATGACTAAGTCCTATATGCCTGGATTTTCCATTATAGACTTGGCTATACGCTCGCGACAACGTAGCTTGACTATCACAATGTAGCGATACAGGTGGCATAGGCTTAGGTCACACTGGAATTTCAAGCAATAGATTTCTTAGCCATTCTGCCTCCTTACTATCAGAAGCTAATGCTACAAACTCGGCTGCCATGGTCGAGTCTGTTATCAGTGTTTGCTTCCTAGATCCCCATGAGATTGTTCCTCCACAAAGTGTAAAAACCCAACCACTCGTTGAAGAGTGATTATTCTGCTCAGTAATCCAACTAGTGTTAGTGTATCCTTCTAAAACCGAAGAATACCCACTATAGATAATTCCATAATCTATAGTACCTTTGAGGTATCGCAGTACTCTATGTACTACGTGCCAATGCACATTCCCAGGATTATTAGTATACCTACTAAGTTAAGCCTCCCTACCGCATATGCAATGTCCGGTCTTGTGCTTATCATGGCATACATCAAACTGCCAATCACTCTAGAATACTCTAGTTGTGACACCGCTCTCCCCTCATTATGATCTAACGGCGATTGAGAGTCATACGGAGTAGACACCGGTTTGTTTTCAAAGTGATTAAACTTCTTTAAAATCTTCTCAATGTAATGTTCCTGGGATAGAATTAAATGACCACCACTTCTTTTAATTCTTATACCCAATATTACATTAGCAATACCCATATTTTTCATACTAAAGTTAGTTGAAAGAAAATCTTTTATACTCTGAATGCTCTCTCGGTCTGTACCAAAAATGAGCATATCGTTTACGTACAAACAGATAATAACTCCTTGTTTACCATTAAACTTACTATACATGCATTCATCAGATTGGTGTATTGTAAAACCATTTGACATAATCACTTTGTCAAACTTCTCGTGCCATTGCTTAGGCGCTTGCTTAAGTCCATAAAGAGACTTTACAAGCTTGCAAACTTTGTGCTCATAACCTTGCACAACGAACCCCTCTGGTTGCTTCATATAGTCTTGACATCCATTTGGTGTATCTCAAACTTGTATATGGAAGCAAGAGCAATTAAAACTCTAATTGTTGAGATTCGGGCAACCAGGGCATATGTATCAAAGTAATTAATACCCTCTTTCAGGGTAAAACCTTTGGCTACAATTCTGGCCTTGAACTTATCAATAGTTTCATCAATTTTCATTTTCTTCTTGAAAATCTATTTACAAGCAATTGGTTTAGAATCAGGTGGTAAATCTGTCAAAACCCATGTATTATTACCCATAATAGAGTCCATCTCATCTTGGATAGCCTCTTTCCAGAAAGCCACGTCTTGCGATTTCATTACTTCCTCAAACGTCAAAGGATCATTTTCAATGTGAAGTGAAAACACTTTGTGAGCACATAAAGTCTCTCTAGTGCCTTCAACTAGAAAAACTATGAAATCAGGACCAAACGTTTTCTCTATCCGAACTCGTTTGCTCCTTCTCAATTCAACTTGTTCCTCAGGTTCATTTCCTTCAACTGGAACCTCTAAAGGCTCATTGTCCTCTTCGGACATCAAAGGAAACTCTTCCGAATCTTTATTAGATTCCAAATCCTTACTAGATTTTAACCTTGGAATTCTGTCCAATCTGTTTTTATAAAACACTGCATCTCGAGATTCAATGATAGTGTTAATGGACACAACATCATTAGACTCAGCCACTAGAAACCTATATGCTTTACTGTGCAAAGAATATCCAAGGAATACACACTCGATTCCATTTGGACCTAATTTCTTCCTTTTAGATCCAGGCAATCTCACAATCGCCCTACATCCCCAAGTCTTAAAATAACTCAGGTTTGGTTTCTTTTTAGACCAGAGCTCATATGGAATAATGTTAGACTTTTTGAGAGGTACTCATTTAGGATATAAGCAACGGTAAGTATGGCTTCGCCCCACAAACCTTTACTTAATCCTGCATTGCTTAGCATAGCAACCACCATCTCAGAGAGAGAGAGAGAGAGAGAGAGTTTAACGAAGACCCACTCCGCTAATATTATAGTATTCTAGAATAATGTCGACATGGTTGTTGAAAATGAGATTCAGAGAAAATAAGAAGCAGCATTGGAGAAGTACGAAGAAAATGTGTTTAGATCCATACATGTTTGACAATAGTATTTTTCATGTTCATAAGAAACTTTGACGGTAGTGTTTCAGCTTAAGTTCGTAGCATCTTCAGAGTCGGAGTTACAATGGCTGGTATATGATTCGGTTTTGGTTTTACTTTTGCCAGTAAATGAACAACCCTAAAAAATGAACGATGCAAATTACAACAATAAAAACAAGATGGTCTACAATCACCGTAGCAAAAACCCTACGGTTTCAACCACCTACGGACATAAGTTAACGTTACTGGAAGAAGTATATGATACTTTGGAAATTAGAAGTTGTAAGAAACATAAGATACTTTTCAGTTCACAATTTATTCATCAAAGCCAAAATACACTTCAACGCATCCCAGCAAGAAACTCTTCTTAGCACTGCTCAAGTCAAAAGTACACCGGCCATAGTTTTCCGAAGCACCAAAAACAAAAAAAGGTATCTAAGAAATTTACATCCAGAAAATGCGAGGTGACTTTCACTCACTCACGAGCAACCAACACCACCTGTTTCCCAATATTGTGACCAGAGAAAAGCCCAATAAGAGCCTTTGGTGCATTCTCTAGGCCTTCTGCTATGTCTTCCACGTACGTAATTTTTCTTTCTCGGATGAGGGGCAGGACCATGTCAAGATACTTTGGGTACATGGGATAGTAATCGAAAACCATGAATCCTTCCATTCGAACTCGTTTTGTGATGAGGTAGAACATATTGTGTACACCTTCAGTCTCTTCAAGGTTGTACTGTGAGATCATCCCGCACCCTGGAATGCGACCGTGGAGTCTCATGTTCAGAAGTACCGCATCAAGCATCTTTCCTCCAACATTCTCAAAGTAGATATCGATTCCTTCAGGTAAGCACCTGGCAAACAAATTAAACAGAGGCATAGAGAATGTTAGATATTCCAGTTAATAAAATGGAAGAATGTAGCAACCTTGCTCCGAATGCAAAAAATGTTATATCTTCAATTTTCGTCTTAAAGAAGCAAATACAAGTTGCACTTTTTTGGAGTCCTATTAAAAGATAAAGAGAGAAGACTACAGTCAAATTTTAGAAGGCTGCCAATGAAATGGCAAACATGGCCATTGTGTGGACATTTATTTAGACATGCATTGGAGCCGTTTAAAAACTGGACGATGGCAATTTCCCGCACTCGGCATGTGGGTTTAGCCATTGCTCGGAGTCGCTCTAATGAGTCAGAAATACAACAAAGCCAACTAAGGGCTGAGTTTAGGGCTCCATAAACACGTTGTAAGGACACCTAATCGATTACTGTCCTTGAATTAGGTTGATGAAACCAGCAGTCCTTCAACCCAACAATGTACTCAAGTTCTAAACCTCCAATTACTGTCACGGCTTTTTTTCCTTTTTTGGTAATGCATGGTGTCTCGGTCAAGCTTGTGCGCACTTCGTATAATTCCGGTAGCCTCTTGTACAACCTTTCACATGCAACATGCTTATGCATGGGGTACGGTGGCCTCAACAGTTGCTATCACATTTTTCTCCAAAGGAAATAAGAAACACTCACCTTTTGAGAGCTTTATCCAAGTCTTGTTCTTCTTTATAGTTGAAAGCTTCATCGAATCCGAATTTGTTCTTCAGCAGATCAACCTTCAGTTGAAAAATGGTTGAAGAAAGAAACAATAGTAAAACGGAAAATCAAGAAGAGTCAATGACCATTATCTAATATTAGTATAAATTTTAGATGTGATACATTTCATAAAGAGAATCTTTAGTATTTGAGATAATCTGAAATATCGATTATGCAGAGAGAGAGAGAGAGAGAGAGAGAGAGAGATGCAATGCATCATGCCCTGAGCAGACACTACTCAGCAATGAAACAAGTTCCTCTGGTTGAGAAATAAAAGAGAACATGTTTGAAGCAACCGAAATTGTAATCAGGAAACTTGAAATTCGCAACAGAAATACTAGTAAACTGCTATCAAACAATGCCAAGGTATAAGACATTTACATAAGCAATAATTTAGCAAAAATAGCAGAATGGACAAGTGAAAGGCAATCACCTTTTCTTTGGATCCAGCACTTCCAACAACATAACAATTCTTTAACTTTGCAAACTGGCCGACAAGCTGACCAATAGCTCCAGATGCAGCTGAAACGAATACATACTCTCCTTCCTTAGGAGAGCCTACCTCATAAAAGCCACCGTAGGCTGTCATACCAGGCATACCTACAAAGTACAAACTCAACGCAATGAGGATCCAATTCCACTGTGCTAAAATTAGAAAGAAGTGGATATGGAAAACCAGTGCAGGACATGTTATAGAGCAAAAACATTGTAACGCAATGAAATATAAGAAGATGCTTTCCTTGTTGGAATCTTTATCAATGAACTCGATGAATTGTCCAAGAGAGAATGCAATGCACCGTAAGAGAGGAATGACAATGAGCATGAAGTAGAAAGGCCGTCCATGCCCATATACTAGATTTTAAAGCATCCAATGTGGGATAAGCTCTGTTAAAGCATCCAACCGGTTATCAATGGTGGGCACAAATTTCATTACGTAGAGTAGTAGTAAGAGCATCTTCAACCCATCTCTCACAAATTCTCTATTTTTGAGACTCAAATAATAATATTTTATTTAAAAAGTGTGTTTGGAGCACAATTTAAAAACACAAGTTTCCCTCCAAATCTTTAGTTTTAATATTTTCATAAGTTTATCGAATTATGTCGAAGATGGATCTCATTTTAAAGGTGTCGTTGATACCTTTAGAACTGTACCCTTTTTTATACGTTAAATCTGTATATATTGAGTTATTTGCAATTTACATAAATGAAGATCCATCTCCATTTTTTGAGAGAGTCTCCAGGCCCAAAATGGATATGGGTTGGAGCCTTTCCGTTCTCCATTTTTGTCACATCCTTTCTCCATTTTGGAGTTTTGGAGATGCTAAGCATCTCCCTACCAAGCTCTAAAACTCCAAAATGGAGAATGAAGGTAACATATTTAGGGAAGAATTTGTAATCTATCACATATTTTCTTAACTTTTTTTAATTATGGAAAAAATTTGGAGGGACCTATTGTTCCTTTTTAGAGATTTGGTCTCCAAATTTAATTTTTGGTCTCCGAAAATGGAGATTACTCTTCTATTTTGGAGATCAAATCTCTAAAAAGGATGATGGGTTCCTCCAACATTTTTCCATAAATTACAAAAAGTTAAGAAAATATGGGATAAATTACAAAATCTCCCCTTAATATATATGTCACATCCATTCTCCATTTTAGACTTTTAGAGCTTGGTACTTACGCGCATAATGTGTCACATAGCAGGAATGCCTAAGTAATATCATTGGCCTACTTTAAGTTACCAAATAACCAAATGAAATATACATACATATATATATATATATATATATATATATATATATATATATATAGACACACACACACACAGAGTTCTTTCATCTTCTTATCCTGCTATTGTACATAAGTATGTTGGAGGAGATAATCTACCTAAGTAATTTGAAGGAAATAAACGGAATGAACTTACCAAGGATTCCAGTATAATAAGAAAGAGGCACATCTGTGTCTTCAATTTTAAAGAGTGTCTCTGGTTCTGTAATGAGACTATACTCTTCCCATCCAGTCATACCCCAAACTAAGTCACCTTTCTTGAAATTTGGATGTCCTGAATCAATCACTCTAGCCACTCCATAACCAATTATAGGCTGCACAACATCAACAGCATCAGTAACTCATGCAGATTTAAGAATTTTCCGCAAGTCGACAGAAGTCCTAAATAATCTAGTTATTCGGCAGTCCTGGCCATTGAGTTGACTTGAGAACCATGGTTTTAACTTTTTCCCAAAGTAATCGACTAAATCTTCGAGGTGAATTATAGAGAGGCTGTGGAAATTATGTTGCCTCATTAACATAGAAAGATGCAAGATCATCTACTAGATATTCGTCTTGGTAAGAAATTTCAAAAC
This sequence comes from Rhododendron vialii, assembly GCF_030253575.1. Classification (NCBI taxonomy): domain Eukaryota; kingdom Viridiplantae; phylum Streptophyta; class Magnoliopsida; order Ericales; family Ericaceae; genus Rhododendron; species Rhododendron vialii. Next base: position 716,451 of record NC_080565.1, on the reverse strand, counting down.
AAAGTTGAAGATCAAATAATTGTGATGATACCCTAAACTGTTAAACATAAGTTGTACTAATGTAGAAACTGGAGTCTTTTGATCACACTGTTATGACAGTTTCAGAATTTCTCCAATTTTCGACTGCTCCTCCATGTTCTGACCTATGTTCTAAAAATCGATAGGTGCTAGTTGAGTAGAAAGGGGCACTTAGTACCTAGGCGCCGACTAATCGGCCAACTAGTTCCTAACCGGGAAGTAGGCGCAGACTAGTCAGCTGTCTAATCTAGGCGTTGGATCACCGCCTTGCAGCTAGGCAGCTGACTTTTAGAACACTGGTTCTGACGTTTGACTTGCTATCCAGTTACCAATTAAATTTTTGGATCTTTCTTATCAAATAATAAAACTACAAAAAGGGGCAATGAGCATTGGGATCGCAATCAAGTTTAATAATGCAGAAATTTCAACCAACAGTGTACTCCTCCAGGGTATTAATTACCTCCACAATCAACAACCCATATCTCCAAAGTCATCAGATCAGTCTATATCTTTCCACACAAATCTCAACAACCATAATGCTCTGTTTGGATAGTTCTGGATTTCAAATGAAGGGATTTTTTTCCGACATGACAAAATGAAGTGATTTTATGTTCAGTTTTGACCTAAATTATTTTATCTCAACCGACGGCATACTTTTAGCAATCTATTCATGAGAAATCCGTCAAAACTTCTGGGATCAATTATTCTTCCCGACGAGAGGGATAAAAACTAGCTAGTATGAAAATATCAACCGAAACTCAAAATGTCAAAACTACTGGAGTACTATATATAAAAACTAGTATAAAAATATCAAAATTTATGGGGTCAATTATTCAGATAGAACGGCACTAAAGACAAGTGATTTCAAACTTTTTTCATCTTTCATGATTTTTGTTTTTTTGTTTTGGACGTAATTTTTACTTTTTTTAGACTAGTCTTGTTTGAAACAAACAACTAATCCGAAATTGCTAACACGAATCTAACAAAAATTCAGAAAAGGAACAACAAAAATACGGAAAAAAAAAGTTTATTCCTATAGAGATATATATAGCTTCTAGTTAGTGACAGACCGAACCAGGAGTGAATGAGGGAACGTAGGTGCCTGTCAGGTTCCTCATGCAGGCACGCATGTAGGGGTCGCAAGACAAGTAGAGATTCTTCACCACAACCGATTTCGAACCTTGTGCTGCTTCCAGTCGAATCTTACTGGTCTTGAACTCGAAATCTGACTCTTTGGGGAAACCACTCACGTAGTCCCTCAGAATCACCTGCTTGTTGCTCACCTCCTCTACTACTCTCTCCGCCATATCAACACCCTCTCTCTCTCTCTCTCTCTCTCTCTCTCTAAATCAAAATGTGGAGAATGAGGCAATGATCGATGTCGAAGGCAATAGTGTGTGTGTGTAAGTATGCATGTGGAAAATGGGGATGGGAGGGTGAAACACGCAAGAGCAGAGGGGGTAATGGTTTTGGCTTCCAAAACAGAGTACTAGTATTTTTTTTTTCCAGACCTTGGAAAAGTCGTGTGATTATTGAGTGGTAAACTTTTGAATTAGGGAGTAACTCCACAAAAGGAATAGTGTTTTTTGGTTGGCTGCAGGGTGGAAAATTTGGAAAAAGGTGGGTAACACGTGGTGCTCGCTCGGTGCATCCGAGCCGTTCATTGCGTTTTTGTACGGCTCAGACTTGAAAAGAGAAAAGAGAGAGAAAGTGTTGGGATGAGAGGAGAGAGAGAGTTTCAATGCGAGCCGTTCAAAAGTGTCTTGAACGGCTCGGATGTGCTGAGCGGGTACCACGTGGGATATACCCACCCGGCACTGAAAAATTTCTCAGGTGGGTTCCTCCGGCTGAGAATTTTCAGTTTCCAGTTCTAAATCTTCATAGGAGTATCAAATTCAGCCAAAAGCAAAGAGTTTAATTAGTGTTAAAGGACTATAACAAATGTGAGATGAATGGCAATTATTTCGCCAGTAATGCATGAATCATCCGACTCTACGTCATTATAGGTATGTATACAGGGTATTTTGCGTAATAATGATATGTTTCGGTTCGGTTATTAAGTGAAACAGAAACCAAAACCAAAACTGAACCGGCCAGTTTTTTCAAAATCAAAAACCAAAACCACGGTTTAAATTTTGGTTAAAAACCTCACCAATTGGTTAGGTACGGTTCCGCTTACCAACAGTTCCGGCAATATTACCATCGCTATGGATGCCCAAACCAAACGCAAACGCGCCAATGAATTCCGGATGCTACGCATATCAGACCCATTCAAGTCATCCGAAGTTATCCCTCCCCAAAGACATTAACATTACAGTAGAGCATTGTTTGCCCCAACATCTTTGTGAAGCAATGCACTTGAAAGAGTCCAAACAGCAGATGAAATATACGCGAAAACATGAGAAAACATAGATTTTTTAGTCAAGGGAGAGAGGTTTTATTAATCTGGAAGGCGAAAACCTAAACATCAGACAAAAGGGAATTCCGTGGGAACAAAATGGACGTCCACAGACTGGACAAACCATTAGAAAGGGCTTTCTGAGCACATGTATGTGCAGCCCGATTACAATCACGTTTAATGTACTTAAAATCACAAGAAATAAACAAATTCTTTAACGCACAGCAATCATGATCTTAAAGGAGAACAAGGATAAACGAGATGCTGACTTAGTGCTAATTATAGCTAAGCTATGTCAATTAATGTTTATTCTTAATTTCTTATCCTTCTGACGATATCAGTGATGCTTGCAGCTATCACAAATCACAGATTAATAAAAAAAAAAAAACCCCTTAACTAGTTCTATTTTTACAAAGCTAGTGTAGAATCGAAATCCCAATACAAGACTCTTTTACTTGTATGCAAAACAAATTCAATTATTATTTTTATTTTAGTACTTTTTTTTGAATCACCTCAAAAATCAATTACTAAATAATAGTAACGTTCCTTAATCCTGAGGTGTTCGGTATCCATACCTTTTTCCTATGCTACTAACGTTATAATTGACCACCCTCGTGTAGAGTAATTTATAAAACCTAATTGTTTGAACAAATTTTACAGACATGAATTAAAAGAGGTTCGAGGTAGGCCCCGACCAGAGTTGGCAACACAGTGTTGTCGCTTGGAGGGACAGCATCGGAAAATTATTAATTGCTTCTGGAGCATCGTCACATGGTGCTTAGGAACCTTCTTCGCCATACATTAGTGTGACTTCCACCTTCAAATGTGTAGCTTCCACATTAATAATCACTAACACCACACCAGCACCGAGCTTAGTTGGTGTTGTATGAAACATAAGATACTTTTCAGTACACAATTTATTCATCAAAGCCAAAATACACTCCAACGCATCCCAGCAAGAAAATCTTACTAACAAAGCTCAAGTTGCTTAGCAAATAAAAAAAAACACAGCTCAAGTCAAAAGTTTACAAGCCATAGTTTTCCGAAGCACCCAAAAAGAAAAAAAAAAAGTATGCTTGGGATTTACATCCAGAAAATGCAAGGCGACTTTCACTCATTCGCGAGCAACCAACACAACCTGTTTCCCAATGTTGTGACCAGAGAAAAGCCCAATAAGAGCCTTCGGTGCATTCTCTAGGCCTTCAGCTATGTCTTCCACATACGTAATTTTTCCTTCTCGGATAAGGGGCAGGACCATGGCAAGATACTTTGGGTACATGGGATAGTAATCGAAAACAAGGAATCCTTCCATTCGGATTCGTTTTGTGATGAGGCAGAATAGGTTGTGTGCACCTTCAGTTTCTTCAAGGTTGTACTGTGAGATCATCCCGCACACGGGAATACGACCGTGGAGTCTCATGTTCAGAAGTACCGCATCAAGCATCTTTCCTCCGACATTCTCAAAGTAGATATCGATACCATCGGGTAAGCACCTGGCAAACAAATTAATAGAGGCATAGAGAATGTTAGATATCCCAATGAATAAAATGGAAGACAATAGCAACCTTGCTCCAATGCAAGTTCTGTTCAATTTCCGACCTAAAGAACCAAATACAAATTGCCATTTTTGGGACCTATGAAAAGATAAAGGGAGAAGACTAGGGCCAATTTTTAAAAGGCCGCCAAATGAAATGGGAACATGACCATTGTTTGGCTATCTATTTCGACATGAATCGGAGAAGTTTAAAAAGTGGATGGTGGCCATTTTCTGCATTCGGCATGTGGCTTTAGCCATTGCTCAGAGTTGCTCTAATAAGGCATGCAATGTACCGAAAGTTTACTGCAGAAATGCAACAAAGCCAATTACGGGCTGAGTTTAGGGCACCATAAATACGTTGTAGGACTCCGTATTGATTACTGTCCCTGAATTAGGTTGATCAATTCAGTAGTCCTACCCAACAATGTACTAAAGTTCCAAAATTCCAATTGCTATCACGCGCGCGCGCACATATACATTGGTAATGCATGGTGTCGTAGGCCAACTTGCGCGGACCTCAGACTAATCCCTGCCATGCAGCCTCTCCCACAACCCTTTGACACGCTTACACATGGGGTGAGGTGGCCCCAAGAGTTGTTATAACATCTTTCTCGAAAGGAAATATGAAACACTCATCTTTTTTTTTTTGGTACACAAAACACTCACCTTTTGAGAGCTATATCCAAGTCTTGTTCCTCTTTATAGTTGAAAGCTTCATCAAATCCGAACTTGTTCTTCAGCAGGTCAACCTTTAGTTGAAAAATGGTTGAAGAAAGAAACAGTAGTAAAATGGAAAACGAAGAAGAGTCAATGACCATTATCTAATATTAGTACAAATTTCAGATATGATACAATTCAAAGAGAGAACCTTTAGTATTTGATAATCTGACACATCAATTATGCACCAACTAACACTCACTCACGTCTGCAAACATGAGAGAGAGAGAGAGAGAGAGAGAGAGAGAGAGAGAGAGAGAGAGAGATGCAATGCATTATGCCCTGAACAGACACTGCTCAGCAATGAAACAAGTACTTATGGCTGACAAATAAAGAGAACATGTTTGAAGCAACAGAGTGATTGGGACACTAGAAATTCGCAACACAAATACTGGTAAACTCCTATCAAACAATGCCAAGGTATAAGAGATTTACATAGGCAATAAATGTAGACACGCACTGAATTATAAAAATAGCAGAATGGACATGTGAAAGCCAATCACCTTTTCTTTGGATCCAGCACTTCCAACAACGTAACAGTTCTTTAACTTCGCAAACTGGCCAACAAGCTGACCAACAGCTCCAGATGCAGCTGAAACGAAGACTTGCTCTCCTTCCTTAGGAGAGCCTACCTCATAAAAACCAGCGTAGGCTGTCATACCAGGCATACCTACAAAGTTTAAGATCAACGCAATGAGGATCCAATGTAGCTGAAAGTTTAAAGAAGTGGATAAGGAAAACCAGTGTAGGACATCTTAACTATTTCAAGCAACAAGTGACTCTGCTGGGAGAAATAACTGAATGAAATATAACAAGATGCTTTACTTTTGGAATCTCTATCAATGAACTTTTTGAATTGTCCAAGAGAGATTGCAATGCCATCGTAAGAGAGGAACAACAATGAACATGTCAGCTATTGAATTCAGCTTATCCTAAAATATAAGTACAAACCGATCACGAGTTCCCTTGCAACTGTATTCAAAATTTTCAGAATGAGGTGGTGCACAGGCCTTTGAACAAGTGATGGTACTTCATCAAATTTTCTTGTTTTTAAAACTGAAAACTGAAATTACACACCAGTAACTAAATAAACATCCTTCCAGATATTCTTCCAAAGAAACTTCCTGGTTGAACCTCCTTGATATTTAGTCTAATTTTTAGAAATGCTAGTCAATAATAAGAATTAAGTAAAAAGGAGAGTTGTGTGCAGTTTTCTGCATTATTTAATTAAACATGTGCGCGCGCTGAGAGAGAGAGAGAGAGAGAGAGAGCGAGAGAGAGAGAGAGAGAGAGAGAGAGAGAGAGAGACTAAATCGCAAATGGAAAATGTAGTTAGTCGCGTTGTCTTTCACATAGAAGGAATGCCTAGCCCAAGTTATCCCCTTGTTAGATCTCACTTACTAATATCATTGGCCTACTTTAAGTTATCAAATAACTAAATGAAAACAGCAAAAAATACTTTTTTTTTTTCCAGCTCCGTATCCTGCTACATCCTCAAGCGGTGAGGCCATTCCACGTTGAATAAATTGAAGGCCTTCTTATTGGGATGAGAAAAAGAAGAAGATAATCTAACTTTGGTCGTTTGTACCTCAAATAATTTGAAGGAAATAAACGGAATGAACTTACCAAGGATTCCAGTATAATAAGAAAGAGGCACATCTGTGTGTTCAATTTTAAAGAGTGTCTCTGGTTCTGTAATGAGACTATACTCTTCCCATCCAGTCATACCCCAAACTAAGTCACCTTTCTTGAAATTTGGATATCCTGAATCAATCACTCTAGCCACTCCATAACCAATTATAGGCTGCACAACATCAACAGCATCAGTAACTAATGCAGATTCAAGAATTTTCCGCAAGTCAACAGAGTCCTAAATATTCTAGTTATTCGGCAGTCCTGGCCATTGAGTTGACTTGAGAACCATGGTTTTAACTTTTTCCCAAAGTAATCGACTAAATCCTCGAGGTGAATTATAGAGAGGCTGTGGAAATTATGTTGCCTCATTAACATAGAAAGATCTTGTCAAAAAAAAAAAAAAACAAATTAACATACAAAGATGCAAGATCATCAACTAGACTAATGATTAAAAATTTGCATACAAACAAGATTCATATAAACCCAATATGGAACCATCCCATATTGCTTTCTCCCCCCAAATCCTCTACATTTTACCATTCCCTGCGGCCACAGAAAATAGTACTTGTAATAAAAAATGGTGAGCAATAAAATAGTTACTTATCAAAAGAAACAAATCCATGGGCACAAAAATAGTGATTGAATTAAAGGGGAGAGCCACCCCAAAATTTCCATAAATCCTCGAAAAATTTAAAGAAATACTCCTCTTAGTTTCACTCGAGTTTCATTTTCGTCCTCCAAGTATCAATTGCAACTTTTTTAACCTTTAAGTTTCATTTTCGTACCAAATTGGTCCAATTAATAACGTCTGTCAGTGAAACTGGACAAAAAACAAAAAAAAAAAACAGATTGAGAGCAGACATCATCAATTGGGCCAACTAGGTACGAACTGCAACGTCCAAACTGCCGTCAATCTGATTTTTCCCATCCAGTTTGGATGACAGAAGTTACCAATTTGGTACAAAAACCAAACTTAAAGGTCAAAAAAGTTGTAATTGATACTTAAAGGACGGAAATGAAACTCTGATGCAATTAGGACCATTTATATAAATTTCCCTAAATCCTCACACTATCTTATACAACCATTTTATCCCATTGTTTTAAAAATCGGCCGCTACGTAGCGCCGACTAGCAATATTTCGGATCTCCAATACAGCTACACCCCGCTATACCGGTGCTATCCAAAATCCACACCCGTATCGGCCGGTTCCCACTCCTCTCCCCCACTCTGCCAGTCATCGTCTCCTCCAAAATTAACCACCCCCACTTATTTTCCCAAACAATTCTAAAAAACCCACTACATTTGCCCCAACAATTGACTACCACACACACACACCCAATATTTTATATTTGTTTTCTCCTCCTACATCACAACTCTTTGCATCAGACGGGCACAAAAATTAGTGATTGGACTACCACACATACACACCCAATATTTTATATTTGTTTTTCTCCTCCTACATCACAACCCCTTGCATCAGACGAGCACAAAAAATAGTGATTGGACTAATGGGGGCATAACAGGGCAACCCCATCCCCAAAATTTTTAAAAAATCCTCACAGTAATAATTTTAGTGACAATTACATAAGGGTTTGCAATCGATCAATTTATGCAATGGATGTATACATAAATACCATTTGTGTGAATGATTAGTAAAGTGACTGACCGAACCAGGAGTGTACGGGGGAACATAGCTGCCTGTCAAGTTCCTCATGCGGCTACGCATGTAGGGGTCGCAAGACAAGTAGAGATTCTTCACCACAACCGATTTCGAGCCTTCCGCCACATTCAGTCGAACCTTACTGGTCCTCACCTCGAAATCCGACTCTTTGGGGAAACCACTCACGTAGTCCCTCAGAACCACCTGCTTGTTGCTCGCCTCCTCTGGTCTCTCCGCCATATCAACACCCTCTCTCTCTCTCTCTCTCTCTCAAAATAAAAATGTGGAGAATGAGGCGATGATCGATATCGAAAGCAATAGTGCGCGAATTTAAAGTGTGGAGGTGGAAAATGGAAGGTGAAACACGCGAGAGGAGAGGGGGGAATCGTTTTGGCTTTTCGAGCATCTCCAATCCACCTCTATTTCTCTAAAATAGAGGATGGATGTGACAAATTAAGGAGAGATTTTATAATTTATTCTCTTTTTTCTTCACTTTTTGTAATTTTTGGGAGAATTTTTGAGGGACCCACCATCCTTTTTAGAGTTTGGTCCTCTAAAAGTAAATTTGGTCCTCTAAAAATGAAGGATCAAAAGTAAATTTGGAGTACAAAATTCCTCCAAAACTCTAAAAAAGACGATGGGTCCCTCAAAGATTCTCCCAAAAAGTACAAAAAGTAAAGAAAAAATGGAATAAATTACAAAATCTCCTCTCAATGTGTTACATCCATCCTCTATTTTGGATGGATTGGAGATGCTCTTCAAGCGGATATTTTGCCGTGTGATCGATCGCATTGTGTGTGGGCCCCTTTTTTATTTTATGGTAAACTTGAATTAGGGACTTAAGAGTAGGAAGAAAATTGGAGCATTCACATCAAACATTTATATCCACTAGTTGTTGGAGAATTCAACCTCCAATCCCATTGCCAGGAGTTTGTATTCTGGTGGGCCTGCACCATTACATGTTTTAGTCATGATAAAACCTATGCAAATGTGTGGTGGTTGAGAAACCTGTCTTGTTTGAATGGTGTTTTGCAAATTTTTGAGTTTGATTTTTGGGTAATGAGCATAGAAAGAAATTATGATAATAATTGAAGATAAATGTAATGAGTGGAGAGAGATATGGAGAGAAATGAGAATAATGATTTGAGAGCGAAGAGAAAAATAAGAGTAATAATTAGAAGTAAAGGTAATGAATATTTTTTTAGCTGAATTTTTTTTTTTTTTAATACCATCCAAACAAGGCAAACTTAGCTCAATTGGTTTGCTAACTTCTCTCCTCAGTGAGAGTCGGAGTTCAAGTCCTACGAGAAGTGAGTTTAGAATTCAGAATTATAAAAAACCTCTGAATTCTTAATTGATTAATATATTAACACCCTGCCAAACATATGTCTGACAAAAGAAAAAATTGTGCAGTGGTGGGGGACTTGGTAATGGTCCTCCAAGGGTATGGGCTCCTGACGAATGGATTTGTTCATGAACCCCTGTTGACATATAATTTCTCTTCGGTGAAATTACACACTCATTTATATATTTTGAACAAAAACACCCCCTAACCCTTAAAAACGCCCAAAAGTATCCTCTCAACTATAACTGTTAACCAATCAGCACCTTTCTGTCAAAAAACCGTTGACATGAAGGGGGTTAGCGTGGATAAAAAAATTTATAAATGAAGGGGTTAGTTTGGTCGAGTTTTGAGGGGTAAAATCGTTATTTTCCCTCATTACATTAATAGAGTTAGCCAATTTTTAATTTCATATAGACGAGGGGGCACTTTTGGGTGATTTTAAATATTAGGGGTCTCTGTGTCCAAAATGTATAGATAAGGGGGTCTCTATGTAATTTCACATTTTTCTTACCACCGAATAACTATAGGAATATTTAAATATTCATCATCTTTATCCATGTCATGTAAGAATTCATCTCACCCTTTTTCATACTTATGTTTTCATCCTTTTAGTGTGTGAATTACCTTTCTTACCCTTTTCACTATGATATACATATATTATGTTATATTGCTTTCCTAATTTAGTGGGATTGGATTTGATTGTTTTCCCAATTTAATGCGATTAGATTGGATTATTTTCCTAATTCAATGTTATATTGCTTTCCTAATTTAGTGGGATTGGATTTGATTGTTTCCCCAATTTAGTGTGATTGGATTGGATTATTTTTCTAATTCAATGTTATATTGCTTTCCTAATTTAGTGGGATTGGATTTGATTGTTTTCCCAATTTAGTGGGATTGGATTGGATTATTTTCCTAATTCAATGGGATTTGGTAAATTTCAATATGATTGATTACTTATTTTTAGGAATATAACATGATAAGTTGACCACATATTTACATTTTTTCTTCATTCTTCGAGTTGGCCAACCAGATAACAGAAAGTCATATTTTTCATTGATCTTATTACATGGAACATGGCTAAATTACCGTAAAAAAATATATAACATGACATATTCAAACCATTACATGGTTAAATTACTATGACATTACATGGTTAAATTACCATGACGATTAATACGTGGACACGATTAATATCCCATGATTCGAACAAATATTTCATGGTAAATGGTTCAAATAAACAAAAAACCATTCAATCTGTGTATCGTCATGGAAACCTTCTGTAACACCCCGACTTCTTAGAACGAAAAAGAATAAGGAAAAAGGTAGCGGGTAATCATTTAACGGGCCGCTTACCGTTAGGATTTAGGAAGTAAATTGTTTATGACTTATTTTCTACATATGTGTCATTTATAAAACGTTAGTGCCCTAACCCTGCTAACATTGTCCCCGCGAAACCGAAACAATTAATCCGGAAAAAAGCGACATCTCATTCTAGGGCGAATCGGATCAAATCGTATTAGAATATCCCTAGATTTTAGATAATGAAAGATTATTCAAGATCCATCTAGATACACTAAATCTTGTTAAGATATGATAAGATTCTAGTTGGATTTTATTAGATATTACAAGATATGATAAGATTCTAGTAGATATTACAAGATATAATAAGATTCTATTTGGATATTGCAAGATATGATAAGATTCTATTTGGATTTTGTTAGATTACATATAGATTTGGAAAGATTTACAAAGATATTACAAGATATTGCTAGATTATACAAGGTTTGATTTAGATATTATTAGATAATATAAGATTATGTTTAGATATGATAAGATTATGATCTAAAATTTGATTTGATTTGATTTTAGCTATGATCTAGAATCTTCCTTCACTAGTATAAATAGGCATGCCCTTTCACATTCTTTCCACACACCACAAACACATCACACCACACATTCCACCAAGAAAATAGAGAAAAGAAAGAGAGAAAAGAAAGGAGGAGGAAAGAAGAGGACAAGAATTAGGTGCGAGTCATTCGAAGTAGATAATCATAAGGCAAGTTGGACGGAACGAAAGGTGAGTTATAAATTATACTTGTTACATGAATTTTCATAAAATTATATTTTTGACTTACAAATGTATGTTTATTTAACATTTGAATTATTTTGTAGTAAATATACCATGGAGTTATGATGTTTGAAACAGTTTATGAAAAAGTATTATCGATACATCCGAACGATGTCCCTGGAATCTAGGGGACGGTAAAGATACTAGTCGGAACGGTGTTATAAGGGCGGAAAGAAAGGGGGCACAGCCGGGTGACCAATTGAATTGATCAATTCACTATATACGCGTTGGGGGTCGCTCCCTCAGTACCGGCGGTAATCGTTGGATGGTATATCGTATATATGGTTTTGTTTATGATATTGGCTATAGTTTAAGCCATGAAAAACTGAAGTTATGATTTTGGGTTACAGTTCAAGGCTTAAAAAACTGAAGTTATGTTCCTTGTGTTTATTTGATCATGAAAAGAATTTTTAAAGATTCCATGGTAGGTCATGTAACTCTGATAATTCATAAACTCACACAAGCAGTGGCTTATGTTGTTGAAATCTTTCCTTTTCAGGTAATCAAGATTAGAAGGGCTGGTCGAGTAACAGTATTATTAAGCTTATGTTATGGACATGTAATGAATAATGAAAAAAGAAGAAGTAATAATGTGACTTACGTCATTGTTAGCATAATGAATAAAGAGTTAGTGGTTCTATCATTTGAAATGGCTTCCGCAACTGTTAAGTTTGAGTATTTCTATTGTTTAAAAAAAAAAATGTAGATAGAGGCCTTTGGTGAGACAGACTCACTGACCGGTCACGATATTCAAACCACTTGATTTGGGTCGTGACACCTTCATTAATAATCATGGTAAGAATACCCAAACAAGCCATAAATAAAAAATATCAACGAACAAGACGAGAAAAAAAACATGAATATTCAATCGCCGATTTATGGTTAATAAACCATGAATATCCAAACCATATAAAGAAAAAAAAACTTCAAATCACTACATCTTGAAGATTTGCTCCGGCGACAACGATAACGCCCACTTCTCCGTTAAACTTCATTGACGATAGAAGATGATTGATTGGCGAAGGAAGGAGGGAATCGGTCGACAGCAACGGTATCGAAGGGAGATTTCTGTCGGCTTCATTGATGACGACGAAGGATGATTGATCGGCGAGAGGGAGGAGGGAAACGGCGGCGATAGAGCGGAAGACGTCGAACGACGAGTGGATTGCCGCCCACCGGAGGACGTGTGAATGGCGGTGGCTGTTTATGGAGGACTTTGGAGAGAGAGAGAGAGAGAGAGAGAGAGAGAGAGAGAGAGAGAGAGAGAGAGAGAGAGAGAGAGAGAGAGAGAGAGAGAGAGAGAGAGAGAGAGAGATGCTTACTTATATATAATCCTACCCGAATTTTTGGGATCCATAATTTTAGGAATTGAACGGAAATCGTGGGACGGAATGGGAAAGATTATGTTTTGGTCTCATTTTCTGGTATATATATATATATATTAGGGGCACTTTTGGTATAAAAAAAATATGGATGAAATCATAACTGTTCAAAAAATAGAGGATGAATACTTAAGTTGGATGAGATTTGAGGATGGATAATTAAGCCTCCCATAACCATATATTCCTCTTGGAGAGCCATCATGTGGTAATTTTTCTTAATTAATAATTTTTTTTCCAATGGGTAGTACAATGCAGGAAAAACAGTCCACAAAACATTTTAGAAAAGAAATGAATGGTTAGATTCACCGTATTGTTAATCTGTTGAACCATTTATTTTCTTTTCATGGACTGTTTTTCATGTATCCTAACACTTTTGTTCCCACAACACTATTGGTGGAGTTCATATGTATGTGTATAATAGTAATGAATGGTAGACTAACCGAACCAGGAGTGAAGCGCTCGACGTAGCGGTAGGCACCTTCCAACTTTTGCATGCATGCAGCTACGCATGTAGGGGTCACAGGACAAGTAGAGATTCTTCACCAGAACGGCATTCGAACCTCCGGAACGTTGAGTCGTATCTTACTAGTCCTCACCTCAAAATCTGACTCCTTCGGAAAACCCCTTACATAATTCTTCAGAATTACCTGCTTGTTGCTTACTTCCTCTCCCTCCGCCATTTCTTTCTCTCTCAAAAAAATTCTAGTAGTAGAGCAAATACAGAATGAGGCGACACAAACGATGCAAATCATGTACGTACATATAATTTATATCAAGTAAGTGTGGATAGATGTGAATTAAAGGGGCGAGGAGTTTCGCGAGCGGCGTTTGGCTTCATTAAGATTTTCAAACGAAGAAGTGTGGATCACATTGTTTGTGTACTACCAACATTTTCTAGGAGGTAGGTAGAGAAGTAGTAGTAAAACGGAACGGAACAAAGGAGAAATGGTAGCATCCAGAATATTCAAGATTTCTACACTTTCTTGTTTTGCATGTTACCCGTGTATTTATAGCAAATTACTGAAAATAATTTAACATGACATAAGATAAACAACTAATTAAGGGGGGTTTCCATTAATAAAAACACACTAAAAATTTAATGCATTTTACCATCTTATTTCTACGAACAAAAAAGTTTCACCATTTTACCATATCATTTCCACAAACAAAAAATAGTCAACAATTTGGCATTTCTCAACAAACTCATCGACAACTTCAACCGGAAATAATTTGGTATTTCTTAACAATTTATACACTACCGAAAACCCCTAACAACTTTTCAACCACAAATAAAAATTTATAAATTTTTCACTACCAAATTATCCACTAAAATTTGACGATCATTGACAAGTCAACCAAGAGGATACTTGCCCAAAAAAACACAAGAAAAGAGACAAAAGGAGACCAAGGAACGCAGGAGGGAACCGGGGACACAACCAAGCTTTTCCTGCCTAGCAACCTACCAAGCAGGCAAAACGGAGTCGTTTGACCATGCAAGCAGTTGCTAGTTGACAAACGGCGTCGTTACCATGCAAGCATTACTTTGTTTCGTTGGCAGAACAAAGAGTTATTCATTTTCTAAATTTTGTGGGGTTCATTACGGGTTCCACGTACAAAGATAATTCAAACGACAAGTTATTCTTAAAATATTTTTTATGGGTTTTGAAAAAAAAATCAGCTCAATGTGATATCGGTAAGTGTTATTTTAGAATTCGTAGGGCGCCTTACGAATTCTGCAACATCCTATGAATTTTGAAACAATCCTACCGATATAGGATTGTGCTAATTTTTTTAGGAACTCATAAAAATACATTTTGAAAATAACTTGCGATATTTTGATTTTTGTAAGACCCATTATAGGTTCAACAAAGACGATTCAAACCACAAGTTTATTCTAAAAATATATTTTTATGGTTCCTAAAAAAAATTAATACAAATCGATATCGGTAAAAGTTGTTTTAGAATTCCTAAGGCGTCCTTTGAATTGTAATATAACGCTTACTGATATTAGATTGAGCTAATTTTTTTGAAAATTCATAAAAAATTATTTTAATAATAACTTACAGTTTGAATCATTTTTATAGGACCTAATCGGCCTCACAAAAATAAAAAATGAATATCAGTTATTCTGCCAACCAATGACGCCGTTTGCCCGTTGTGGCAACTGCTGGTCAAACAACCCCGTTTTACCCGCTTGGCTTGTTGCTAGGCTGGCTGTGTCCCCGTTCCGGGAGAAAACGGGCAGATTGCGTTTTTGACAATCACTAAAATAATTTCAGTACCCGGTACCACAGGTGCTCGTTTGGCGTATCTAAGCCGTCCATTGCATATTTAGACGGCTTAGATGTGGAGAGAAAAAAGAAGAAGAGAGTGTTGGAGTGAGAAGAGAGAGAGAATTTTAATCCGAATCGTTCAAAAGTTTATTAGACGATCTGGATGTGCTGAGCGGATATCACGTGGGATATATCCATCCACTGCCGAAAAATTTATCACGAATCGCATAGTGGTGGCCGGGCTCCACCCGTCACACATCATAACTACTCAGAATCCATCAGACAGAAATGGAAATTGGAAATTTCCTCCGCTCTTCTTCAATTTTTGGCTACCGTGTTCTCCCTAGCTACGTAATTGATGCAAGACTCAAGATTTGTACCATCTTATCTCAGGTCAAGTCCTCCCTCCCTCTTTCTCTCTCTCTCTCTCTCAAACGTCAAAACTGTCTCTGAAGTTTTCCATTCATGAGTTTTGGTCGTCATCAATGGATAATCTTGAAGTTTTCTTGAAATGGTTTGCGTTTGGGTGGTCAGTTGCAGCTGTTTTGTTATTTGTTGTGACTCGGTTTTACATGCCCAATACGTTTGCAGACAAGGCGATGGAAATAAATATGAAATGGAGGAAGGAGAAGGAGGAGAAGAAAAAGACCAAGGCACAGAAACAACTAGCTCAGTTAACAATCCGAAAGCAAACTACAGTTGACAGAGTGCAGAACGCCATGGTAAGGAAGAGGGGACACAGCTCTCTCTCTCTCTCTCACTCTGGTTTTTTGTTATGTTTATAAAAGTACTTTATATACATCTGCGAAAGAAACGACCCCAGCGTTTGCTATTGATTGAGTCAATTTATGTATTAAAACTCCCCGAGTTTTATGAAGAACATTACATTTAGAGTATGTTTGGATCGATTCCAATAGTTCTTGCTACAATTTTGGCAATCACCAATTGACCAGAAATAATTGTGAGTAGGCCTGTCAATAGATTGGATCTGATCCGGATCCGATTCGAAAAATCCAATCCGAATCCGATAATCCGATAATTCAAATACAGATCGGATCGGAACGGATTATAAGATTCGGATTTGTCAGATCCGGCCTATTGACAGGCCTAATTGTGACTATAAAAAATTAGAACAATATCAGCGCTTTTTCTACCAGCTAGCACTACAATAGGAATAAGCCAACCATTTCCCAGCGCCAAAGCAGAAGCACTAGAATAGACGCCTCATTTACCCAAGAAAAAGCGCTGGAATAGATTCCCTATTTACCACCACTATTTTTTAGACCAATTATATATTAAAAAAAATTAATTGCTTCAATTTTCAATCTGTTTGAACCGGTGCGAATATGTTATTTTTTTATCTTATTATCCCAAAGGGTCATAAATAATTTTTGTATTTAGGACTTTTGTAATTAAGTATATGCGCTTTAGAGTCCTAAATAAAGAGCATGTACTTCATTAATTACGAGATCCTTAGTGATGTATCGAAATTCACAAAGAGATTAGTTAGCATACTAATCCAAACGAAATAGATACTCGTAGCCAGGAGTTTTTGAATCCACAAGAAGAGGGAGAAACTCTGAAATATTATTACTAATAAAAATTGAGGCAAGACATTAGGTTACAACTCTTTTGATGAGGCGTAACCCCAAAACCCTACAAATAAAGTCAAAAAAATAAATAATCCCAAAAGTTGGAGAAAATACCAAAATTACAAACGGGAAAGAAAAACAGGACTTTCCAAAAAAGAACCAACTAAAAAAGAATTACTACCGACTAAGAGTTATGAACGAATTACAACTTTCCCAAAACGGCAAAAATATCAAATTGAAGGCTTAAACGAAATAATTTGGCCGAAAACACTGTCAATCAAATTAAGTCGTGAGTATTAACCGCAACACAAAAATAAGTCAGCCATCAATTTTGAGCCCGATCTGAGCTCGTCCAAAATTTTGCCAAATTGGGTAATTTGCAATTAAGCATTGTTTGGGCTTCCGAGGCTTCAACTGGTCCAATTGATCATGAAATTGGGCCGCCACTTGTTCTACATCACTTAGAGACAAATTAATTACGACTCTTTAGAATAATATGATCAGAAAAATAAGATCATCGTACAGGTGCAAACGGATTGAAATTGGAGCACTTAATTTTTTAATATATAAATGGTCTAAAAGTAAGTGGAGTGGAGTGCAGTTAGTGCTTCCCTTATATTTCTATGCACATGGACATGGTTCGATTCCTGTAAGTATTCATCCCCTTTCCCAAATTCCCTAGGATAGAATAGATTAAGTTTAACTAATGACAACAAAAAATTGTTTAAAAAACTAGTTGCTCCAATTTTAAAATTCGGTATGAACAATAACACAAAGGGGTATAACTTGATATATAACATATATATTGGTTATTTCAAACATATACCGAAATGTATGTGTAGTGTAGTTGGTTGATGTGTTGTGCGTGAATTCTTTCCTGAATACCTGGGTTTGAAATCCAGGAGTTCCAAGAAGGTTGGTTTTTTTCCCCTATGAAAAAGTCTACACCAGCGGCCAAAAAGCGCTCTTTTGGAAAGCGTTGGTATAACCCCCTCAGGGTCTATAGCAACGGTTTTTGACGTCTTTAGCAGTGCTTTTGGCTGCTGCTACGTATCAACTTTCTCGATTAATTGAACCAAAGGAAAAATGTGAAACACCTAAATTGGGAATGGTTTTTGAAAAAGAAAATGTATTTTGGCTCATGAGTCGGGTTCATATTAGTTTTTCAGTGGCGTAAAATGTGAACCAAACACAATGTCGTAATGTATGCTGACCCAGACACATGAGTTATGAAAGAAAGCTATGCTAAGGGTATTTTGTTGCATCAGTCAAGTAAACCTATGACCTCTGCAGGTGCCAATGTCTAACTTCACAGCTGGAGACTGGAGCCTCTCCGCTTCACTACTGGGGTTCTGTCATCACACAAGTTTTCTGTGAAATGGATGGAACAGGGGATTCCATAAGTAAATTAATACTAATTCCTGGTGTTTCCTATCATATATAATAGAAAAGAATGTACTAATATTTACCACAAACATAGCCTGATATCTATATGCTCTAGATTGTGTAGTAGCACCGATGCTACGTTTTTTTTTTTGTCATGAGACTTACGATTTCATAAGTCGCGAACAAGGTCTCTAGAATAGTTCAATAGGTTGGGAATTTGCCAAAAACTAGATTAGGGATCTATTATATACAAATGGAAACGTATCCGAACGGAATGAAGCACAAACAATGTTATTCTCATGGGTTTATCCGAGTATAGTTATACATCTTGAGCTATTTTTAAACCGCGGGATCTATTAGGGTGTTGTGTTAAAAGATCAAAAGATTGTGGCCATGTGCTTATTCACATTAAACATATATTATTTGATTGCTCACATCTTCTTATTAAAGTTACCCACCCTTCTCTCTTATCCCAAACTTCTCTCATGCTCCTAACTGGCAAAACAAAGTGAAAAGATATTATTATTTCCCTATTTTCTTACATTTCAGCCATAAGATTGTGGGTCTGTTAGTGGTCGATGTAGTAAAGGGTTGCATTTTGTCCATTCATTTTTATTGATCACAAAAAGCTCAAACTAATTTAGAACCACGTTTTCTATTCTTATCATAGATCCATATGTTGGAGAAGCACAGCTCAAGGATGAGTTACTCATATCTCCTCAATGCAACCAATTGCTTTAGTGATGATAATGTCATTGGGTTAGGGAAATTGGCAACTTTGTACAAAGCAACAATTGGGAACGGTAATTTCCTCACTGTCAAGAGGTTTAAAGATTTCCCCCACATCGAGCAAAAGTTTATGCGTGAAATAATGACTAACGGCCGGTTAAGACACAAAAATTTAGTTTCCCTATTGGGATTCGGCAAAGAAAAGCAAGAGAAGCTTCTAGTTTACAGTTACATGGCAAATGGTAGCCTATATGACTGGTTGCATCCAATGGAAGTGGGATGCAAAAGGCCTACTTTGAATTGGCCTCTGAGATATGTAATCACAGTTGGGATAGCAAGAGGTTTGGCATGGCTCCACCACAATCGTAACTACAGAGTAACTCATGGCAACATATGCTCCAAATTTATCTTTCTAGATAAGCAGTTTAATCCAAAAATATCGTCTTTTGGAGGGACAAGGATCGTGGGATCCAGCAATGTGAGGATGAGAATCTGTGAGAAGAGTGAATTTAGAGAATCAGACGATGTGTATGCTTTTGGAATTCTGCTTGTTGAAGTGATAACAGGAGAAAAACCCGAGGACGTGTCCAATTTGTGTGAAGGTTTTGATGGGACTTTGATTGGTGGAAATCTGCTCAATGCCATCGATAGTTCATTGATTGGAAAAGGATTTGATAGCGAGATCTCTCAGGTTCTCCAAGTAGCACTTGACTGTATCGGGCTTTCTTCAAATGGAAGGTCAACAATGCTGGAGGTATACAGATATCTAAGTTCCATTGGAGCAAAAAAGGAAAGCGCGTATACTTTTGGGACATCCAATCAAATTGGAGATGGATGTGGTACTCATATGGCTGAACACTCAGGTATTGATATTATTGAAGAAGTTGAATGATCTACATCATTAAAAGCATTGTACTTTTTTTAGATAATCACAGTATATACACCCATTTTGGGAACTGATCATGAATATGGTATAATTATTTGTTTGAACTCTTTTTTTTTTGCCATATGTTAATCTTAATTTATTCTATCCTATGGGACTTGAATACACATTGAATATGTATTGAAATTGTGCATTAAACGAATCATATATAGTTATATACCATGAATGCCATATCAATGCGGATAAAAAAAAAATATGAATGCCATGTCAATTGATAATGTCTTTACCATGCGTTGGACATTATCATTTAGTTTTGGTAGGTTTCTGATTGATCCAATAAACTGCTCAATTCGCTCCTACGAATCGAAAAGTAATACTTACCGATGTCCGTTGGAGCTGATTTTTTATAAGGCCCCATAAATTAATATTCAAAAATTTATGAATATTTTTTTAGATTTTTGTGAGACCCGAAATGGGCCCAAACGCGTTTTTTCTTGTGTGGTTCCCTGCAAATCTCCCTTGCGAATAGCAAGGCTCTTTTGTGAATGGTTTTTGAAGATTTTTTGGACCGATTTAATGAAGTATAATTGAGATCTTTAAATTGGCGCAAAAAACTTTTGAAAACGTGTGTTCAACACTATTTCATGCATATTATATCGTCCTCCCACAAGTATTGTCAAAATATTGTACCAACGATAATTGAAAAAAAAAAAAAAACTCCATAAAGATAATTTTTTGGTGAAAGCAAAAACCACACAGTTCCTGTATTTGTAGCAAATTACCGAGAGTAATTTAACATGACATAAGATAAGCAGTTTATTCACTAAAATTGGACAATCATCGATCAACGAGTCAACTTATCAAATGAAAGAAAACGAAAACTAAGCACACTTGTCTAAACAAACGTTATTCCCGAAACGAAAAATACAAAGATCCAAAGCTGCAATACTTTATTCCACCTCTTACTGACCTGCCTCAACTCAAAGGTATAACTAATTATAGCTGCTTAATTAGTAACCCCACTTAGACCAACTGATACCGGGGTCTGGGGCAAGGATGGAGCGTTGTCTATCTGGCATCGAAACATAACGACTGACTACTATCAACAAACCCTTAAGCACAGGCATTCCTCCTCTTCCCACTTGGATCTCCTTTAGAGAAGCATTCGTAAGTTGTAGAATCTCGAGTTGAGGGAATTCTCCAGCGGTGCAAACCAATTTCTTTCCAAGATAACTATCCAATAAGAGAACTGTCAATTCTGGAAGCTTCTCCAACATTGGCATAGGATCTTCGGTAAGACCGCTTGCTTGTAAGCAGAGGTACTTGAGATTTGGAAGCACCTCTGTTGGCAGCTTCCAATCTACCAACGACCAATCTCCCAACCTCAATTTGGAGGAGGTGTTGGCAGCGAGAGAGCGGGTGCAAATGGACCTCGGGAATCCGAGTTGATCCTCTGTCAAAACATCTATGTCCAAGGATTGGAGGCTTCTTAATCCACCAATAGAATCTAGTGTGAATCTATTGATGCCCTTTCCAACATATTGTAATTGAAGCTCGCGAAGATTGATCAGATCCATTGGGTTAAATTCCATCTACTCCTCGACAAACACCTCTGTGAGAGTATGAAGATTTGTCAAATTGTCCACTCCAAACGGCCATTTGAAACGTCCAATTAATTAAATGTCTCAGCTGCTCTGCTTTGCATATCTCATCAGGTAACTGAATTGCACAACTCGTATTCAGTTCCACAGTTTGCAGGGCATGCAAGTTACCTGTGAACTGTGAGAGTGCATTCATTTTGGGTACGTTAAAAGGACATTTTATTGATAACATCAAATGGAGTCTGGCTCTTATTACAACAAATACTCTCACAAGAGTTCAACATTTACACAAATGAAGGGGGTTCTAAGGTTCCTAACTACAGCTCCTCTTTCTTCTCCATTCTAGCCAGCTCCTCAGCTCCAAAAGCCTCCACGGTGATCCGCTTACCCTGATCATTTACAAAATCTGACACATTATACCAGCGTCGCCACCGATATAATATGTCAGGGTCACCAAAAAGGCAACACCGTGAGCTACAAAGCTCAGCAGAGTAATCCCATACCCGCTAACCCATAACTTATAAACAAATCTATAATACAACATCAATTTCCACATGATAAGTATATACGCAGTTAATCAACGACACATCCACATTCATTAATCATCTATCGTTGGTGTCCAAGAATTTTCGAGTTTCTCCTACGCGACTCATCGTAGACCGTGTCAACAATTTCATTTACAAATCAACCTTTCAAAAACCATTTGTTTAACACAAAAACATTTGCATTGGCTCCATACCGCGGATAACCAAGCTACACATCCAACCTTGGTTCCGCCGCGCCGGGTTCCCAAGTATCCTCACAATGGTTCCGCCGCGCTGGGTTCCCATTGGCACACAAAAATATTTGCATTGGCTCCGTACCGCGGATAACCAAGCTACACACCCAACCTTGGTTCCGCCGCGCCTGGTTCCGCCGCACCAGGTTCCCAAGTATCCTCACAATGGTTCCGCCGCGCCGGGTTCCCATTGGCACACAAAAATATTTGCATTGGCTCCGTACCGCGGATAACCAAGCTACACACCCAACCTTTTTTAAAATCATTTGCATTGGCTCCGTACCGCGGATAACCAAGCTACACACCCAACCTTGGTTCCGCCGTGCCGGGTTCCCAAGTATCCTCACAATGGTTCCGCCGCGCCGGGTTCCCATTGGCACACAAAAAATTTGCATTGGCTCCGTACCGCGGATAACCAAGCTACACATCCAACCTTGGTTCCGCCGCGCCGGGTTCCCAAGTATCCTCACAATGGTTCCGCCGCGCCGGGTTCCCATTGGCACACACACAACCTCACAATGGTTCCGTTTTTCCCGGATCTCATTGGAGCACACACCACACAATGGGCTACCATGTCCGGCCACATTGCGGTTTTCGAAAATTCAAAACTTTTTCAAAACACGTCTTTTACACACGCACACACACAACTTACATAATGCCACCCAAAACCGGTCATTATGTTGTTTCAAAAATATTTCCTTTCTCGAAAAACATTTTCTTAAATCACACCCTAGGTGTCATGTTTCTACTTTCTCGGTTCTCGTGTCTCGTTTACATGTAAAGACTCCGCGGTAAGCATGAAACATACTAACAAGATCATCCAATTCTATACTACTTTATCACGCTAAATCATTACTTATAGCATAACGCCACATGTACGGACGCCCTTGGAGTGTATCACTTATGCTTTATTCAAAGCATAACGCCACATATACGGACGTCTTTGGAGTGAAATCATTTATGCTTAATCACACCACAAATAATACAAGCAACTCATATACGCATACTCATAACTATCTTAAAGATCAAAATACGAATACTTCTAGATAAGTACGTAAATAAAGATAACATACTTTATACTTGGGTAAGTAAGTAAATAAATAGGAAGTAAGTAAGGATTTCCTTACATATACGTTGAGTTAGTGGTCAAGGGGTTCTACCTTACTTCTTGGCGGTAGTCGGCTACGGAAAGTACGTCGGTGATCGGACGGAGTAACTTCCTACGGTAGTCTCCGGTAGCTTCGAAAGAGAAAGGTTTTTCTCTCGAAACTTCTACTTGACTAACACTACTCTACTTTATGGATCGAAGGGTGGTCGGATGGCGGTTTAGTGACGGCTTTGGATGAGTTTCTTGAAGAACTCAAGAACAAAAGAAGAACAAAGAAATAACATAATTCTTCTAGAGAGAGAAGTTGCTAGGTGAAGGTGTGAGTTCAATGCTTGGAATGGGGTCCTATTTATAGGAAAAATCTTGGCTCCCTCTCCCTCTCTAATGGCCGGCCCCCCTCTCTCTCTCTCATTCCTCAAATGTTGACACTTGTCAAGAAATCATGGAAGATCAAAGGTTACTTGGTAGGCTTGCATGGCTAGGTTAGGCTAAAAGGTAGGCTTGCATGGCTAGGATTTGTCCTTGGATTGGACTATGGGAGATTTGTTGGAAGATTTGGAGACAATGGTACAAGATTTTGGTCTAAACAAATATAGAAGTACAATGGAGGAAGTTTCTTAGTTAGGAAGGAAGATATCACCAAGGATTGAAAAGATGAGAAAGATCAAGGAAGGTACAAATGGGGAGTTAAGTTTGGTTAGGAGAAAGATTCACCAAGGATGAAGAAAGATCAAGGAAGGATCATGAAAGTACAATCCCATCTTCTTCTATCTTTCCTCCTCTCTTTCTCTCTCTCTCTCTCTCTCTCTCTCTCTCTCGGGTCTCTCTCTCCTCTCTCTCTCGGCAATCTCTCTCTCCCTCTCTCTCTCCCTAGTACACACACACACACACACACACACACACACACACACACATATATATATATATATATATATATATATATACACACACTTATGTAAGAAAGAATAAGAAAGGTACAAAGTACAAGATTTTCCAAATCAAAATCCTATTAAAGAAATCCAATAAGGCACATGTTGATTAAATAAATAAACTAGGGTACTTTGTAATCTAGATAGATCACACCTCCCATTAAACAAATCCAATTGGGTACAAAACTCCAATACAAAATAATAAAAAGGTACTTAGGAGAATCTTAGGCCTTAAAGACTACTAAGGCTAATAAGTACTTTCAAATTAAAATATTGGTACTTCATCACATGGGAATTTAGAAAAAATGACTAGTTGAAAGAATAACTCTTTTACCCAATGGATAATAAACCCCCTAACATTTATTGTCCAATGGATAATAGCTACTAGGAAACTTTTATAGTAAAATAATCAAAAAGTACTTTAAAGAATTTTTATAAAAGTCTATAATAGTATTTTGTTCAAATCTTTCATAAAACCCTTTTAATATAAAGAATTGGGTTTCTATTATCCAATAGATAATAGTTCCCCTAGCCTTCATTGTCCAAAGGACAAAGAATAAAACCAAATTAATAAAAGGAAATAATAAGTAATTTCTAGGGTTGAAAAGGTTGACTAGTCAAATCAACTTTATTGGAAGGTTCCCTAGTCACATCGGTACTTTATTTGGTCAAAAGACTTTATTACCCAAGGGTTACTAACTTCCCTAACGGTTATTACCCAATGGATAATAATTCTCCTTGCGGTTAATAACCAATGGATAAAAGGAGTACAAGTACCTTTTATTAAAATACAATTTTGAAAAGACTACATGTACTTTTATAATAAAAAGTTTATTATCCAATGGACAAAAATTACCCTTGTGGTTATTAACCAAAGGATAATGGAGGGGTGGAAGAATCCCCAATAAACAAAGAATAAATGTACTTTGCACATGTGTTTATAAACCCATTAAAATACTATATCCTTGTACTTATCAAAATATTTTAAAGGAAAGCCTATTGTCCAATGGACAAAGATTACCCTAACCATTATGGACCAATGAGTAAGGCAAAGGTTCAAAAGGTTCAAAAGGTCCAAAAGATTCATCGAGTAACTAGGTAAGTTGGTTGCTCGGTTCCTCCAAGTAGTCGGTTGGAAATTAACTAAATTGGTCAAGTAGGGTTTCTAGTCGAGACCAAAATTTAACTACGACGAAAATTAACAAGAAATCACATAGTCACTCAAGAGGAAATAAGTAATTTAAATAAAATTCAAATATTTAACGAAATTTTTATTGACCAAAATTCAGGAGCGTTAAAGTATTTGATTCATTTCTGTGATTTTTTTCCCGTTTAGGATTTTCCACGTATATCTGTCGTTCATTGTTGTTTCAATTTCTTATTTTTGCTTGGCGATTGATTGAGTTAGCAAACTAGAATTTCAAATACAAAAGTACTTATTTACCCATTCACTTAACTACAATCATGCAGACAAGTAGCAACTTATCGTGCAACTCGTTGATACTAAGGGCCCATTTGAAACTTGAGGAAAAGAAAGAAAAGAAAACTTTGAGGAGAGGAAAGTGTAGAGGAAGATTTACTGTATTTAATTCTTCGTTTTGTTATTTTCCTCTGTGTTTTCTCTCAAACCAAACATGGTAAATTAATTTTCCTCTCATTTCTTTTCTATTCCATAGGTTCCAAAGATCTACTAAGGATACATAATTGCAACACCAACATCTGCTATACCAAATTTCAGCTTAATTTAAACCCCTGCTGCTCTACCCAACCAGGAACAAAAGAGAAAACAAATGTAATTTCTGTCTTTCAAATCCATGAAGGACCAATAAAAATAAAAGATTTAAGGCTTATGAAACTTGTGGCTCTGTGGCTCATATGTTAGATATGAAGAGGTACTAAAAAGTTTTAGAAAGAGGCCAGTTCCCGTGGACGTACCCGATTTTGAAGAACCACGTATATCTATGTGTTGATTTCTTTACTGTTTTCTATTCGCATATCGTGTGGGTGTGTTTCATTTCAACATTATATGATCATGCGGACAAACCTCTTAAACTACGTACATTGAAAAGGATATGATCCTATTGTCAACCGAAGACTAGCGACAAAGTGTTCTCATATATTGGTTTGATCTGGTCCAAAGAAGAAATGCAGGTTCTCGCGTTCCTCTCCACTTTCGGAGCAAGTCCAACATGTCTTGCCTTCGGATTTGAAATTTTTTCTCATTTACTCGGCAATCAAGAATCCCACAATATGATTATCTATTTAATGGTGACAAATATTAAAACTATATTTCGATTTCGATTAGGAATGCAATTTCATCGATCTAATTATTTCGGCTCGGCTGTGGGCGGCCTACTTTTCTCGACGCCAAACAGGACAATTAGAATATAAAAAAACAAATTTTTTTTTTTAATTTTAACAACTTCTACACCTGTAGCTAACAACTCCTACACCTCTCACACACACTTGCTAGGCCTTCCACAAAAGACCAGATTATTGAATGAAAATAAAGTTAATAGAGGTAATCCATTGCCTTCAAACGAAAAACACACTGACCTTTAAGGTGCCTCTAGAGCATTTCCATTGAATTCTTTTTGAAACCAGGCATCCCAAAAACCTGTCAACCACGGCAATTGAGTAAATTTAATCTCCAAAATATGAGGCTGTAAAATCTCAATGTTAACCCACAAATGTCTACTATTTTAATATAGGAGTAGTAATTATCGATGAGAAGTTCAAGACAAATGGCTAAAATTAGCAGCCAATTAAAGTGGTCCAAGGCTATAAACAGTTGAAACATAAAAATCAGCTCTTTAATACTCCCTCCATCCGAATTCAATAGTCATTTTTTGGAGTTCGTAGTATTTTTTTAATCAATTATATATTATATATTGTAATTTATAATGTTAGATGTAATTTTGAAAATATTGTCTTATAGTACTAATTGAGATCTATCACACAAGATTTATATTTGATATAAAATTTACTATCAATTTAAAGATATAACTTATTTTTTATCCGATTAGAATTAAACGATGAACTATTAAATTCGGACGGGAGAGTAGCTTCTAGAAAGTATTTCGTTAAGACCAGAGGTGAACTCCATCATGTTCCAACAGGAAAACTAAAACAGAACAAATACAAGGGCACAAATGTCATTTCACCTCTCTTTCTACCGACATCTCCAAACCCTCTCTCTCTCTCTCTCTCTCTCTCTCTCTCTCTCTCTCTCTCATACTTCTCTGTGATTCATTCAACCAAAAATCTCTCACCGAAAGCAAGAATTTCAGAAGCACACAAGACAATGGGTACATGATATTAGTTTCCTCAACCAAGCGAAAATTACTTGTGCCATATGAGAGGATGTATAAAATAAACAGAAACTGGAATTGAATCATTGAGTGTTACACTGACAGCAAGAACAAGTCCCCCAGCCCAGAGAAGGAAGAAAAGAAAGAAAAAAAAAAAAAAAAAAAGGGCCAACAAGCAAGAAAAGAAATGTAATCAAACGGATTAACAACTAGAACAAAACATGATACTGTTTGAAATTAATCTCATTCCTCGTGCTTAATAACAAAAAACCAACTTTTAAGACTAAACTATAATTGATTCCATGATAAAGCAAGATCACAAGTGCAAAACTTGAATCCTTCTGGGTTGAGGAACTTACAGTACAAAGCAGAGCAAATGTCTCTTTCCAGGATTTCAGGGGCCCTGATGTTCACAAGGGCTCATGAGAGGAAGAAAGATAGAATTTGGGGGTAAGAGAAGGCAAATACTCTGCTTTCGTTAGCCCTATATACACACACATATAGACGGGGCAGTTCAAGGAACACCAAAAAAACACACAAAATCTCAATCTCATAGTTTTCGATCAAATTTTTATGATCCGAACCATTCAATGTGTGCAGAATGTGCTTTCAAAGGTGCCCGCAAAAAATTAGCAAAATATATTACCAGGGAAGTGCTTGTTTTGTATAATTTTTAATTGAACCGTTCATCAAATTTGAACTAAAAATTGCTCAGATCAAGCCCTTCCCGATCTTTTTTTTTTTTTTTTTTTGCTGATTTCTTGCGAGTTTTCTTCAAATCACGTTCTAATCACATTGAGCGGCTCGGATCATCAAAATTTGATCGAGAACTATGAGGTGTTTTTTCAAGTGTCTAATTAGTTGTTCCCAAAACTGCCCAAAAACTGAAGGGCCACTATGAACTAATCCAGTATTATGCAATGTGGACACATGACCATGACAAATGCTGAAATTTCCACAAAACTAACAGCCAGCAAAAGGAGGCTCATTTGTCTAACTAACTTGTCACTACCAAAGGAGTTTTCATCCTCAATGCATTATTTGAGCCCTACAGAAGTTTCCCAAAGGGACCACCAACCAATAATTCCAACCAAGGAAAAGGCAATCTAAGCTGTTGTGTAATATGTTCATAAAGTTTGGGCACTTTACTAGAAGGAGGAAAATGAGTCTCAACCATTAGATCAAATTAATCTCAGCTATACATTAAAGAGTTTAAATTCTTTCTGGATGAGGTGTGAATCTCATGGTTTCTGTCACTCATTGTGGGCTCTACCGTGCGTTTATTATAATAATCTGAACCGTTCATCTTGTATGGCCCATAAAAGAGAATATTCACGCAAAAAATTAGATTTATCAGACATCAAGAGCTATGTCAAAAATTAAATTTTGATATATAAAATAAACAATTATGAACAGTTTAACTAAAAAAACATAGTTATAGAATTTGGCGATCCATTTTAAAAATTAAAAATCAACTTTTGATATACGTATTGAACGGTTCAAATTACGCAGTGATATGTTCTTTTGCGTGCCCTATAAGATGAACGGTTCAAATTACGCAGTGAATGCTTGGTAGGGTTCACAAAATATAAGAGATTTATATTTGATCAACCGATGACTCACAACAAACTAATTAATACAATCATACAATTTGATCCATGGTTGAACAATTACTGGCACCAAAACATTAGTTCCAAAGAATCCAATACTACCTATATGATTACGCGGACAAACCTCTTAAACTACATTGAAAAAGATACGATCCTAGCTATTGTCAATTAATTAACCGCAGACTCACAACAAACTGTTCTTAGATTATGGTTTGATTTTGTTCAAAGAAGATGCATGTTGTCAAGTCCCTCTCCACTTTCGGAGCAAGCTCGACATGTCTTGCCTTTGGATTTGAAAATTTCTCTCATTTACTCCTCAACCGAGAATCCCACAACATGATTTTATTTAATGGTGACAGAAACTAAAACTATTTTGGTTCCGATTTGGAATGCAATTGCACCGATACTAATACTATTTTGGTTTCGATTTGAAGTGGTCCAAGGCTATAAATAGTTGAAACATTAAATAAAAATTAAAAAAAAAAAAGAAAGAAGAAGAGTTATTTAATAGCTTCCAGAAAGTATTTCATTAAGACGAGAGAGGTGAACTCCTCTCATATTCCAACAGAAAAATGAGACCTACAGCAAAAATTCTAATCTA
Organism: Rhododendron vialii; assembly: GCF_030253575.1. Taxonomy (NCBI): domain Eukaryota; kingdom Viridiplantae; phylum Streptophyta; class Magnoliopsida; order Ericales; family Ericaceae; genus Rhododendron; species Rhododendron vialii. The sequence continues at coordinate 686,826 of NC_080565.1, read as the reverse complement.
GTTTCGTACATGAAATACTTTACCCCATTGGAAAAACAACAGCTAACAGTACAAAATTTCCCCCCCTTTTTGTTTCTTTTAGCTATGATATATGTATGGTTGGACTATTTAATTAAGGAGAACAACCTATATAAACATTTAAGCAAAGCACTGAAAGCAGTAAGGTACTGATCACGGAAACAAACAAATATAACAAGCTAAGGTTTAATTGCATGAGGATATATAAAGCAACACTCCAAACATCAACTAAAATTGATCAAGAAATTTGAGAATCACAACAAGCCGATCGAACTCACCATCTTCCCTAACTTTTCCACAAGTACGTACTATGATGTTGTAAGATGTAGGGTCTTTGTGGCATTTTGCTGCATGTCCTTAGTCTTTGTAGAGTCTTGGGTCTAAAATAGGTGAATTGGTCTCGATCTCCTTTGTTAGCTTTTTTGATTATTAATTAGACATATTAAATATATTGATTGAGACTTAATTGGTTTCTCTCTCTCTACCTTATACTCATCGTTTTTCTTTGCTAAATGACGTCGTTTTGACAAACATGGGGGTAAAATAGTAAATTCATTTGACGAAGCATCCAGTGGAGGAAAGATTACTTGTACAAATCAAGAGAGGTGACTAGATTATCATCATTATCAGGTAAAAAAATAAGAGTATTGCTCCTACTTTAGCGGACAAAAAAGTAGAATTAGACATAAAAAGTTAAGAAATTATTGGCGCATATATATTATTGGACGGTGTGTTGACCACAAAGACATTTTTAATGTATGGCTCCGACTGATTTGATCTAATGATTGCCGCTCACTCTCCTCCTTCGAGTAAAGTGCCCACACTTTATGAACATATTACACAACTGCCCTGTCTCCTTTTATTACTGATCTGCTGCTATATGGACAGCCGGTCAATCAAAGGCAGTAGCCATTTTTCCTCCTATGCTCAAAAAAATTAACTTCAGTAGTTAAGGATAAAAAAGAGTGTGAGTGTGTGTGGGGGTGGGGGTGGGGGGTGGTGGGTTGGGGGAGAATTTTAAAATGAAGAAATATATTGAATTAGAGGGAGTTGAAATTTCAGAAAAGGAAATTGGGGATTCTGACGAGTTGGAGGATGCCTCCCTCTTTGTGAAGTTCTGATTCAATTGGTTTCTCTGTTTGGGTGTTCATTGTTTCTCGTTTGAGTTTGCTTTGCCGTTCTCTTAGTGGCTTCGTGCGGGTGTATTGAGGTTGTTTTTTGTGTAACGTGTCTATGCTTGTTTCCAATTTCTTCTGCGGGGGCTAGTTTAGGTTGTTTTTTCAGTGGGGCTGTTTTGCCTGTTTTTTGGTGGAGGTGATCTCTTTTATTTGTTTCCATGCTGCTAGGTGTTAGAGTGGTAGAGGTATTTTCCTTTCAAGAATAGGTGTGTCGGGGTTGTTTCTTTTCTTTTATTGGCTTCTTGCCAACGTCTTTTTGATACTCACGTAGATCTTGTCTGCCCTGGTTCGGCCCTTTAATCTTTGTTTCTTTTCAGAGATTAATAAAATTTCTTTTGCTAAGAAAAAAAAAGGTTAAAAAAGAGCACAGCATCCCTTGGATTCAAATTTTTGTAAGTGGAAGAGCAAGAAATTCAATAATTATAAATAGTATTCCCTCCGACCCTTTTAAAATGTCTTAGTTTGAAAAACACGCAGTTTTAGGAGTTTACTTTCACGTCTACTTTATACTTTTTCTATAAACTTTCCTCCTTACTTTTCACATTAACTTTTACCTCCATTTTTTCAAATTATCCTCCACTTTATACATTCCATATCAACTTTTATCTCTACTTTTCAAAATCATCCTCCACTTTATTGATTAACTTTTTAAAGTGGACACTTATTTTGAAACAGCCCAAAATGGAATACTGAACATTTAAATAGGAACGGGGGGAGTAGAATTTATTGTGTGTTTTCTAATAGAAACTAAAAATGACCTATTGCACATGTATGAGACAAGTAACACATCAAATTAAATTTCTTTGAAGGGCTGTCCACAATATATTTCGTTTTTTTTTTTTTTTGTGGAGTTTTGTTGATTTGGCGTTATTTCACATTGCTTTGTAGTTTGGTTTCCATTGTATTAGTGTTTCACCGTTTTTTCTTCAATGGAATTCAACAAATTATCTAATGATTAAAATGAATGTATGGGTGATTTTCAATTAACAACCAGGGTCTATTTCTTTACCCCTTCAAACGCACTCTAATTTGTATTTGTTATGTCTGTTTAGTGTACGTATTACTTAGAGTTTGATACTCATTTTCTTGTTTCAGAATATGTGAAATGTGCGGAGTGCCATTGGCAACAAAAGTGCACAACTGATATCAAAATCCGAGCTTGTGGATTACTACATGGTGTCAAAATAAAGGTGACAGGTTCCAGTCTTGAGACTCACTAGCCAAATTTTCAATGGTTCTGATTCTAATTAACTCTTTTTCTCTCGGCATCGCGTAAAAGAGCTTGAATGGTTGTTAGCCTTGTGCGGAGCTTTCCGAGGTCTTTCTCAAAACCCCATGCCAGACTATTCTGCTGGGTTGCTAGGGAAATCAACTCGGCAATAGCTGTGAGGATAGATTCAGGCCCCGTTTTCTTTATATTTTTTACCTACAACTTTTAGTCTCTTTTAGCGGTTTTGTTTCCACCTAACTTTCTGTCTTCCCTCAACAAATTATAGACAAGTTTTACTTGGTAAGTGCTGTGTTACACCTTAGAATTTTCTTTATTTTAAATGGTTTCGTTGCCGCTTCGTATGTTCGTTTGGGTACTAATTATTTATTATGTGCATGTTATAAATGTTCATGGCCTTATTGTAATTTTAGGAATCTTAAGGCTACGTATTGTAATTAATGCTTAATCCCTTTATTAGTTGCAAGCGGCTACGTGGATTGGGTTATTGGTGGTTTAGTGATAGGTGCGTAAATGTTCACATTAGCGCCCCCTAATTTATCTTTGTTAAGTCCCATTTATTTTATTACTTAGTGTTTTAATGCTTGATTTTTGTATTGTATGTATTTTAAAAAATATATTGGAATACATTCCTAGTCATGATTAGAACTACAAGGATTGGGCCTTAAAAATGTTCTTACTGTGCACGTGATGGTGGAGGCGTTATTGGTAGCAAAATAACACAATGTCTTGGTGGGCCCAAAGTGATTTTCTATTCTACAGAGTATTTTACTAGTACTTAGTTAGACCGACAAAGAAAAGAAAAGTGGTAAAAGGCTTGGCCAAATTCTTTGCAGTGGTGGCCCACGACTTGACTTAAGAAACGAGAAAATAAGGAATTGAATGGAGAGTTTCTTTGGGGCCCATGAGGTTTACACGGGGCACCATTATATAAAAGAGAAAACAAAGGGTTTCGGAAGCAGGGAGACAGGGAGCTGCGAACAAAAGGACGAGGCGACGACGGATTCTGATTCTCACGCACGAAGCATTACTTTTTCGGACGGACAAAATAGAAGAGGGGGCTGCCGAGATCACTTTTCGAAGGCAGGAAGAAAAAAAAAAGTGCCGATCACTTCTTTTTCGACTGCATACCGAAGAACGGGGCTGCCATCAGAAAGTTTTGTTCTGGATATTGTTTTTGCAGTTTCAGATCTTACGTTTGTTTTACTTCGGTTTCTTTTCCTTCGTGTTATTTGATACTTTGTTCAATTAATCGCACTCCAGTAACTCATTTTAATTCCTGTTCTTAATTTAAGTTATTTATTTTTATTCAATTAGTTGTTATCTCTTATTTATTTTTCATCTCACGTAAAAAAAGCATGAATAATTCTAGGGTTTCTTTTATTTTATTTTTAATAATGATTGAGTAGTTTTTCTGAGGTTTGGTCGCTGGGTAAAGGCGCGTCGCTACCCAATTAGGACTTGTCTCGCAATTTTTTGCACATTAATTTAATTAAATAAATTTAGTTGGTGAAAATTACGTCCGTTGGACGATCCGAGGCTTTGTCAGGGCTCATGTGAGCGGGAACAGGGGCCAAAACCTGTTCGCCGCTGTGTACGGGACCGGCAACCTTAGGATTCGCATCCTTCGGAGTTTTCAATTCTCCCTAAATTTAACCATTTTTTTAGAACTTTGAAAAGTGAGTGGATTCTGATTGGGTAGCGAGCGCTGGATTCCCTACGACCGTACCTCTCTTTTTAATCGTTTGAGCAAGTTATCTGTTAGTGTTAGTTAATTAATCAATTAAAAGACAAGAGATGGCTACCTAAGAGCCAGTTTAATTAGTAATAACCCGAGGTTCCACAGCACACCCTTCACCATCCTTAGTGGATTCGACTCCGGTTTTACCGGGTATTGTGCTACATCGGTCTCAGCCCTACACTTGGGGCAACCCATTATTTCAGGTCTAGGAATCGGTCAAGCATTTAGGCTATAAGTATATTGGAATAGGGTTTATTTGGAGATCACACCATTCGAGAGAGAGAGCCGCAGCAACGTGGGTTATCCGTGGTGATCTTGGAGCTTCTGTTTTCTCCCTTTGGCTCTTTAAGGTAAGATTAAATATTATTTTTCATCAATTTTATTTCCTTCATCTGTGTCGTCTTATAAAGGAGAGGTTTAATTGAGTGGACATTATTTTACGTTGTTTGGTGGGTGACAGCTTGTGTTGTGTTGTGTTGTGGGTTACTCGATGTGTGTGGCGGCGGTGATTGGTGGTAGTCAGTTGGGGATTGCTAAAATACTGGACATTTGGGAAATGTTTTGAATATTAGTTAATACGAGTAGTGGAATTAAATGGGTTCAATGCCGTAGGCTGGATTTGATGCATGCGTGGGTGAGTTGTCATATTGAAGGGAATACAGGTGGGTTTTGGCACTTGGAGTTGAGTTCATGTGTACCTGGAACTTGGACTTGGGAATTAGAGTTTTGGGTTTGCTAGTTTGGTGACTTGGTAATTAGTCTAGGTTAGTTAAACACTCTTTTAGGCAGTCAATCCTACATTGGTAAAACTTGACATACGGTTAGTGATAATATTGCTAAATGATTCTTTGTTCAGGTTATGATCGTTTTGCATTTCGATTGTATTACTTCTGGACCCAGGTGAGTGGTTAAGCATGTTATGTACTTTCGAACTTTCCCGTGTCCCTTAAATTGTTGTTTTGGAATATTTATTATTGAAGTTGGAAACACATAATGTTTATATTTGATTATATTAAATTGGCATGCGATATCGGTGAAACCATTTGTTGATCAAATAATTTTTTGGTGAGAACTTTGTGGATATTGATGGGAACATATTTTAGAAGTCCAGGGAAATTAATTCTCTGTGTGTGAGTGACTCTGACCATTAGGAAAGAGACCGGATTAGGCCGGTGACCCTAGTGCTCAACGGCTTTCTTCCGCCGGATCGTTCTTAGGGAAAAGTTCCACGGGCTGCCTACTCGTGGTGACTCTAAGTTTTGATATTGGATCCAATTTTGAGATATTTGTTCACTGGCACTTGGTACTATTGATTTTGGTTGTGGTATCCCATTGTTGTTGGAGGTTGTATTGTGATCACCATTGAGACTTATTTTCAGATGAATCGTTAATTGGATTAAATGATTATTTTGTTGTTCACCTGTATGCCAAATTTATATTGACATTGTAAATTATTTTGATTTCTGTTTCAGAACTTTATTATAATATACATGCTTTGCCATTCACTAAGCGCGTCAGCTGACGGATTTATTCAAACTTCTTTTTCAGGCAAGTTAATTGGAGAGTTAAGAAAAGACTTTGGCGGCATCTCGGGGATTTCGTTTGTTGACCTCCTTAGGGTGTCTCATCCTAGCTTCGTGTTTTATTTCATCGCTTCCGCATTCAAAACATTTGTCAGATATATTAAGTTTTTTTTTTTAATTATTGGATCACTGAATATTATTTGGTTCATGGGATGTTTGTGCCCCATACTCATTTTTGGTGGAACTTAATTGGTTGGAGTTGTTCTGAATCTAAAATGGTTGGCTGTTTGGTAGTTCATTGTTTTGGTATTTTATTAAATTCCTTTTTAGGCTGCATGTTTTACGAGCTTTGGTCTTGTGGTTTATGGCCGGTCATTTCTCATTTTGGGTTGTGACATGCTGCAACTTAATTCTAGTCTAGTGAAAATAACTTGTCCACTTGGTAAGTGTTGGTCCAAATAGCAACCCAAGAAGGGGGGTGAATTGGGTATCTCAAATATAATGCGGAATTTTTAAAAAAACTAATTGCAATCTATTTAACTACAATTCCAATTTCAATGATATACTATTCTACTCATGCAATATTGATACGCAAGACGGAAAGTAAAGAGAGTAGGGAAGAGAGAATCGAACGCAAGGATTTATAGTGGTTCGGTCCACAACTTCACGGCCTAGTCCACTCCCCAAGTGTCCAACTGGGGATTTGCTGCACTATCTCCAATAGTTACAATCCTTCTAGCTTCGCAGGTGCTAGACAACCTTTACAATGAGCAATCTATCCCCAATCGCTCCAACTATTTTTGACTCCGGTGTTAGTCACACCTAACCCAACTAGTTTTGACTCCGGTGCTAGTAACACCTAACTCTAAGTGATTTTCTCTCCAAAACCACTCACAAAAAGATAATCTCTCTCAAGAATATGAATAAGGGTGTACAATCCCTTTTACAATAATGATTAAAATAAAAACTCTCTCACATACAAGTGTATAGATATCAAGATGAAGAGTTGAGTTGATTGACTGATTTGCAAGTGATAGCTCACAAGCATTTTCTTCAAGACTTCTGTCAATTGCTTCCTCTGTCAGACTTCTCTTTTTAACCAAGAAGAATAAATTGAACGTCAGAGGCATGCGCTCATATTTGGAAAATTATCCCATGCGTGTAGTTTCCTTTTCTTTTGCACTAGCCGTTAGAACCAAAATCAAGTCAACACAAATTCATCCCTTGCACTAGCCGTTAGAATCAATTTAGGTACCAATCAACCATTGTAGTTTCCATTTCTTTGCCACTAAGACATTTGTAACTTGGGAACTTCCATGAGCCGTTGGAAATTGAATCTCACAAAATAATCCAGCTAATAATTGCTCCCATTTGAATAATTCTCTAGCCAATTAAGTTAGAAGAAGATTTGTCTTTAATCTTCCTCCTTTCAATATATATATATATATATATATATATCTTGACTATTGAAGATAGTGATTTGGTGTAGCAATCTTCCCATGTGCACTTCAACCAAATCCTACAAAATAAACATTAAGGTATTCCAAATATCACAATATTAATTATATTTATTTTCAATAAAAATATATTTTGTTATCATCAAAATCAATAAGGTATTCTATAGAAACCTTTGGGCTAACAGTAAGTGCTACTCCTCAGCCATTTTTTCCAAGGTAAGAAAGAATAGAAATTCTTTAGAAGTTGTTCTTGAGGAGAACAATTAGCTAGAGAATACAAGAGACTTGTGTGGTCAGTTTTGTTTAATAGGAGTACAACTATTATATGGTGAAGGAATGGGAATGGGGATGCTGCCAAGCACCCCTGCTAAGTATAAAGCGGGTGTCGAGCCGGCCGTCCATCTTGGCACGACCGGCGACGGCTTGCTCGGATTGAATTTAAGCACATATAGATTTGACCGTCCAAGGGATGCTTGGCAACAACCATTTACCAAAAGTTGACGTGACCCAAGTCTTTGGACATCATTCCTTCGAACCCGGGGATTCTGCTAAGCACCCCCTGCTAAGCGTAAAGTGGGTGTCGAGCCAGCCTTCCATCTTGACATAGCTGGCGACTGCCGGCTCAGATTGAATTTAAGCACATATAGATTTGAACCGTCCAAGGGGTGCTTGGCAACATCTCCGGGTCCGAAGGAATAACGTCCAAAGACTTGGGTCATGTCAACTTTTGGTAGATGGCTGTTCATCCAAATATCCAGAAGAGAAGTTATGGTTGTAGGACTTAGGAGTTTAGTTCTCTTTGTGGCTTATCTCCCCTCCACGGGGGTGAATGCCCATTCTGATGTTTTTCATTGCTATTATTTATAAAATCTTATCCTATTGTAAAAAAAAGAAAAGAAAAGAAAAGAAAGAAGTTAAGGGTACATTATTATAACGTGGATGGCACCTGGTGCAGTCATACAATTTGCGATAGATTATGCAACAAATATCATGCAATGTGGACGGTGGACACATAATTATAACCATTGCTAGTAGTACTAAAATTTCCACGAAATAACAGTCTGTAAAGGAGTCTCACTGGTCTAAACCGATGTGTCACTACCAAAGGAGTTGTAATGCTCAATTCATTATTTGAGCTTTAAGCTGTAGTTTCCCAAGGGGACCCCCAACCAATAATTCCAACGAAGAAAAGTAAATAGCTTTGAGCTTAATTTGGTCTACTTATTGAAATGTTTGGTTGATTCCCATTTTCTTTTACAACTTGGGTCTATTGCTTTGCCCCGTCAGATTTGATCTTACGTATTACATTCTTCTTATGATTGATAGGTATCCGAACTCGACACGGAGTGTTGGCTAAGATTTGTACTCGAACCTCTTGAAAAAAAGATTGAAGGACCACTATGAACAAGCCCAAATGATGTTTCCAACCAAGAAAAGTAAATAACTTTAATTGAGCTTTGGTCTACTGATTGAAGTGTGTGTGTGATTTTGATCTTTTTGGAAAAACTTATTTACGGAGGTTGCGTAAATAAGTTTTTACGGAGCTCAATCCTGAGCGTCCAAAAGTGTTTTGGATAGTCTAAATTGATAACCAATTTTGACCTGTCAAAATTAAAAAGACATGTCAACGATTGATTGTCGAAATGGACGGGTGAGATTGTGCAAAGACGTGAATATTCACGGCTCTGAGAATAAGTTTCTCTCTTTTCTTTTACAACTTAGGACTATTGCTTGCCCCGTCAGAATTGATTTTCTCAACATCAAGTGATGGCTAAAGATTTGTGCCCATCCTTTGATATTCGAATCTGAGACCTCTTTAAAAAAAGATTGAATGACCACTATGAACTAGCCCAAATGATCGATGTTTTCAAGGTTAACCATATGTCTACCACTTAACATGAATCTCAACAAAGATCAAAAGCCCTAAATTAAATAGGGTCAAGCTAATAATATGCTCACTAGGCGCTAGTTGAAAGTCGAATAATGAAAAAAAATTAGAACACATATAAAACCCGGTTAGAGTCTCAACCCCATATAAAACACTTTTTTGTACTTAGTACACTGTCAGCTAGAGGTGGCAAACAGACGAGCTTGGGCGGGTTGAAACAGGTTGTGGGTCAAATATAGACAGGTCAAAAAGTAAACGGGTTAAAATGGGTTGGGACGAATATGGGTCAAGCCAAACCCAAACCAAACCTGACCCGACCCCGGGTCCCCCCCCCTTCTCCCCGTCATACATGTTCCAGTTCCCAGCCCCAAACCCATCCCATAAGCTTTTTTACGTTTTGCCCAATTTTCTTTCATGATTTGCAGTAATGAAATACTGAGTCCACTTTACTTAGCTGTAATTATAGTATTATACGGGTGAGTTTTGATTAAAAAGTAGGGAGTGACTTTTTTTGGGTCTTTATTCAAATTGTTTTTGTATATATTAATTTTACGTCAAACTTTTGTGACTTATTAGTTCATTTCAACTAGAGGAACCAAAAAGAATAAAAAAATTTATCTGCAAAAAAAAAATGATCTTCTTTGAAAGATCTCATCGAGATCGATGAGATCTTTTAAACGATGTAAAAAAAATTAATATTTTATTTTCATAAACTCATTATTTTTAAGCTTGGAAATTTCAGAAAAAATACTTATTTTTTAAGAAAGTTTAGTGGAACGCGGCTTGGAAAACGAAAAAATAGAATCTATGCTTTCGTAATTTGCAAAACCGTTTTGTATTGTAATATAAATATAGATTGTGATATCTTTAAATGGGTGCATTGTAGGGCTGTCCAGGGGAGCGAATGAACCGAACTGCCTAATCCGCACCAAACCAAACCGAGGCATGCTACGGACAGATACGGATCTAAAAATACTAATTCTGACAAATTCAGTTCGGTTTGGTTTGGTTCCTCTTAATCCGCCTAATTCTGACACACTGAGTTGATTGCATGTGAAATTTTTGATTTTCAATATTTGTCGGAAAACTCATCTCTAAAGCCTCTAAAACTTGGATTTGAATTAATTTCGTGCTTGATTGGGAATAAATATTTTCAAGCCTATAAGTTGTAATTTGTTTTCGGAAAAGTAAACTGCCGAATAAGAAAACAAAAAACATTACGAGAAATGAAGGGAAAAAAAGCGGGAAAAGTAGCGGCAACAAATGACGCAGATGTCCATTGACCAGCCGAGAAGGATCAATTGCCAGGTGGGTCTTTTAGTTTCAACCCACATTGAACCCATTTTTAACCCGTCTAAACCCATATAAATTTGGATCAACCCATATCAACCTATTATGTAATATGGGCGGGTTGAGTTGGATTATAATTGGGCGGATTGAGCGCGTTAAAAAAATATGAGTTATGATTGCCACCTCTATTGTTAGCCTCTGAAATATGTAATCACAGTTGGAATAGCAAGAGGTTTGCCATGGCTAGCTCCACCACAATTGTAACTATAGAGTAACTCATGGCAACATGTGCTCCAAATTCATCTTTCTAGATGAGAAGTTTGATCCGAAAATATCGTCTTTTAGAGGGAGAATGATCGTGGGATCAAATTCTGGCAATTTGAGGATGAGAATCTGTGAGAAGAGTGAATTTAAAGAATCAGACGATGTGTATGCCTTTGGAATTCTGCTTGTTGAAGTGGTAACTGGGAAAAAACCCAAAGATGTGTCCAATTTATGTGAAGGTTTTTATGGGACTTTGATTAGAGGAAATCTGTGCAAAAAAAAAAAAAAAAGGAAGCGCGTATACTTATGAGATGTCCATGCAAATTGGAGATGGAGGTGGTACTCATATGGCTGAACACTCCGGTATTGATATTATTGAAGAAGTTGAATGAAAGATGTAAATATCGTCACATGAGGAGTAAATAACCAAACAAGAGGCCTAGTTACCCAAGATCACCCACTAGAGCTTCACAACCAGGCTTTGCCAGCTAATTGGTTATGACCGACCTCCAAACAGAAAGAGGTACACAAACCCTCAACTGCGTCAAAGATAGCCAAAAGAACACCAGAAACCCCACATAAGAGAGGGAAAACTCCCATTGAAGGGATAACCAAACCAACAAATCCCAAAACAAACGAAACAAAAAAAAAAGACAGGAAAATAAAATAAAATAAAATAAAGCCCGGCCGAGGATGCTATCGCCGGAATCTGCCGCACCGAATCCGTCGACTTATTCGCGGGATAAGTAAAGCCAAGCCATCCCATCTTGGAGGGGGAGGAGAGACTAATGCAGGCCAATATTATTAAAATATATAAATTTATTTTATTATTTCTAAATTAGCATTTTATTAAGAATCTTTCCATTTTACTATAAATTGCATAGAATATTAGGTTTTGTTATTTATGTTGATTTTATTTCCTTTTTATTATTTTCTTGTTCTCCAAAACTTAGATTTAACTTTTCATTAATTTATTTCTTTTTTAGTTTTAGGGTTGATACTACTATAAATTAAGATGTAAGCCTTAGGACTAAGGAGTTGTTTATGATTTGATTAATGAAAATAGAGAGTTTTCTCATTATTATGTGTTCGTAGAGGGAGTACCTCTAGTTCATATTTGTTTGTGATATTGTCTTTATCGTGCATTCTTCTTTTCGACACGCCTCCCTGCATTAAAGACGCAGGTGGAGCACGACGAGGTTAGGAGGTGAAGAAGAGGGAGGCCGGAGGAAGGGGGGAGGTGGAGGTGAGGAGCGGCGGCCACCCCTACCCACCCCCAAAGAAAATTCTAGAAGGAGAAAAGTTGAGAGAGAGACCATTATCATATTTGTCTACTAAAATGGTAGCGGTCCGACAAATTGGTTTTTTCAAGACACGGAGACTCCTAATAAATATAGCACTCCCCTCATTAGGCAACAAAAATGATACTCACACAAAATCAACCACAATCTCTCACATTCATATGGGTCCCACACACACGACTATGTGTAGATCCTACATGTATATGAGAGGTTGTGTTTGATGTTGTATCTAAATTATTGTGTGAGTAGCATTATTCATTAGGCAATGTTACATTTTTTTCAATGTACGTCCGTCAAATATCTATACTCTTATCTCCATAGTTCATACATTTAAGGCAATTTACAACCTCCATTTTACAGTACACGTTTTCTAATGCAAATGTTGACCTTAGACCCAAAACATTTTGAAACATAATAAAACCTTCTAGGTGGTATTTAAGGTTCAAAAAGTGTATTAAAAATACTACAGCAAAAAGGTAAGAAATGTATTTTTGAAAATGTGAAAAAATCTAAGGTATATAGGTGAATTTAGTTTTGGAAACGGCTGCTCGGTAGTTGCCCAAAAAACTGCTCCCAATGCAGTTGTGTTTTTTCAGCGACTTGTGCGCCAGACCTAGTTCGATGATTAGTTTCATCCATATTTTTTTACCTCGTGGAGACTGATCATATTGTGGTTTATGCACAATCATGTTAATCAGATACCAATTAGTATGTGAATGGAGTAAAAATAAATAAATTAAACACAATCATGTTAATCAGATACCAATCAGATACCAAAGATAATGAAAAAAGATCATATATACTGCTAATTCTATGGTGAAAACAAAAACCACACATGACAGGTCCTTTATTTGCAGCAAATTACTGAAAGTAATTTAACATGACACGAGATAAGGGGCTAATTCACTGAAAAGGAGACAGAGCGCAACACATTCCAGTACTGCTCCTGAACTCACACGTACATAAAATAAAAAGCTTCATCAGCTCATCAAATAAAAGAAATTAAGCACAGTACTTTTTTTTTTTTTTGATAAGTAATTAAGCACAGTACTTGTTTAAACAAACATTACATTATTTGCAAAATGAAAAACAAAAAAAAAAAAAAAAAAAAAAACTAAGCACGCACTTGTTTAAACAAACATTATTCCTGAAATTAAAAAGACAAGCATGCATTAAGATCCAAAGCTTCAATACTTATTCCACCCTCTTACACCTGCCGGGTCGCCTCAATGGTTTAGTATCGTTGTTCAGTAACCCCACTCAGTCCAATTCAAAGGGGGTTCTGGGGCAGGGATGGAGCGTAGTCTATCTGGCATTGAAATCTCATCACTGCCATCTAAAAACAAACCCTTGAGCACTGGCATTCCTCCTTCTTCCACTTGGATCTCTTCCAAGAAATTACTAATAAGGTGTAGGATCTGGAGTTGAGGGAATCCTCCAGTGGTGCAAACAAATTTATTTTCACAATAATTACCCAACCAGAGAACTGTCAATTTTGGAAGCTTCTCCAACATTGGCATAGGATCTTCAGTAAGACCGCTTGCATTTATGAAGAGGTACTGGAGATTTGGTAGCACCTCTGTTGGCAGCTTCCAATTTATCGGATAACGTCCTCTGATCCCAAGGAGCAACCTCAATTGGAGGAGGAGTCGGCAGTGAGAGAGCGGGTGCAAGTCGACCTCGGGATTCCTACCTGGGCCCACTTTCGAAACTTCTATGTGCAAGGATTGGAGTCTTCTTAATCCACCAATAGAATCTAGTGTGATTCTATTGTTGCCTTCTACGACATATGTTACGTGAAGCTCACAAAGATTGATCAGATTCATTGGGTCGAATTCCATCTGGTCCTTGACAAAAACCGTTCTGAGAGTTCGAAGATTTGTCAAATTGTCCACTCGAAACGGCCACTTGAAACGTCCAATTAAATGTCTCAGCTGCTTTGCTTTGCATATCTCATCAGGTAACTGAATTGGAACATCGTAATTCAGTTCGAGGGTTTGCAAGGCATGCAGGTTACCCATGAATTGTGAGAGCACATTTATATTGGTGCCACGTATTCCTAGGTACCTCAAGTGAATCAATTTCCCAATTTCATCAGGCAGTCTTTTCTTCTTGCGCACAAGTGTCTCTTCAGATGGATCTGGTTTATTGAACCCAATATCTAGCACTCTTAGTAATCTCAAATTCCTGCATAAGGGCTGTAGATGTGCTATTTCCAGGTCTCTATTTTCTAAACTGAAAAACAAGAGAGTTCGTAGACGCATATATGAATGGTCCAACGAAACAAACCTCTTCAATCCACAATAAGAGGCTAGTCTTCGACTGTTGGGAGCAAGTGTTTCTTCATAGATATGAAGAAAATTTAGCTCCTTCGACTTTTCGATTGCAAAATCACGGAGCAGATCATGCACTCGACATGTTATGATTCTCCTCCAATTTCTTTCTTCTACTTGTATCAAACTTCTGTCAATTAGCTCTCTCAAATACGCCTCCGCCTTCTCCTCATCAGATTCTTTGTCTAGTTTTATGAAACCCTCTGCCTCCCACAACCAACAGAGTTTCTTTACATCAATTTCAAAGTCTTCTGGAAACAAACCCAAGTAAAGAAAGCACGACTTCAAGCGATAAGGCAAATTGTTGAAACTTAAAGCCAATATATGTTGAACACGATCCGAGCCATGATCCCTTATATGGCGCCACATGTGCTCTTTCAACTTGGGCCACTCGTCAGGATCTTTTCTTCGCAGTAGCGCACCCAATACGACTATGGCTAGCGGTAAGCCACGACATTTTCCAGCCATCTCTCTCGCCAAATTCTCCAAGTGTGGAGGGCAATGACTTTTTTGGTTTCCAACCACGTCGTAGGTAGGAAATGCTTTGCAACAAAACAGCTCCCAACTTTCTTCGTCGTTCAAAAATGTGAGCTCATGGACATATGTCCTCTCATAGCTAAGCTCGGCAACTACTTTGTTTCGGGTGGTCATGATTACTCTGCTTCCATTATTCTCATTTGGAAACGCTCTCATCAAGCTTGGCCAAGCATTTCCATCCCATACATCGTCTAGCACCACCAAATATCGACTTCCTTTCAAGTAATTATGTAAATGAGGCTCCAAATCTTCTTCTTTCATTTTCTCTAGAAAAACTAATTCCTCTTTGGTGTCAGGCTTCTTGAAAGATTTTATTGCTGATCGAAGAAGATCTTGGATATTGTAATCAGTGGACACAGAAACCCAACCGTAGCAGTCAAATTTCTTTGTAGAGCTAAGGGTGTTGTAAAGCTTCTGAGCTATAGTGGTCTTACCCAAGCCTCCGGTGCCCACGATTGAGATCACATACCGATCTTTCAATTCCTTGACAAGTTCAGACATCAATTTGTCAACATCCTCCTTGAAGCCTACAACATTCTCATCATCTTTATATGAGCGTTCTCTTCGTAGCCAATTATCTATCGTATTCATGCGAGGTAATCCTTCTCTTGCATTCATGCTACATGATCCTAGATCTCTTGCATCGTCAATACTTCTTATACGGTCGAAGGTTACTCGACTTTGTTTGATCTGATTGAGCTTGGTCTTCAGGGTGTTTATTTCATGTCCTATACCATAGAGATTTTCCTGTTGGATGAGGCTAGCATTTTTGCTATAAATGCAAAAATATTTCTGAAAGTAATCTTCTAACTCTATCTTCTTAGGAGTCTCTGCTTCTACTTTGAGGATGAAGTTGTCAATAATATCCTCAGCCTCATAAGCAACATCTCTGATATCAGATATCCATTTGCGCATCCGATTGTCAACATCTGGCTTTTCTTCTGCATTTTTCAGAAAACACAACATATGCTCCAAATTGTCTTTCAACCATTTAACGTCATCTTCCACTTCTCGTAAAAAAACAACTTGTTCGGCGAGGAGGTCACCAAGTCTACCCACCACGAAGGAGACAATAGCGTCAACCATCCTTAGCGATTGTGTTCCTTGCTTCTCTCAAACTAATCAACAAAGATAAACAACCCAAATTAGCATATGTGACCAACATTCTTGTTAGAGTAGTACTAAAGCTATATCAAGAGACAAGTTCACATTTAGATGGACTGCATAAAGTTTGATTTTCTTCAGGGAGAAATTGAAGACCTCATATAGTGGCAGCTTTTTTGTTTGGCAATGGCTCACAAAAATCTTGCATGCATATCCGTAACCCTGAATTGCTAGAATAACGTAAGCTCGATTAAGGGGAACTTCAAAATTCAAATCAATTGGGGAGAAATCTTCAATACACACCCTTTTAAGTTGCATATCATATGCACCTATTGTGCAGTCCATATTGTACCAACTCATAAAAAATTACCTGCTGAACCGGTCATTCATAACATTTTAGGTCTATCGTAACTTTTATACCAAAAATTCGTAACATTTTTCTTACAAATCATAACATTTTAGTGCATATCGTAACTTTATGAATGAATCGTACTCCCTCCGTCCCTTTTTAAGTGTCCTGCTTCATAATTTCAACTTATTAAAAAGACATCATCATTATACCTTTCACATCAACTTTTTCCTCCACTTTCCCTACTTACCCATCATCATTACACTTTTACTCACTAACTTTTCAAAATGGAATCTACTTTTAGGGACAAAATAGACAAGGGATGATGGACAAAATGGAATACCAGACTCTAAAAAAGAGATGGAGGGAGTAACTTTTTAGCAACAGATTCATAACATTTTTTGAATCATAACATTTTGGTGTGTTTCATAACTTTATAAAAAAAAATCATAACATTTTCAGTTCGTAATATTTTCACTATGGAATCGTAACATTTTAGTCCATTTCATAACTTTTCTATAATTAATTGTGCAATCGATTACTTAATCAATTTTTTTTTAACAGTAGCTAATCAAATATGTAATCTATTATGTGAATGTTCAATTCCATAATCGATTAGACTTTATAATTGATTTTTAAATTGATTAGACATTATAATCAAATATATAGTAATTGATTTTGCAATTGATTACATATTCAATTAGACATCATAATCGAATATGTAATCAATTCTATTATGGTCAATTATGTAATCGATTAGACAATATAATCGATTTTGTAATTGAATTGAGTACGATTGGGAAACAATGTGAAGTCGATTACTCAATCGATTTGCTAATTGATGGATCTCAGTAAGTCCTCTAATCAATTGCGAAATAAGTTAAAAACAATATTGCAATAGATTTCAAAATCAATTGTTCTGAATAACACAAATAATTGATTACATGATAGATTACATTTCTTTGCGGTTTCAATTGCATAATTGATTGGTATTGATTACACTTGTGATCGATTACATTATCAAATATGAGTATTAGTTATTTGTAATTCAGATGTGAGCACTAATTTACAAAACTCTAGTAGTATGTCTATTGACCAAAAAATAACTAGCATGTCCTAAATATTATTGTCTTTCACACGTAACTCTAAAATGTATTGGTAAATTTATCTCGTCACCATCACTCTCTTGATCACCCATTAACTTTGTTAGTGTTTCCTACTTGATTAATACGGATGATGGACTTCGCTATTCCTTTTAATTGGACTATTTGTGTGAAATATTTTTTTGATCTGCATGTGAAAGTTCACAATGCAATTGAAGGTATTGTGAAAAATGTTAAACATCATATTTCAAAGAATTCCCAAAAAAAAAAAAAATTGGCTATATATATATGAAACACTTTAAAAGGGTATTAATAGCAAGGAGAGTGCCATTAACAAAATAGGGAGTGCCAAAATTATTGGCCTTTAAAAATCCTGTAAAAAAAATGCCTTGACTTTATTACATTATGATAATGATAGTATCTTTTTTCTTTAATAATTATCGAGAACAACATATTTTAGAGAAGTAAATTATTTTCACTTGAAATAATTTTAGCTTCAAAGTTTTTAAAAAATAAAATTATTATTTTTAACATAAATTAATTATCAAAAATAAAATTGGGCCTAATTTTTCGAAGGAAAAGAAAGATCTTGAGGGGATTTTCTTTCTATTTTGGTTAATTCATAGAGTTTACCTGTTGCACTGGTAACAGGTTATTTGTTAGTAACCTATCGTAACATTTTAAAGGGTCTAGATTATTTTTCAAATATCCAATGGTAATCAATAAGGATGCATATGATACACACCCAAATAAGAGGTGTGTATTGTAACACTTCTCATCAGTTGGAGTCAGAGACTACCAAATAATCAGTTGGAAACTAATCTTCAAGGCTACTGTTTGGTAATGTTTCAATTTTCTTGCTCGCCAAAACCAAGAAATTGAAGCATGTTTAGTGCATACTGTGGTTAACAAATTCCAAGCTAGTAACTTGTGCGCATAGCGAGCAACTTAAGGGCCCGTTCACGTAAATTAAGCAGTTCGTAACCTCTAGATTTATGCAGTGCCCATTCACGTAATTAGCGTCATACTTGTACAATTCGATTAGTATGGCGGACTAAAAATTCAAAAGTTATTTAACATCTTTATGATTCCAATCACTTTACCACACGATCATATAGACAAGTAGCAACGTATTGTGCAACTCGTATAGTAGATGCTAAGGGCGGTTTTGAAACTTGACGACAAGAAAGGAAAATAAAAGAACAGAAAATGAAAAGAAAACTTTGAGAAAAGTGTAGATGAAGAAGGATTTATCACTAATGCTAATTATTGTGCTTATTCTTTGTTTTGTTATTTTTCACTTTGTTAATTTCCTCTCAAACCAAACATGATAAATTAATTTGGAAAAATTTCAAAATACCCCCCAACCTTTACTCTAAATTTCAATTAGACTCCCAACCTTTTAAAAAAATCAATTTTACTCCCAACGTTATCTTCCGTTAATCAAAACGCCCCCTTCCGTCCGAATGACTAACGGATTTTGTTAAATGCTCTGTTAAATAGCGTCTCAATTGAATTTCAATAATCTAAGCCGTTCAATGTGTTCAGAACGTAATTGTAACATGATTTGAAGATAAAGCAACACTCCAACATCAACTACAATTAAAGAAGTTTGAGAATCGCAGCAAGCCAAACTCACCATCTTCCCCAACTTTTTCCACAAGTACTATGACACAGTAAGATTTAGGATCATTGTGTCATTTCGGTGTCTTAAGAGTTGGTAGATCTCTTGAGTCTATAAATAGGTGAGTTGCTCTTTCATTTGTTAGTTATTTTTATTAGACATAATGATCAGTATATTGATTGAGACTTGGTATATATCGTCCTTTGCAAACTTCCCAGAAAAGTAAAATTTGCTTAGTTGTTAGTTGAATTCAGATGGACCACGCGACTGTAATTTTATACTAATAATAAAATAATAATATTGGAAAAATTGGGAGCTATGGACTCTAAGAAAAGTCTAATATGGTTAAACTTTCAGTTGAATTTCGTGCAAGTAGTACATAAAAAAGCCTCATAGCATTAGAAAAATTGGCCGGCCCAAAATAATAAACAACGCAATAGTATTAAAAATGGCCGGCCCAAAATAATAAACAACGCAATAGTCATTCTATTTGCTGATTTTTCGCGGGTATCATTAAAATCATGTTCTGAACACATTGAGCGGCTCGAATCATCGAAATTCAATCGGTGAAGGGAAGGTGTGGACCGATCCGGATTTTATTCAAGTCATGACGTCCAGATTTTGCTTCAGTCCGCACCTTCCATTTTTCGATTGAATTTCGATGAATTGTGCCGCTCAATGTGTTCAGAACATGATTTTAAGGGTAACTGTAAGAAATCAACAAAAACAATGACCGGGAAGGGCTTGATTTGAGCAATTTTTTATTAAACTGTTCAATAAAAAACTGTTCGGATGAAGCCTTTTCCGATCATTTTTTTTGTTGATTTCTCCCGAGTACTCTTAAAATCACGTTTTGAACATATTGAGCACCTCAAATCATCAAAATTCGATCAGAATGCTATTTAACGAAGCCTTTAACGAAATCTTTTAGTCATACGGACAAAAGAGGGCATTTTGATTAACGGAAGATAACGTTGGGAGTAAAATTGATTTTTTTTAAAGGTTGAGAGTCTAATTGAAATTTAGAGTAAAGGTTGAGAGGTATTTTGAATTTTTCCCAATTAATTTTCATCTCATTTCTTTTGTGTTCCATGGGTTCCAAACAAACCCTAATTTTTCTGAAAGGGCATGCAACATAGACCAACTTCCAAACTCTTTTTTAACGATAAAAGCTGTTCAAATATAACAATTAGAGGGAAAAACATTTAGGAAAGAATTTAGCAGATGGTTTTTTTTTTTTTTCGTTCAATAAAAAACATCTGCTATATATACCAAGTTTCAGCTTTAAACCCCTGCTGCTCTACCCAAACAGGAACAAAAGGGAAAACAAACGTAATTTTTGTCTTTCGAATCCATGAAGAACCAATAAAAATATAAAAATACAAAATTTTTAAGGCTTATGAAATCAACTAATTCATACAACCAATACAAGCTAATCCATGGTTGAACAATTACTGGCACCAAAACGTAAGTTCCAAAGAATCTAGTACTCGCTCCGTCCCAATTTAATTGTCACTTTTGGGAGTTTGTATCACTTTTTAATTGATTATATTTTGTAATTTATAATGTTTTAGGTGATTTTGAAAATATTGTATTATAGAACAAATCGAGATCTATCAAACAAGATCCATATTTGATATAAAATTCATTACCAATTTAAAAGTATAACTAATTTTTTATCCGGTTAAAATAGAACTGTGACAAATAAATTGGGACGGAAGGAGTACTACTTAATTATATGATCACGCGGGCAGACCTCTTTAACTACATTGAAAAGGATATATACGATCCTACTGTCAACCGACGACTCGCGGCAAATGTTCTCATATATTATTGGTTAGATTTGGTCCAAAGAATAAATGCAGGTTCTCGCATTCCTCTCCACTCCACTTACGGAGCAAGCCCGACATGTCTTGCCTTTGGATTTGAAATTTTTTCTCATTTACTCGGCAATCGAGAATCGCACAACATGATTATCTATTTAACGTCTTCTTCTTTTTTTGTGTCGATCGATAGGATGATATTCATCGATAACAAAGGAATAACAACGAAAGGCCAGCCATTCCAAAAGAGGGAATATAGCAACTACAATGGAAACTTAAACACCACGCAGAACATTCAGGATCTCACACAATTTTTGTACAAAACAGATAGAGAACATCTCCGATCAACGCAACACTAGCCAAGCATCAAACAAAAAACTCACGTAGGGGTTAGGAAAGACCCTCAACGAGGGAAAAAATAGAAAGAACCGAAAAAACATCAACAAAACAAAAAAAACCTACAGCTGATCATTACATCTAAATTCAGCAGTCCATAAACGCCGACAGGTACTAAAACTATTTCGATTTCAATTTGGAATGCAATTTCATCAATCTAATTATTTCGGCTAGGCTGTGGGCTACCTACTTTTCTGATTTCTCGATGCCAAACAGGACAATCGCAATATAAAACAATTTTTTTATTTTTTACAAGTCCTACACAAACCAATCCCCTAGGAAACCGAAAACATCAATATATCAACGGCCGGCAGTGCTCGTTGGCGATTGATATTGCAACCACATTAAATGAAAAATTACTACATGAATGGAGAATAATGATATTGGCACTTCAAAAATTTATTGAGGCACTCTAAATCAGTATAATTCCAAAGCCACTTTTCTGTATTTTTTGAGTGTCTTGATCAATTTTGGGAGTGCCAATATCATTTTTCTTGGAGAAAAATAGTGATTAAGAAAAATTGAAAGAGAAACTATGCTACCGCTGGAGATAGAGAAATCACAAATTTCTAGTCCAAAGAAGAAATTGAGCCACCATGGCTCGCCTTCATGGACTCATGTCACTATCAACCAACTCAAAAACCAGATAAAACTCACACACACTTGTTAGGCCTTCCACACACACAAAAAAAAAAAACACCAGATTACTGAATGAAAAGAAAGTTAATAGAGGTAGTCCATCGCCTTCAAACAAAAAACACTGACCTTTAAGGTGCCTCTAAAGCATTTCCATTGAATTATTTCCGAAACCAGACACCCCAAAAACCTGCCAACCACGGCAATTGAATAAATTTAGTCTCCAAAATATGAGGCTAAAATTAATATATAAATGTTAAAACACAACTCTCTACTATTTCTAACATAGTACTCCATAGTAATTATGTATAAGAAATTCAAGGCAACTGGATTTACAAAATGGGGAAATATTACCCCAACTGGCTATAAAGTTAAGCAGCAAATTAACTAAAGTGGCCCAAGGCTACAAACAGTTGAAACATCAAAAACGCTATTCACTAGCTAGCTTATAGAAAGTATTTCATTAAGACGAGAAAGGTGAACTCCATATTCCGGTCATATTCCAACAGAAAAAATGAGACCTACTGCTCAAATTCTATTCTACTTTCGTACATGAAAATGAAATACTTCACCCGGCCCATTGGAAAAACAACAGCTAATATTACAAAATTTCCCCCCTTTTTTTTCCTTTCAGCTATATATGATGGTTGGACCTGAAGTATTATTATTATTATTATTAATGTAACTACAAGTTTCCAAAAGTTTGCTTTTGAATTTTCATTGTACTAAACACACTACGTACATGCAACTCTTTGAGCAGATCAACGAACCTATATATTAAATATTTAAGCAATTAGGTACGCATGGAAACAAATATATCAAGGTTTAATTGAAGATAAAGCAACACTCCAAACATCAACTACAATTAAAGAAGTTTGAGAATCGCAGCAAGAGCCAAACTCACCATCTTCCCTAACTTTTCCGCAAGTACTATGACACAGTAAGATTTAGGGTCTTTGTGTCATTTTGGTGTCCCAAGAGTTAGTACATCTCTTGAGTCTATAAATAGGTGAGTTGCTCTCTCATTTGTTAGCTATTTTTATTAGACAAATTGATCAGTATATTGATTGAGACTTGATATATATTGTCATTTGCAAACTTCAGATCAACCACGCAACTGTAATTTTATACTAATACTAATAATAATAATAGAAAAATTGGGAGCTATATATGGACTCTAAGAAAAGTCTAATTTGGTTAACTTTCAGTTGAATAACGTGCAAGTAGTACATAAAAAAGCCTCACAGCATTAGAAAAATTGGCCGGCCCAAAATAATAAACAACGCAATATTATTAAAATAAAACGCCATTTGCAGACTAAAAAAAGTTAAATTTATTTAGTTGTTTTATGAATTCCAACCGCATAAATGCAAAATACTACTACTATTCATAAATAGAAAGTCTTTACACGCAGATTTTTTGTGCACAGATTACTCTGTGGGCCCACTACAAGTCTCACACAAACGATTTGAGTCGCTCATTAAATTTAAAACATTTTTTCAAAGGCTCTCATGAGAAATGAGCTCAATCCGATACCTATGGATGGTCGATCCAATCATCTAAACTTTCATAAAACCTAATGGCATCAATGAAATGGTCAATGTGGGAGTAATTAGGAGGTCAGGAGTTCAATTCCTCTTCTCGGCTCTCCTCCTCCTCCAAGATACTTATCTAATTATTCTAACAATACTAACTTTTGAGTATCCAACAAAAGCGACCATTAGGACCCACACCACTTAATAATGCAACGTATCATAAAACACACTAGGACTCGTAAGAGATACGTAATTAAGTAGAAAGAATAGAGGTCAGGCTCCGTTCTAGAAACCTTCTTAAAAAATAAGCAGCTTATTTCACATTTTCAAACTCAAAAATAAAGTAAATGAAAAATACTTTTTCAATTTTTTTTGCATCGCATAAAAGATCTCATCGAGATTTTCCAAACAAGATTCATATTGCATATTTTTATATTTTAATAAGCCCATAATTTTTGAGCTTGAAATTACTTTTTTAAAAAATAAGAACTTATTTTGAGTTCGGGAACAGAGCCTCATGAATGGGACCTGACGATATTAAAAGTACGTAGCAACATAGGTTTCATAACAAGTACTATATTACACAATACATTGAATTATATATGATCATTATAAATGGATCGAATGAACTTCATGAAAAATTTAGTGTCATAACTTGAATATTGTTAATGGAGGCGAGGGGCATTATTGATTGAAGAAAATTGAATTGACTAAAAAGTTTGATGGGGAATTTTTAGGCCGGCCTCGTTTTCTAGGTTCGGACTTTAAATAATCCCGACAACAATAATTTTTCTTTATTTTAGTCCTTTCTTTTGACTTTTCATGTATTTTTACTATTTTGCCCATTCTTCTTAACTTTTTTGTCTACGTGTCCATTTTTAGCAAAATTTACATAGAAAATACATAGTTCTCATAGAAAAATACGCAGTTCTCATACACAATTATCATGGACAATAACAGTTCTCATAAAAAGAACACAGTTTTCATAGAAAAAACAGAATTCTCATAGACAGTTCTCATGTGAAATGGCTATGTGAACTGAAAAATACACAGTTCAAATAGCTTATCACACACTAAAATACACAGTTCTCATAGAAAATACATGATTCTCATAGAAAAAATACACAATTCTCATAGACAATCATCATAGATAATAACAGTTCTCATAAAATAAAATAAAACACAATTTTCATAAATAAATAAAAACATAGTTCTCATAGAAAATATACAGTTCTTATATAAAATAAACAGTTCTCATAGGGAGTTCTCACAGAAAATACGCAGTTCTTATAGAAAATACACAGTTCTCATAGATAATCATCATGGACAATAACAATTCTCATAGGAAAAAAAAACACAGTTCTCATAGAAAAAATATACTTCTCATATACTCCTTCCGTCCCAAATTGGATGTCAATTTTTGATAACCGTGCCAATTTCAATTCCTTATATATTTCAATATGGATCTCAAAAAATATACAATATGGATCTTGTTTGATAGTTCTCGATTAGTTCTATTATACAAAATTTTCAAACTTATGAAAAACATTATAGATTGAAAGATATAAGCGATGAAAAATGACACAAGTTTCAAAAATTGTCATCCAAAATTTTCAAACTCATGAAAAACATTATAGATTGAAAGATATAAGCGATGAAAAATGACACAAGTTTCAAAAATTGTCATCCTTTTTGAGCTGGAGGGAGTACAGTTCTCATAGAAAATATAAAGTTCTTATATAAAATAACAGTTCTCATAGGGAGTTCTCATAGAAAATATACAACTCTCATAAAAAATACACAGCTCTCATAGAAAAATACAAGGTTCTCATAGATAATCATCATGGATAATAACAGTTCTCATAAAAAAAATACAATTTTAGTAAAAAAAACACAGTTCTCATAGACAGTTGTCATGTAAAATGGCTATGTGAATTGAAAAATATACTGTTCAAATAGCCTCACCATACACTAAAATATACCGTTCTCATAGAATACACAGTTCTTATAACAGATATATTTAGTGTGAATATTTAATATCAAATACCATCTTAGAATTTGAAATCAACAAATTACCTTAGAAAAGTTCAAGATTCCAGAAGAAAACAATTACTCCTACATCATCTAGATTCTCCCACGTTTGATTGCTCACTGCCACGTTTGGTCTCTATCTTCCAATTTTAAACCAATAAATCAACATCATCTTCTCCCAGAAGAAAACAAAAAAGAAGTAAAATGCATGGGTTTGGTGTGGTTCGATGAAGTAGACGACGGCCACAAGTCACGACGAGGTTAAAAAATCTGACAACACCACAAACCCAAAGATCCAGCGACTGTTGCTCTTCGCAGTGCTGAAAATATTTTCGGATTACCTTCTTGATTCGCCTGTCGAGTCCGATCACTCTACTAAAATCGTCGATTTATCCGACGGCAGCAAGAACACAAATTTTCGTCGGAGAGGAGATGGCGGTGATGGTCGGCGTTGCTCCATCAGTTGAAGAAACTCGAGCTGATCCTTGAGGCTCTCAAGCACCATTCTAATCGCGTTGAGGCTCTTGGGCTCCTGAACCGCCACGAAGTCATTATCCAATCTTGGAGCCCAATTTCGGAAGAGATTTGCATTCACCACAAATGTTCTCAAGCACAATGCTATAAAATAAAAATAAAAATGAATCTTAGTAAACGAGAAAACTTTTTCCATCCAGGAAACCTCAACTCAAATTGAGGTCAAAATTACTTCAAACAAGCAACAGTCGTTAAATGACTCCTTTGGTTTGTGAAGCCTCTTTCTTTTTTTTGTCAAACGGAATAGATTTGTGAAGCTTCTTTCGCCACTCACTCCATCCCTGCAGTGCAAGGTATGGGGAGAATCACATTACCACTTGATACGTGATTGATAAATGCCTAGATAGTTGTTTTCGATGCTCATCGGGTTTTAAAAATATTGGAATCAATGACGAAATCCACACATGTTGACTCCCAATTAGAACGGAAACATCATCATAATATAATTACAGAGAAAAATCAGATTTATCTTTCTGATGATGTGTATGCCTTTGTAATTCTGCTTGTTGAAGTGATAACAGGAAGAAAAAAAACCCGAGGATGTGTCCAATTCGTGTGAAGGTTTTGATGGGACTTTGATTAGTGGAAATATGTGTAATGAGTGGAAACGTATTTGAGAGCGATATTTCTCAGTTTCTCAAAGTAGCACTTGACTGTATCGGGCTTTCGTTAAATCATGAATAGTCTACAATGCTGGAGGTATACAAAAGTCTAAGATCCATTGGAGCAAAAAAAGTTAACCTTAGACCCAAAACATTTTGAAACACAGTAAAACCTTCTAGGTCGTATTTAAGGTTCAAAAATTGTATTTAAAAGACTACAGCCAAAAAGAGAAATGTATTTGTGAAAATGTGAAAAAATCTAAGGCATATAGGTGAATTTAGTTTCGGAAACGGCTTCTCAGCAATTGCCCAGACAAATGCAGTCGTGTTTTTCTGGCAACTCACCAAACCTAGTTCAATGATCGGTTTTGTCCATATTATAGACCTCGTGGAGAATCATAATTGTGGTTTACAATCAAGTTAACCGGATACCGATTAATATGTGAACAGACTAAAAATAAATAAATCAAAACTGATTTTTTGTGATTCTTATCCAGTGTGTGCATAACATCATTTTGAATTGTTTTATGTACACCCTACACATACTAATTGGTAACCGATCAACATGATTTTAAATCGATCACAATTATGCATCTCTTTAGTTCTTTTTTTAGCCCATTAATTGTAATAGTTTCCATTTTGTTTTCTTTCTCGGCGTAAAAAGTAGAAGATGTGAGATCAATTTGGGTGGTTCCCCTAGCACGAAATTGCCATGCAAATAACCCATTTTTTGAATGGTTTTTGAAGATTTTATGCACCAGCTCAAAGAAGTAAAATTGAGATCTTTAAACTAGCGCAAATTTTTCTGAAAACATATGGTCAACCCTGTTCATGCATATTTCTCATCCTTGTATCGTCTTCCAACAAGTATTGCCAAAATATATAGTACCAACGATTGATGATGAAAAAAAAAACATTATGATAATTGTTTGGTGAAAACAAAAACCACACACAGGTCCTTTATTCATAGCAAATTACTGAGAGTAATTTAACATGAAATAAGAGATACTTGCTGAAAAAAAAAAAAAACAAGAAAAAGAGAAAAAAAAAAAAACAAGACAACGAGAAAAAGGAGACCAAGCTAGAACGCAGCAGGTTGCTCTGCTCCTGAAGTCGCACTTACGTAAAATGAAAAGCTTCATGATCAGCTTATCAAATGAAACAAAACGCAAACCCACTAAGCACACATGCAGTAATTGTTTAAACAAACAAACATTATTCCCGAAATAAAAAAGACAAGCATGCATTATCCAAAGCTTTAATACTTATTCCACCTCTTACACCTCCCGTGTCACCTCAATGGGAACTAATTATTGTTGCATAATTAGTATGCCCACTCTTCCCAATCCAAATTAAGCTCTGACTTTGAGACAAGTTTGGAGCGTAGTCTATCTGGCATCGAAACATCATTATCACTGCCAAATATCGACAAACCCTTAAGCACAGGCATTCCTCCTTCTTCCACTTGGATCTCCTCCATGATACCATACCTAAGTTGTAGGATCTCGAGTTGAGGGAATCCTCCAGTAGTGCAAGCCAATTTCTTTTCTTGATAACAATTCAACAAGAGAACTGTCAATTTTGGAAGCTTCTCCAACACTGGCATAGGATCTTCAGTGAGATACATTGCATCTAATAAAAGATACCTGAGATTTGGAAGCACCTCTGTTGGCAGCTTCCAATATGACAAGAATATACTGACCAACCTCAATTGGAGGAGGTGTTGGCAGTGAGAGAGAGGGTGCAAGTCGACCTCGAGAACCTGAGTTGAATACAGTGTCGAATTTACTATCCCCAAGGTTCGGAGGCTTCTTAATCCACCAATAGAATCTAGTGTGAATCTGTTTTTGTTATCTCCGCCATATATATCTCTGTCATATAGTATGTGAAGCTCGCAAAGATTAATCAGATCCATTGGGTTGAATTCCATCTGGCCCTTGACAAAAACCGTTCGAAGAGTTCGAAGATTTGTCAAATTGTCCACTCGAAACGGCCACTTGAAATATCCAATTAAATGTTTCAGCTGCTTTGCTTTGCATATCTCATCAGGCAACTGAATTGGACCACCACTTCCAATCATTTCCAGGGTTTGCAGGGCATGCAAGTTACCTATGAACTGCGAGAAAGCATTTATATTGGTGCCACGTAACCCCAGGTACCTCAAGTGAATCAATTTCCCGATTTCATCAGGCAATTGTTTTCTATTCTCCGTATATTGGAAAGGATTGGATGGATTGTACTCAAGATCTAGCACTCTCAGTAATCTCAACTGCCTGCATAAGGACTGTAGCTGTGCTATTTCTGTGTCTTCATCTACTAAATTGAAAAACAAGAGGGTTCGTAAACCCATATCCGAATGGTCCAACGAAACAAACCTCTGAATTCCAGAATAAGAGGCTAGTCTTCGACTGTTGGGAGTAACTGTTCCTTCATAGATATGAAGAAAATTTAGCTCCTTCGACTTTTCGATTGCAAAATCACGGAGCAGATCATGCACTCGGCATGTTATGATTCTCCTCCAGTTTTGTTTTTCTACTTGAATCAAACTCCTGTCAATCAGCTCTCTCAAATATGCCTCCGCCGCCTCGTCAAAAGATTCTTTGTCTAGTTTTATGAAACCCTCTGCCTCCCACAACTAACAAAGTTTCTTTGCATCAATTTGAAAGTCTTCTGGAAACAAACCCAAGTAAAGAAAGCATGACTTCAAGCGATAGGGCAAATCATTGAAACTTAAAGCCAATAAATGTTGAACACGATGTGAGTCATGATCTCTTAGATGGCGCCACATGTGCTGTTCCAACTTGGGCCACTCGTCGGGATTTTTTTTTCGCAGTAGACCACCCAATACGACTATGGCTAGGGGTAAGCCATGACATTTGCTGGCCATCTCTCTCGTCAAACTCTCCAAGCCTGGAGGACAACGATTTTTTTGATTTTCAACCTCATCGTAGTTAGGAAATGCTTTACTACAAAACAATTCCCAACTTTCTTTCTCCTTCAGAAATGGGAGCTCATGGACATATGTTCTCTCATTGCTAGGCTCGGCAACAACTTTGTTTCGGGTTGTCATGATTACTCTGCTTCCATTTTTCTCATCCGGAAATGCTCTCATCAAGCTTGGCCAAGCATTTACGTCCCATACATCGTCAAGCACTACCAAATATCGACGTCCTTTCAAGTAATCACGTAAATGAGGCTCCAAATCTTCTTCTTTCATCTTCTCTAAGAACTCTAATTCCTCTTTGGTGTTTGGCTTTTTGAAAGATTTTATTGTTGATCGGAGAATATCTTGGATTTTGTAATCAGTGGACACGGAAACCCAAGCATAGCTGTCAAATGTGTCTGTAGGATTAAGAGTGTTGTAAAGCTTCCGAGCAATAGTTGTCTTACCCAAGCCTCCGGTGCCCACGATTGAGATCACATACCGATCTTTCACCTCTTTGACAAGTTCAGACATCAATTTGTTAGCATCCTCCTTGAAGCCTACAACATGCTCATCGTCTTTATATGGGCGTTCTCTTCGTAGCCAACTATCTACCGTATTCATGCGATCCGATCCTTCTCTTGCGTCATTAATACTTCTTATCCCAAAAGTTACTTGATTTTGTTGAATTTGAGTGAGCTTGGTCTTCAGTGTTTTTATTTCCTGTCCTATACTATAGAGATTTGCCTGTTGGATGAGACTAGCATGTTTGCTACAAATGCAAAAATACTTCTGAAAGCAATCTTTTAACCCCATCTTTTTTGAAGTCCCTGCTTCTACTTTGAGGATGAAGTTATCAATAATATCCTCGGCCTCATAAGCAACATCTCTAATATCGGATATCCACTTGCGCATCCGATTGTCTACATCTTGCTTTTCTTCTGCATCTTGTAGGAAACACAACATATACCCCAATTGGCCTCTCAACCATTCAACATCATCTTTCACTCCTCGTAAAAAAACAACTTGTTCGATGAGAAGGTCACCAAGTCTATCCACCACGAAGGAGACAACAGCGTCAACCATCCTCAGCAATTGTGTTCCTTGCTTCTCTCACACTAATCAGCAAGGATAAACAACCAAAATTAACATATGCGTCCGAAATTCTTGCTGGAGAATAACTAAAGCTATATTAAGAGAGGAGTTCACCTTTAGATGGACTGCCTAAAGTTTGGTTTGCTTCAGGGAGAAATTAAAGACCTGAAATAATGGCAACTTTTTTGTTTGGCAATGGCTCACAAAAATCTTGCATGCATCATGTAACTGTGAATTTATAAAACAACAAAACTAACGGCCGGGGAACTTCAAAGTTGGAGTTAGAGACTATGTAATGAGTTGGAAATTAACTACACTTCATCAAGGCTATACCGTTTGGAAGTGTTTTAGTTTTCAGTTTTTTAGGAAACAATAAACTAGTCTTTGCTCAATGCCAAAACCAAGATAAAGAGAGACCAAAAGCATGTTAATTTAGAGCCAACTGAAACAGGAATGCTACACTTACAACATTCCATTACAACATGTATACAACATGCTGACGTGGCACTGGTTCCCACCAACTTAACTCCAGCAAAAAAAAAAAATTCAAAATCTAAAAATCAAAAACTAGGTTCACTTTCCCCAAATCATCATACACATGATAGAGAGACAGAGACGACCACCCACCACCACCATTGCCTCCCCACCTCCGGCGAGAGACTCCCGGGCCTCCAGTGAACACCATTGACGGCACAAAAAAATTAGAGAAGCAACTGAAAGTACATTCAAACTATTTGCCAAAAGAAAAAGTTCATTTGTATCTTTATCTGCTGAAAAGACATGTTCAATCAGTTAATTGATCACATGGGTTTCGATTCTTAGGAAGCAGAGTCGACGACGGCGTTCGTCCATAAACTTTCTTGTTGATCTGAATAGGCACAAGAGATGAATCCGTGGTTTCGCAGATCCAACCCGGTGTCCCTAAAGGAAAAGGTGGACTCTATTTCCACACGATCAATTACACTATAATACAATTATTACGGTAGAAAACAAGATTCTTGGGGACTAACAACACAATTTACCACCAATTTTTCATCTGGGTATTGTTTAATCTCTACTCAAACGATGATCTCTAATATGCTTTCTCTCAAACTCCTCCCTCTGTGGCTCGAAGCTCGCCGTCAGTGGTGTTTGAAGGAGGCCCAGGAGTCTCTCGCCGGAGGTGGGTGGAGGTGGTGATGGTGGTGGTCGTACCTTAAGCTCTCTCTGTATTGTGTATCGATGATTTCGGTAGATTTTGATTTTTTTTGGCTGGGTTTAAGTTTGTCGGGATTGGTGCCATGTCAGCATGTTATATACATGTTGTAAATAAAATGTTGTACGCGTAGCATCTCTCTGAATGAAATAGTAAACAAAAACAGGAACAAAAAATGTTTAAATTAACAAAGTACTAGAAATATGTTTATTATCCTAGAATGGCTTATATATAAACCTGACTACATCATGTTAAAAAAAGAGCTGGCATCCATACATGATATGATACATATGAAATCGATTAGTGATAAGTATAAAATAACCTCCTAAGGTTAGCTCAGAGCAGGAAGCCCAGCACAACACGAAGGGCCATTTAGAAGACCGAGTGACGCAAAGCTTAGCTTGAAGAATTGAGCTCAATGGACCAGCCCAAGGGCAAAGGTCAGCCCATACCAAAGTGCTCACGGGCACAGCCCTAAGGGCTCAAACTAGAGTCCTAAGAACATGGAACCTAGCTTATAAGAGCTGGCATCTATTAACCAGTCCAAGGACGGAGCCCAGCTCACGAGCACAACTCATAGAAAGATACCGAGCTCAGCTCACCAGGTGAGCTCGGCAAATATGACAAACCTGCAGCCAGAGACTTATAAAACACTCTACGGCAGAAGTTCGTACAGCCTATGGGACTCATAGAACAACCAGGACTTTATCTCATCCCAAGAGAATAGGCCACGAGTCTTAGAGGATAAATACATAGATTCATCCACCATGAAGACTCGTAACCTTGATGACAATCGCAGAGTCCAAAGGTGAAGGGACTCCTCAAACCTGATAAGGATCAGGAGAGTCCTAAGGTGAGGAGGACACTCCATCACCAACCTATTTCCGTCACGTACGGATAAGCCCAAGAGGTCCCAACTCCGTAAGGACTCTTAACCTGATAAGCAGGTATAAGAGTCCAAAGGTGAAGGGACTCCTCAAACCTGATAAGAATCAGGGGAGTCCTAAGGTGAGGAGGACACTCCATCATTAACCTATTTCCGTCATGTACGGATAACCCCAAGAGGTCCCAGCACCGTAAGGACTCTTAACCTAATAAGGAGGTATAAGAGACCAAAGGTGAAGGGACTCCTCAAACCTGATAAGAATCAGGGGAGTCCTAAGGTAAGGAGGACACTCCAACACCTATCTATACCCGCCACGAGCGGATGAGACTTAAGAGTCCCGGTCCCAAGGGATTCCTCCAAAAATGCCTATATAAAGATCACATCTCCACCTCACAAAAGAACGCAATGCAAAAACTACAGAACTCATACTCAGTCCATACTCTCTTCTAAAACAGATCGACTGACTTAGGCATCGGAGGGGTGATGGCGACAGCCACGCCGGTGCCCATAGCTTTTCTGTTTTGTATTGCAGGTCGTTAATCGAGCACGCCGGAAGCTGCTTCATCCGCTGGAGGATTAGGTGGACGGTTGAGGAGCACCTCCTCTGGAGGTGACCAAAAACCGCTTCATCAGCTGACGCCGTCTGTGGGAAACGAAAATCATTCTCAACCCTTCACGGTGAACGGTTTCCACAATGGATACTCGATTAACGGCTTTAGAAAGTGATACTCAGTCACTTTCAAAGAGTCGCGATCCATCTCCTTCAAAAGTTCAGATGAAGGATACCTCCCCACGGTGACTGGATTTAGCATCATTCGCCGCCTGAAACAAGCTGATACTATGCAAGGAGGAATTGAACCCTTGCAACATCAAGTGAAAGTTTTAACCCAAGGGTTAACGGACGCGACACGAATGAATGGGGAGTTAAACAAATAACACCAATTTGGACGAAAGTCTATGATAAGCATGGTATACCTAAGGAGGTCAGCACTACGAGAAACACAGACCTGGGGAGTAGAAACCAGTCTTACTTGGATCTCTCTGGATCATCTCATCTAAAGCAAAAGTCAGAGTATGCCACCTCCGCTCCTCAGACGAAGATGTCATAAGAGTCCTTCGAACTCGAATTCGACTAAGTAGATTGCCATGACATGATAAGTGCCAGGATGGCGTGCCCAATAGCTTGAATCAACCAGCTAACAAGCAGAATACCTTTGAAATCGACTGAGAAGTATGCCTTGATAAAATATAGCGCCCTGTATTTCGGAACTTGACTGAGAAATGCCCTTGATTTGATTCGACCGATAGCAGAATTGGATAAAATAATACGAGTACCCGGTAGCTTCGATCGACTCTTATAATGCTTGTTTTGACCGTAGAGTTACTTTTGAAATTCTGAATTCGACTGACTATTTGAATTGCAATTGCTGATGAACCTCCTTTTGTTGTTTGTCTTTGTATGCAGAGAGGACCAACCAGCACTCGGGGTCACGGTGGTCCTGCGAGCTCGCTTGAGTTGTACAAAGGGCTGCCGGAGCGAGTCAGGGCTTTGGTAGATGCTGCAGGGTTCCGGCCGTTCATCCTCACGTTGACGGCAGTGAAGAGTGACCATGCCCTGCTTACTGCACTGGCTGAGAGGTAATGGGATTCCTCGAATACCTTCCACTTTCCGATCGGGGAGATGACAGTGACTCCGTCAGACTTTGCAGCTCTTACTGGCTTGAGGGTAGGAGGAGAGCCTATCCCGTTTGACTCGGAGATTCATAGAGATACCGGGGCATTGGAGTGGTTCTTAGGGCATGCACCGGCGGGCGAGGCGGAGACCATCCATTATGACCAGTTCAAGCGGTATTTGCAGGGGAGGGCGCCAGACTCAAAGCAGGAGGCGGAGCAGATTGCGAGGGCCTACTTGTTGTACTTGTTCGGGGCTACGTTGTACCCGAACAAGCGATCCACAGTGCACCTGTCTTACCTGCCGGCGCTCCACGACTTACGCACAGCTTCGCGCTTTGACTGGGGAGGAGTAGCTCTGGGAACGTGCTATGGTTTCATGGGGGAGTTCTCGCGGGGGAAGAAAGCGACCGCCGGTTACTAGAGAGTGTGGGAGGTAAAAAATGAAGCTTGCAATTCATTTCCTATTTTCCTTTCTTGCACTTTGTCTTTGATTTGCATACGAACTGTATTCTGATGCTTTGATTGTCTGAACATTTGCAGCTGTGGGCTTATGAAGTGTTGAAAATGTACCCACCGGAGAATAAGTGCCCAAACTTGAGGATGCTCCCACGTGCTATGATCTGGGGCCCTATGTACAGCGGTAAGAAGAAATAGAGGGGGAGCCTCCTAGCCTTCAGGTCATACCTTGACGAGCTGTTAGGTACTCAGGTAAGCAACATGTCAAACTGACCATTCTGCCTTTAGAATTGCTTTAATGTTGTCGCTGATGCATATCTGACTCTGAATCTTTGCAATTGTCTTGTAGGTAGAGTGGGACCCATGGAGTAATGCTGAGCCTGAGCCTAAGTACTTGGCGAGGAGCAGAGTGGCGACAGCGAGTCGGGTGCTATTGGAGTCAGCCTTTGGGTGGCGGTGGTACTTAGGTGACCGGGTGACACGACAGTCACTGGGCTTTCTTGAATACCAGGTTCCTGGGCCACTTCCACCTCACGCTTCTCATACAGACAAGTACACTCTGGCTGAGCTGCGACCCTTCACTGTTCCGATTGGCCTTGCTGCTTTCCTGAGGCCCGAGCGTGACTATGTCGTCTACCGGAGGCAACGCCTGGCGAGACCACTTGGGGTGCTGGAGCACATCGTCATGCAAGGCGAGGCGCTGGAAGCTGGCGAGGAGAGGCGGAGTCGGGAAAGCAGGGCAGCTCGGCCGAGAGAGAGGAGCGACTACGCCACAGCGACTGGGCTGCCACAGCTTTCTTGGACCCTAGCAGTGCGGGATGCACAAGGAGAGGAGGCCACAGTTCGGGTTGAGCCCGCCAGGACAGAGCCAGCAGAGATCACAGGACCGGTACGATACTCTTCATCCCTTATAGTTTCCTTACTTTACTTTCGGCATGTATATCTGGCTTGCATTCTGATTTTGCCCAAAATTGTAACACAGGCCCCAATGGAGTGGGTGCGAGAGGCGGCGCGCCTGATGAAGGCCATGGAGAAAGAGTTTCACAAGATAGCCAGCAGTGCCTCTTTGCAGTTACACTACCCACCGCCAGCTCCAGCTTCTGCTGTGCAGCCTCAGGTATAATTTCCCATTCTGCTCTTAGATAGGATTGCTTTCAAAAATTCTTGCACTTAGCATTTCAATATATACAATATGCACAACGTATGCTAAATGATTTGAATGAACATGCAGGGACGTGCTAGGGCGGCTCCTAGGAGGAAGAGCGTGCGGCCTCCTCCACAAAAGAAGATAGCACCGAGCTCCTCTCGGCCAACGGCGAGCGTACAGAGGGGAGTGCAGATCACTCCAGCTAGCGAGGAGCTCCAGTTCTGCCGAGAACTAAGGAAAAGGCCCGCGGAGAAGAGGCTTGCCGAGGAACCCTCACAAAAGAGGAGAAGAGAGGAAGAAGAAAAAGAAGAGCAAACGTCCCTCAGCAGTGGCTCTAACACTGCGGACGATCCTAGGTTCCGGATGGACCCGCGAGAGATGGAAGAGAGCGAGGAGGATGATGACGACGAGGACCTTTTTGATGACTGAGGGCTATCACTGAGCCTCGGTTTACTTTGCTGCTATTTTGACATTTTGAGATAGATACTTGACTTTTGGGATAGGGCCTGCATGCCCTTTTAACTACCGAGCGAGTGTGCCTTGGTACTTTTTTAGTTCTGCCTGGGCCGTTGTGCCGCTTTGATACATTTCTGCCTTTGCTTTTTGACATGGTAGTATATAATTTCTGCATTTCCTGTTTATCGATTTCCTTTGCTTTGATGAGACTTGGTAAAGGAAAAGAACAAACCATCCACTAATATCTAACATGCATTGATGAATGCTCTGAATCGACAAAGAGACATTTGCATATGTGCACAATTGACTTAGCTCGAAGAAAGAGGGACAGAGAAATCCTAGGATACGACACATATCCCAGACACGCGGAGGATACGGAAAATTTGGGCGTTAATAGGCCAAACTCCGACATTCTCCCGAGCGAAGAAAACTGACCCTTTGAAAAGATAACATAGGTGCATAACGACTTGTATGAGCTACCACAACTGGTACAATTGTCCCGGTGCGAGGAAAATATCGAAGAAAAGCTAAAAATGCCACAAAAACGGACATAAGACGCAAAAGATGACTCGATAAGGTCCCGGACTGAAACCCACACCTCCGTATAGTCACATGAGTCCTATGTAACATGTACGGTATGATAAAACTTGGCGAAAGCCCTTGAAACGAGATTTGACCTCCCGTATCCTTGATTTTAGCTTGAAACGGGCCACCGAGGGTCTGAAATCTTCATCGGGCGTGGCTTTTAGAATCCAGCGCCTTGCCATAGCCCCAAATGACATTTATGACCTGTAGGAACCAACAAACGGCCAAATCCAGCCCCGGAATTGAAAACGATCATGCGGAGGCAGTAGCTGCTGCAAACTGGTTTCTGGTGAACCTTACTGGCGTACGCCAGAAATTTGGCCCCGTATGCCAGTAAGTGGGGGACACGCATACGCCAGTTGGCGTACGCCAGGTTTCTGAGAACCAGATCCACTTGACTGACCAACTGTCCTTTTTCAGGGGGCACTTTGTTTTTATCCTCACACGGTTTGCACACGGTTTCTGAGCTCCCAGAAGGCAGAGTCCTTTGTTGTGGTGTAGTTTGGAAGCTAGCATGTTGTCCAAATGAATCATAGGCAACGGAAAGAAGGGCCAAGGCCTATAAAGCTGGGATGCATGCATTGTGGCCTCCACGACTCCATTGCTTCCCCTTTTCTTCAGCATATTCTGTCATTTCCCATGGATAACCCCCTCCCAACTTTACTTAGGCCCTGGTTGGCGCAATTTCTGAGCATTGATTGGCTCAATTTCCAATATCACGGCCTTGCTTCGTTCCGTTTTCTTCCACACGTGCCGCTCCGCCCAGCGCTTCTACGGGCTGCCCTCAGATTCTGGGACCCTAACGTCCATGTCTTTCGCTTTGGCGATGACGAGATGTGCCCGACCGTTGAGGAATTTCAGGCATACCTCTGAACCTATTCGTCTCCTACACTTGTTGTTCCACCTTACCAAGCGAGCATGCCCAAACTGCTAGCCAGCTCGCTCAACATCTCTCGGGGTTTGGCGAACACTATCCTTGAGGGTGGCCAAATGAACAATATGCGGTTGATTGAGATGTACAGCCCAAACGGCGATTTGGATAGCGACGAAGCTCAAGCGCGTCGTCGCTTTGCCTTAGTAATCTGCCTGCTTGCCGCTTACCTGCTCATTCTTGCCCACGGGCAAGTTAACCCCTCACTTGTGAGTGTTGCTACCCAGATGGGGGCACGAAGGAACGTGATCCCTTTGGTCCTGACCGAGACACTCTTGGGTTTAGATCTGGTATACACGGGCCAGTCAGTTGTCTTCAGCGGAAACCCGCTTTTACTTCAGGTAACCTCACTCAGCTCACCTTTTTCTGGCTTTTCACACATTCTCGTTTTACCTCGACGCTCAGCTTAGGCTGCTCCCTAGCTCCTTACTTGTCTTTTCCCTCAAGCTTTATCTGGCTTCTTACTTGTCTTTTCGCTCATGCAACTGTGGTTGTCAAACAAACTGAATCTACTGCACCCACCAGTGGCGGGTTGGAATCTCTTTCCGAAGAGGATTCATCAAAGGGAGATGCGGTACCCCGACATGGATACAGAAGGTTGGTACGAGTTCATGCAGCAAATGCAGCCTGACGAGATCGTATGGAGGTGCCCCTGGCTGGACCTCCCGGATATGGCTATTCACTCTGATGGATTCGATAAGATGGTGATTGCAGGACTGTCGAGCTTTACTTTTTACATTCCCGGCCGTATCCTTCGCCAACTGGGCGCTTCTCAGGAGAATCAACGCATCAGTATTGGGGACTTCCGAATCTCGAATTTCAATGCCCAAACACTTAACGGTTACCAGAGGCGCTGGGGCCTTAGAGCCCTTCAGGCTGAGATGTCAGAATTTGCCACAAGGCTAAGGAATCGCTATAGACAGTGGCTGAGAGCGGATGTAAACGCAAGGGAAAACATTAACTGACTCCGGGCCGCTTTGCTTATGCTTAGAATAAACTGCGAGCCGTTAGGCTTCTTAAGCATTTTGTTCTGTTTTTCATGCTTTAACTGTTTTAAGGCTTTTATGCTCAGCTCATGTATCAAAAGTAGTTTGCAATAAAGTCGAAAGACGATGGGTTTCCCCTTTTCTGATCCTCTTCAATGCGGCTTTGACTTGCGCTCAACCTTCTCAAACTTCGACGTGGACCCGAAAATGTCAACCTTGGATCAAAACTTTGATAGAATATGACCGAATCTCAAGGTGAGATTGCCTACGTATCCCTTTTCAAGGAATCAGGTCAGAACGTAGTTCAGGCTAAGGTTCGCTCGTGTATTTTACCTCTCCTTTTACGCTCTAACTTTTTCCTAGAACCGCCTTTTCAGGTTTTCGGCCTAGCGAGCTTTTGACTTTCGCCTATTTATTTTTGCCTAGAACCGCCTCCTTAGGTTTTCGGCCTAGCAGGCTGCTCTAACTTTCGCTTGGAATCGCCCACCCTTTTTGTTTTCGACCCAACGAGCATCTCTCAGGGATAGTAACGCTTGAGTTGATCCAGGTTGACCAGGGTGTTGAATTCGTTACCGTCGAGGTCGATGAGCTTTGCAGCACCCCTGGATAGGATGGTCTTGATGATGTAAGGCCCGGATCGCTTTGGCCTGAACTTCCCGCGGGGGGCTCAAACACTGGGGCGCGGATTTCCTTTATGACCATGTCTCCTTCGACTAAACCCCTGGATTTCACCTTTTTGTTGAATGCGCAAGCAATTCGACGCTGATACCCTTGAACATGATACAAGGCCCGGAGCCTTCTTTCATCAAACAACATCAGTTCGACAAACCTCCCGCTAAACCATTCAGATTCCTCGAGACCACTTTCAACCACGATTCTCAGTGACAGGACCTCAAGCTCGATAGGAAGGACTGCCTCCATCCCATAGACCAAGGAGAAAGGCCACATGGACGAGACTTTTGCGCCACCCTGACGTGGGCTACAGTCCCCTTGATGATTCAATCGGCAAGGTCATTCCCCCTCTCTCCTACACCTTCCATCAAGCCAAGTCCCATGCATTTAATGCATGGGAGGCTCCCTTCTAACCTAACCCAACCTCCTAACCCAACTGATCAGCCCCTTCCTCAGTCTCTCTCTCCCCTATAAATACCCCCCTTGCATTCATTTGCAAGGGGTTAACCATATTAAAAAGCCAAAAACCTTCTTTTCCTTTCTCTCTCTTCTCCTCCATTGAAAGAGGAAGAAAATGAATTTTTCAGTCACACTCCACTGATATACCCCCCCCCCCCCCCCCCACATTGTCATCATCCAATCTCAACCTCCCCAAACCAAAGCTCAAGTCATCCATTCATCCCAACCAAAGGTATACCACCTTTGTGTTCCTTTCTGTTTTCGACCCCTGAGAGGAACCAGTAAGGTCCAGGCTAGTAGTCAATACTAGTCCTGGCCTTAAACTGGTAAAACACAACAATCGTGTGAGATGAAACCTGGCGCACGCCAGTACAGCCAAGCCGTACGCCTGTCATGGCAGTATGTGCACTACTGGCGTGGGGATCATGGATCGTCCATTCTTACTTGCTTACACTTCTGTTATCACCTTAGCATGCTAATAACCAGTTTTACAGCTTTCCGTATCCTAGAACGGTTTAGCTGTAGCGTTCAATACTTACTTTTATTTGCTTTGGAGGGCTTCTGGGATCTTTCTGGTCATGTTCCAGAACCCAGACAATACAAAGCCAAGCATTGACCAAATGGTAAAACTGGCGTACGACTTCTTGGGACTGGCGTACGACATTGTTGCTAGGATCCAGTGACTGGCCCTTGCGTCTATCTTAGTCTTGGCCTCCTTTCATGTCCCCACACTGTTTATGGGGTATTCTGTTTCTTCTCATGGTTTCTAGCCATTCCTGTTATCTATGGTTTTCATATACATGCCGATATGAACTGCGTGGTTTGTCCTGGGTGTACGTTGGTCCCTTTCCAGAGCCCAGAGGGTTGCAAACAAAGACTGTGAGACCAGATAAGTGAAGTACGCCAGTCATATGGTGGCGTGCGCAGGTAGTACCAACATGCAGTGGTTCGGCCAGTGCATGCTGGTGCGGGACCTGCTCGCGTCCCTTCAGAGCAGTGTACTGCAACTTATCCGGACTACTCTCAGTGCTTGTTCTCAATCTATATTCATCATTGCAAGTAAATCATCATCCATAAACATTTTGTCACATAACTGCAACTTGACATAGTTTTAATCCCTCATTAACTGTTTTCCCGCCCTAGTTGGCTGAAAAATGATTAACGAGAGAAAAATGCAAATGTTTTACAAAATGCCCGAGTAGAGACCGATCTCCGGATTGGGCGAGAGGGGTGCCATAAAACCTTTCCCCTCTCGTAACCTGGCTCCCGAACCTCAGATGTCGAAGGTAACGACGGACCAGTCTATGCCTTTTCAAAATCAAACAAACGTGGCAAACGTTTTCGAGTTCGGTTCCTTGGCTGTTTCACCGCTAAAACCCAAGTGGCGACTCTGAATCGAAGCGTTTCGCCGCGCTTTTCCAAAAAAAAAGGGCCGCACCCAATTTTATAAATAAAATTTTCTGGGGCGTGTGCCCACAGCATGCCGCTGTGGGTGGCAGAATGAGGATAAGTCGGAAGCTAATGTTGGGGGTTGGAGTCTTGGAGAGTTTCTAGTTTTGTGTTTAGGCCATGTAAATTTGATTGTTTTGAGTTTCTGTTTCCTAAGTATTAGGGCAGTTTTATTTGTTTGTTTTTGGCTGGTGTTTCAAGGTCATCCGACTCATCCCCTTGCGCCTTGTATCTCTTCTTTTGGTTGGTTATAATACTTGGCTTTTCAAAAAAAAAACTAACTACTCTACGGTTTTCTTGATAATAAGCTACTATATATATTTCTTTCTACGATTAGCCATTTAAACTACTATTCAATTGGATCACCGATTGAAGTGCGCTAATGTGTGTCACCCTTGTAGTGTAGCAAACTTAATTAACCCCACATGATCTCTACTATCATAAACTTCTCTCAAATGCAAAGAAAGCATAAAAAGATAGGGGGAAATAGACATACCACCGCAATATCGCCGTGTGGTATAGTGACTTGCTACATCATGGTTAGTTCAATTTCTGACAAACTTTTTCACTCTGTGAGATAAAAGATAAAGAGACAGAATAACTATTTCCATGGAGAGATTAGGAAATTTGAATGCAGTTAGCAAAACAGGCCCTCATAATTATACAAGGAAAAAAAAAAGCATTGGTCCACCTGCTAATTTCATAGTAGTCTTCACATATTACAATTATCAATCCTCAACTAAGAACACCCAAGCGGTCACACAATCCAAAAAAGAAACCAATGTATAAACATGGATCTCATAACAAAAACAAAGGTGCCATATTATCATGATGATGAATGAACCAAATATTTGTTTCGTACCATATTATCTAGAATTTGAATTTCATTCTAGCTAGCAATGGGAAACTAAAAGTAGGAATCCAGCAGGAATATTTGTCATTCATATTATTCGTAAGAATATTAACTTATCAATTTACCCAGTTATTTGTTTCTATTCCAATCGAACAATACAATGTTAATTCAATAGGTTAACAAATTAAATGATAATGATTTGAATAAATCAAAGGAAGAAATAACCATTAAATACTAAAATGATGATACAGCCCTTTCTGTTAGCCATTGCTATAAATTCTATTACACATATATAGTTAGTATGAACAACTTCTAAAACAGTTCGGAAGACGTATTATTCCGGTCGGATGAGTGTACGTATCATCAACAAATAAAGTCAACACATCCATTGAAGATTA